>NW_020940527.1:21359468-21447118 GCF_900497805.2 Vombatus ursinus
TTCTTCTTCTTCTTCTTCTTCTTCTTCTTCTTCTTCTTCTTCTTCTTGTTCTTTGTTCATTTTCCGACCCTCTTTCTAATAAGGATATATTATCTTGTGATATATTCTGAGTATGTTGGGGGAGGGGCACTGCCTCAAGCTTAAGGCTTTTTTTCTTTGTTCTTTTCAGAGTTAGTTCTGGGAGTTTGCGTGTTTTGGGTGCTTTCAAGGTAATATGATTCAGGGAGAAATGTGGTCACTGCTCTCCTGGTCTTAATTCTGGTCCTTACCTAGTAACAAATCCTCATTCCTTGGTATTACAATCAGTACTGATCCTCAAGCTCCCTAATTCCTTGGAACCAGAAATGATTCCATTTGTCAGGGTCCCTGATCACTCGTGACTAAAAGTAATACTGCCTCTCAGGGTTTATACTCTCCCTCTTGACCAAAAATATTTCTCTCTCTCCTTGAACTATGATCCAGAAGTGTGTATAGGAAATGGAATTGTCAAATGGCATCTAGTCCTGCATCCAGTTCTAGCACAGGGATCCCTTGTCCTTTCTGACTAGTTGCCAGGTTCCCTTACCACCTCTGTCTTGAAAGCTCCTGAAGCTTCTGCCACTTCTGCTTCTTCTATCACCACCACCTGGTCCTACCACTGGCGTTTGATCCATGTGGACTTCAGGCCTGCCTTTACCCCCGTCTCACAGATCCCTCTTTCCAACTTTCCAATTTGTCTTCAGCTGGGAGACTATCTTATTCTGACCTTTTGTTGATCTGCCATTTCAGAATTTGGTTTGAGTAGTTCTTTTAAAACTGTTTGGAGGGGGATGTTGGGAGCACTCTGCTGAGTGCTTTCTTTACTCCTCCATCTTGGCTCCACACCCAGAACCTGCCAGTGTTTTTGTAGTAATTAATTTTTAAAGTGTAGTTAATTAAAAAATTAAACATAAAAGTTTTGTTAATGACTTTTGTTCCAACATCACATTTTTTCCCTAAATATGTACCTCAATCAATTAATCAATCTAAAAGTATTTATTAAGCATCTGCTATAATACCAGGCACTGTGCTAAATTTTGAGGATACAAATATAGGTAAAAATAGCCCCTGCCTTCAAGGAATTCACACTCTAATGAGAGAGGCAAGATGTAAATAATTAGATCCATATGAGATACATTCAGAATAAATGGAAGTAACCATTGAGAGAAAAGTATTAGTAACTAGGGGAATCAGGAAAAGCCTCTTAAGACAAAAATTTAAAAAAGTCAACTGAAACATCGATAACATTTGACAGCACAGTAGCAGTTTATCTTCATCATGGATGACAATGGAAATACCATATTTTGACTCTAAAATCTCAGTCCACAATGTCCTATATGAGGATATCAGAATGTAACTAAAGAAAACATAATTAGGAATAGCAGCTAGGTAAAATTAAGCACACAAAGAATAAATCTGTGCTCAAAGCAAAATAGTTTTAATATATGTAAGAAGTTTTTTTTTTTTACAGGGCATCTGAAAGAGGGGAAGACACAAAATAATTGGAATAAGTCATGGATGATGTTATTACTCTTCCAAAAGATGATCTTAAGAACATTAGTAACTACTGACCCATATCCCTACTTTCTCATTTCTATGATCTTTTTATGAGAATGATATAAATTTTTATTTAGGGTATCTTTGATTAAAAAATAGGACATAGGAAAAAGCAGGCTTTAACAGATGTTTTCTACAGAATATCTATTGTCATAGTCACACAATTGAATAAGGTGAAGGGAATGAAAGATACCATTGAGTCTATTGTTTGCCAGTTTCAGGGGGAAAAAACTAGTAGTGTACAAGGGTGACTTCATTTTTCTTGTCCAGCAACATTCATCTTATGCATATGTTGAAATCACATGAAATAAGTTGACTGATAAAAACCACTTCATTTAACACTGTCCAAACAGCAAGGGAGGCATAAAACAGGAAGATACAAACTTGTAAAAGATCACCATAAGGGGAAAATGACAAAAGGGGGCACAGATAGGCAGCAGGTGAGAAGATGACCTGGTAGTAAAATGAAAAATTGCTGAAAGCAGCTTAGATATAGTTGGCTACTATCACCACTTGGGAAAGCAATTTGGAATTATGCAAAAGAAGTGACTAAAATATCTATCCCTTTTGTCCCAAAGATTCTACTATTAGGCATGTACCCTGAACAGGTCATTCATAAGAAGAAAATCCCTATATGGACAAAAATGTTTTTATCAGCACTTTCTGTAGTAGCAAAGACTTGGAAATGAAGTAGATCCTCATGGATTGGGGAATAGCTAAAGAATTTGTGGTACATGAATGGAGTGGAATGTTACTTTGCTATAAGAACCAATGAATAGAATGAATACAGAGAAGCATGGGAAGATTTACATGAATCTAATGCAAAGTGAAGTAAACATATTTAAGAAATATGCACATTTACTACAACATACACAATTACTACCATGATATAAATAGAAATAAAAACAATCAAAAATGAAGGTTACAAAATCATAAAGAAATGGCCTCCAAGAAAGGATATGAAAAGCCATCTCCCCCAGCTCCTTTGCAGTGATAAAAGGTCTATGAACGTGAAACATTGCACATATTTTCAGATTGTAGTATGTGTTGATTGGCTATACTGATTTTTTTTCTATTCTTTTTTTTTTTTTAGGCAATTAGGGTTAAGTGACTTGCCCAGGGTCACACAGCTAGTAAGTGTCAAGTGTTTGGTCTGAGGCTGGATTTGAACTCAGGTCCTCACGACTTCAGGGCCAGTGCTCTATCCACTGCGCCACCTAGCTGCCCCCTATTTTTTTCTTTTAAAAAATAATTATTTGTTATATAAAATGACTTTTTAGGAGAGGGAGGGATATAGGGGAAAATGTACACAATGTTACAACAAAACATTAATAAAATTTATTTCTTTTAAAAAAACAAGTAGCAGGCTATGGGAGGCTATTCTATTTAAGGAAACCAAGGTCCTAGGGCAGAAGTTCTGAACATAAAAGGTGTAAGTCCTCTCAGTCAGCAAAACTCAAGAGTCCTCAGGAATAAAATTAAATTGTAATTGGAAAATGTTTGACAAAATAAATAAAAATACAATGCAACATAGAAAATGTTAATTTGTAGTATTCTAAGTCAATACAATTTCTATTTGAATTTGTTGCCACTGGACTGGTCCATGGTATTTAACCATAGATTGCCTATGTAACTGAGCAAATCACTTAGCCTCCCAATGCCTGTAAATAATTTCTTAAATTAATTAATTAATTAATTAATGTTGTGGAAAAGACAGCAATTACCTGCCTTTGAATACTTTGTTTATTTTTGAATCCTTTCCTGGATTATTTCTGTTACTTTCTCTTTTTCCTAGTTCAACATGGCATTCTGAAAACAGTCCTTGTCCTCTGGCACCAGCTCACGCATCAGAGGCGGCAAGCACTGGAGGATACTTTCAAGATGGACCTCTCTGTAAAACCTGGGGAGAGTGAAGTAAAGATTGAAAACGTCACACCTCTGTGGGAAGAGACAACACTCAAGTCTTGGCAGCATTACTTAGGTCTCTCTTTTTTACCTTAAAAGATCACTGTTTTTGCTATACAGAGTACCCTTGCTCATAAAGCCCCCTGAGTATTTCACAAAATGCTAAATACAGCCTTTCCCTGTGTAGGTATTGTACCTTTTCTGATCAGTGTTATAGGGCCAAGAATTTACTTGTGGAATTTTTCCTAGCCATGTGTGCCTTCTAAAGTTTTGTAGCCCTTTCTTCGCCAAAGAAAGATGGATGAGACATTAGGAATGAGCAATAGTAGAAGGCTTCCCTCAAATGTATTGAGACTTTAAACCCTGTGCAAACAGGGGCAGCAACATCCAGGAACTAGATAAAGGTTTACCTCATCATTCATGTATCGTGGTATCTGGTTTCTTGAACTGTGCCTTCTCTGCCAATTAACATGCCTAAATGAACCATATAAACAAAGAAAAAAAAAAGAACAGCATTTCTTTCTTTTCATAAAATATTGAATCATAATCTGAAAGCAATGTTGACTTAGCCTTTCAAATTAACTCTGAGGCACAATTAAATATAAAGGCTTTGAAAAATATACGTTAACACATTTTAAAGGCAGAATTTCATTTACAATGAAAGAAAAAGTGATAGTGTATAACATATGCTACTCTTTTGTAAAGCTCTTTGCAAATCTGATGGTGCTATATAAAAGCTAGATATTATTATTGTTATTATTATTGATTTTGTATCTATTAATTGTCCATGGATAAATGCATATATAAGGAATTAATGGCTATCCAGTCAAATCATTAAGCATTTAGTAAGCACTTACTGTATTATGCTGTATTGTACCAGGTACAAATGCCAAGTGCTGGGAATACAAAGAAAGATAAAAATGAACCCTGCCTTCAGGACTTTACCTTCTGATGTGAGAGACAAAGATGAAAATAAATAGGTGTAGAAAAGAGAGATACACAATAGATTGGAGGTAATCTCAGAGAAGAGGCTCTGAATAGCTAGAGAGACCAATAAAGGTCTCCCATAGAAGGTGGGATTTGAGCTCTGTCTTGAAAGAAGTGAGGAATTCTAAGAGGCAGAAACAAGGAGATAAGAGCATCTTAGGCTTACATTAGCATGGGAGATGGTACATGCAAAGGCATGGGGATGGGGGATGGGAATGTTGTGTGGGGGGAACAGCATATAAACCAGTGAGGTTGGATAGTAGTGTGATATATGTGTAGAGGGGACTAAAGTATAAGAAGACTGGAAGGTAGGAATCGGATAAGTTACGAAGCACTTTAAAAGCCAAAGGGACTTTTATCTGATTCTGAAGCTGGTGGCTCAGAGTACCAGGTCTGTTGTCAGAAAGACTTGAGTTCAAATTCAGGCCCAGACACTTAGTAGCTGTGAGACCCTGGGCTGGTCACTTAACCTCTGTTTGTCTCAGTTTTCTCATCTATAAAATGGGAATAATAATAGCACTTACCTCCAAGGTTGTTGTGAGGATCAAATGAGATAATAATTGTAGTAAAGTGTTTAGAACAGTGCCTGGTATATAGTGCTATATAAATGTTAGTTATTATTATTAATAGGGTGCCGTTGGAATTTATTGGGTAATGGAATAACATGGTGAGAACAGCACTTTAGGAAGCTCACTTTGATACTTGCATGAGAATTTATTGGAGTGGGAAGAGACTTGAGGCAGGGCAACCATTTAGAAACTATTTGTAGTAGTCCGAGTGAGAGGTGATGAGGGCCAGAACTGAGTGATGACTAGTGAGTGGAGAGAAGGGGACATAAAAGAGGAACACAGTGAAGGTAGAAGCAACAAGATTTGACCACAGATTGGAAATGTGAGGTGAGGGACAGTGAAGAGGTGAGGATGATTCTGAAGTTACAAACCTGTTGATTGGGAGGAGGGAGGCTCCCTTAACAGAAACTTGTAAAATAAATATGGTGGAGTGGAAATATCAGCCAATTGGCCAAACATTTTATTTAGTGGGAGGTTGATAGATATGTCAACCTGAATGTGTGCCCTGCAGGATTACAGCAAATGTTGATTTATTGCTTGGGTTCATAGAAGTAATAATAATAATGATAATGATCATGATAATGTGGTATAGCTTTTGTTCCAGGAAGTTTATTAATTCAATATTTTCCAACCTGCAATATCTACCAAGCTATATGAATTGCACTTACTTCCTCTTATTTCAGGTGTGTTTCTTTTTCTTTTCTCAACAGCATCTGAAAAGAAGATGCTGGCAAGCAAGTCAAATACCGTGCATCAAAGCAAAGCCTCCAGCTGGAGTGAAAGTTTGTCATCAGCAATGAAGTTGATTCCAGGAAGGCAAACTAAGGAAACCGAGTGCAAAGCTGAGGTAACTTCAAACTTCATTATAGTTTAGTGTCTAGAGCCTGTGGGTTTTTCTTGAAGATCTTTGATTAATTTACACAAGTATAGAAAAGCATGGGGTAGTGGATAGAAAACCACCTGGAAGCCAGGGAGACCTAGGTGCAAAACTCACCTCTGACACCTACTGGACGTGTAACCCCAGGCAAATCTCTACTTCTCAGTCTTGAGGCAGCTCACTAAGACTAAATTGAAGAGAAGGTGCCTACCCGCTTTGGTAGAGGGAGTTTGCTTATTGGTACAGGGTCCTTCCTACACCAGCGAAATCACAGGTCTAGTCTCTTTACCTGTAGAAAGACATCCGAACTTTTTTTTTGGAGGGGGTATAGCAAGATTCCACCCAAATGTTATGCTGCTTTTCTAAGAGAAGTTTCTTGCATTATTATAATACGCTTGTTTTCACAGTTTCCTTTCTGGTTCACAAACAATAGCATGAAGCTTTCCCTTTCATTTTAATCTCAAGAGATCTGATTTTTCAGTTTGGCTTTGCCTGGGATTAAATGTGAGTGGCTGGCATCATCTTAGATTCTAGTGAATGGTGGTCCCAATGACAATGGAGCCAGATAGTTTCCAGCTTTTCCCTCTTAGGAATAAGCTAACAGAGGGTATTATGGTGCTGATAAAGGCTAAGTCAGAAATAGTGTTATAGAGAATGTCATATTAAAAGAGGACTATAATTTAAACCAGGGACATTGGTGGGTATGATAAATGTGTGTAGACAGCTGACTATTTGCCAGTTCTATTTGTATTTTCCTGTATATTTTGAGTTTGTGTACATGTGTTTGTGTGTTATATTTATTTTGTGTGTGTATGTACTATAACACATATGATGACAATAGCCTAGAAAGTTTTAAAGGGTATCATACCTAAGAAGGACTAATTCAGTCCACATGTAACCCTTTTGGTCCTCAAGTATGTTCCTTTGACTCAATCCAAACTTCACCAATTTGTTCTGTGAAGGTTGGATTCAGTCAAAGGACTGCACTTGAGGACCTAGAGGGCCACATGTGGCCTCGAGGCCACAATTACCTTACCAAGTATTTATCTAGTTAAGTATTTATCTAGTGCTTACTATGTGCCAGACACTGGGTTAAGCGCTAGGGATACGAATACGATTGGAAAGACAGTTTCTACCTCCAAGGAGCTTACCTTCTAATGAGAAAAGATAGCACATAAAAGGGAGATGAAAAGAGGGACAAGGAGTGGATAGAGGTCCAGCAAGGACATGGTAACAGTCTTTTCATTAGCCATGAAGGTCACTATCCAGTTGCCACTAATGGCCCTTTCTTGGTTCTTGTCTATTGACACTTAGGCCCCATTCTACCATGACATCATTTCTCAGGAGCACCAATTTCAGATGGGAAAAGAGAGAGACTAAATGAAGAGCCCTCATGAATTCACAATCATTAGGAAGCTGGCAGCAGTGGTTTTAGAATCTCCTGTCCAAATGAAGGAAGGAATTACTTCTCCCTGCCCTGCCAATGGCCTTTTGCATATGTGTATTACAGGAAATGTAGTGTGAAAAGTCCCTGTAGTGCCAGCAGTGCATTTTTAACTTTGGAGGTTATGTGGCTGTGCTCTGAAAGTGCACCTTAGCAGAGGCAGTGTAGGCTTCTTGGCCATGCCCTATGGTCAATGACCCAGAAAGATCTAGAGGGAGATGCTAAGGATTTTATAATAGACCTCCACTCTCCCACTCAGCCCCCTAGCTCAATTGAGTGAAATCGAGGCTTAGATGTACGAACTCAAGAGATTGTAGAATATTGGCTATGTCTAAGAACCTTGGAAAGATGAAGCATGGTGAAAAAGATGCTTTCAAATGATTATGATGGAAGCTATAGAAATAGTTAGAATTATTGTTTTGGGGTATGGATATGATTTCCTTTGGGGGAAGTTACTACCAAGAATATGCCCATGTGGTTTCTCTCCACATCCCCACCTTATTACTCGAGGAAGAGGAATACGCAATTAGGAGAAGGGAAATGTTTCCTGTGTGCTATAGAGAGGAAGGTGAACATAGAAAGACTTTCTGAGCTATTTCCTCTATAGGCCCAGTGACTGTTGGTCATGTGGCCATTTTCCAATTTTTTAATTTAAAAAAAATGGTTGACATTTTTAATTTCCTATCACCTATATTTTCTACTTTATCCCTCCCTCCTCCTTCTCCCAGAAACATATCTCATATAATATGAAATGAGGGGAAAAACCCAGTTCAGAAAAATCTGGCCAACATATCTACCAAGTGTGACGTTTTTACACATATTCCCTATCTCTGTTAAGAGTGGAGGAAGTTGACTCTGTCTTCTCTGGGGCAAACTAGGTCATTATGATTTCCCAGTACTCTAATTGTGTGGTTCTTTCTATTTATATTCCTATGGTGATTTTATATACAAATATATGTATATATACACACACATATGTATATATAGCATATATAGTATGTGTATGTATATGTGTATAGACATATAGCTATAAAATATATTATATGTAGTATATATTTCTAGTCTCGCTGATGTCATTTTTTATCAGTTCATGTACATTTTCCCAGGCTTTTCTATATTCATCATATTTAACATTTTTTTGCAGGACAGTAATTTTCTATTACATTAATTTCGACATTATTGCTTGGCCATTTCTCAATTGATGGGCATTGATTTTGTTTCCAGTTCTGTGTTACAACAAAAGTGCTACATTAAATATGTTAGTGTATATAAGACTTTTCTTTTTATCATTGACTTCCTTTGAGGTATATGGTTAGCCATGGAATTTCTGGGTCAAAGTCACTTTCATAGCATAACTTATTTTCTGAACTGAGGGCAATTCACGTTTATGCCAATTGTGTATCAGTGTGCTCATCTTTCCACAACCTTCCCAGTATTGTCCCTGCCATCTTTTTGTCACCCTTGCCAATTTGTTAGTTGTAAGGTGAAAAGTAAGAGTTGTTTTGATTTGCTTTTTTCTTGTTAGGGATTCAAATCATTCTTAAATATGATTGCTGATTTGCCTTTCTCTTATTGGGGATTTAGATCATCCTTGAATATGATTGTTAACAGGTTGCAACTCTTTTGAAACTGTCATTAACTTTTGAACACTTCTTTATTTGATAATTAACCATTTTCCATTTTGCTATGTGTCACTAGACTTTATTGATTCAACATTTAGGGACCTGCAGTGAAATGTCAAAACAGATTTTTCTTTATAAATTTGAAGGAGACATTTAAATTATCTTTATGATGTTGATGTTCTTAGTATACTTGACAGCAAAGAGTAGTGGAGATCACAAAAATGAACGTGTATTTGAGATTACTACCCAAACCATTCTCCTATTTTGATATGGTGTGAAATCCAGCGTGCATCTGGGCGTGTGTGTGTGTGTAATTCTGTGATCTGTAATGGGAGAAGCATGAAACAGAATAGTATAGTCACTAGAAGGCTAATTTTAGAGATGGGGAAATTTATGTTCAAGGTGTGCATCTGACAAATATTAACTATGGTGAACATATGAAATCTCTCAATGCTCCAGATAATACATTAAAACTATAAGTTGCAGAGAAATTACCGAACTAAATCAGTAGAGAGAAATTACTCACTGGGAGTTCAGTATACTGGATTTATGATGAAATCATAGGTCCAAATACCTTCTGCTTTTTTCCCTGTTCCCACATCCCTCAGTGTATGTTTTGGCGTGCATGCGCATGCGCACACATACCTCATACACACATACACACACACACACACACACACACACACACACACACTACAAAACAAAACAAAACAGTAGGACCAATAAATTCAAGCATCTAACGATGAACAATAATAAATTGCTGCATATATAAAATTAGGCACATTAAGAAATCTGTCATCTATCAATCAATCAGTAAAACTTTAAAGGTGCCTACTATGTGTTAGACACTATGCTAGGCATTGGGCATCAAAACAAAAATAAAACAATTCCTATCTATATTCAACTAGGAGAGAAATGTGTACCCTTAAAAGTATATACAAGATGAATATAAGTTAATATAGGTTTTCAATGTTATTATTCCATTATTTAAAAAAATATCATTCTAAAGAAGTTCTGTGAGGTTCTGGTCTGGGTCTGACTCATTTTAGTCCTTCATTTGTTTAGGTTCTTTGTTGGAATAAAATGGTACTCATATAGGTCATTTAACTGTTAACAAAATGATTTACTTAGTCATCGCAGAAGTATAATCCATAAGGATAGGCATTCAGGACACCTTGATGTAATTCAGGTAAGAGAAGCTCTCTTGCTTAAATTGTTAATTGTGACTCAACAGTCAAGCATCAGAGCATCCCCAGAGCTCCTCATGGCTGCTTTGCACTCAGAACACAAGGAAGTAAAATCAGTAGCCTGAACCTTTATTCCTCTGTGAATCAATCAAAACTTGAGGCTGTTCTGAATCACTTTTAATGAAATATTAGCCTAGCTTGCATGGGTTGGGGGTGTTAGGATATTGTCTGTAACACATGTGACATATTAGATGTAGAATTGGGAAAATCTGGGTTCAAAGGCTATTTCTTACACTTAGTAGTTCTGTGACCACAGGAGGATTACTAAACTTCTCTGGGCTTCAAGCAACTCTCTAAGAATTGAAATTATAGACAAGTTATGATCTGTATTCATGGAAAGATTTTCCTTAGTTATGAAATCATCGACTCTAGGCAAATTGTTTCTCTGTTTTATACTTTTGAATGAGATGAAAGTGATCTTTCTGGCAGCAAGATGACATAGCCATTCTTTGACAGTTTTTCACTCACTGTAGATGGATCTGTTTCACCTTAGTCCATCAATAAATCTTTTTTTCCCTTGGATCAGACTTGTGATTTCACTGGAGCAGGAAACTCCCAGTATTCCCTACCAGTGTATATTAGACATTGTTCTGCTACTTCTGTTCTTAGAGATTTGTCTGTGGCACTGAAAGGTTGAAGTACCTCCCCAGGGCCTACAGACATTATCTATGTGTCAAAAGCAAGATTTGAGCTTCTACATTTTCATGATTCTAAAGCCAGGTCTCTATGTACCATGCCATGGCTAATCCTGATTCCACATTAGGACTTTTCCAAATGTGTTATCCAATCTCTTAGTCATTACTGTGAGACTTGGCCTTGCCAATATCTGTGGCTCATCTGTTGAACTTGATGATATTATATTTAAAAAATAATGATAATAATAGTAATGATGAATAACACTTCTATGACACTTGCTTTGTGCCAGGTAGTATACTAAGCACTTTTGATCCTTACGACACTCTTGGGAGAAGGATGCTATTATTATCCCCATTTTATCAATGAGGAAATGGATGTAAACAGAAGTTAAGTGACTTGCACAGAGTCACATAGCTAATAACTGTCTGAAAGAACATTAGAAGGTCCCTGCAGGAATGTTAGTGACAAGATCACCTTATAATGGAAACTCTAGTCACTTGTTTCAGGTACTATTTTTTGACTCTTCCACCACACCTTTTGGACCAGTGGACTACAAACTTTTTGAATCATGCACCTATAGGGATAAAAATGAGTGTGAATCAACTATATTTGTGTGTTTACTTATTTATATAATATATAACAAATACTACTGTATTAATGATTATATTATCAGACAGACACAGAAAGAATAATTACAAAGGATGAGATAAAGATGAAGTATTTGATCCTAGAGTAAACACGAAGACACTAAATTAGGGTTTATTGAGTAGGGGAGTTACATTGGAAGATGTGTGCTTTAAGGAAATCACTGGCAGCTGTGTGGAAGGTGCGTTTGAGAGGCAGGGAGACCACTTAGGAGGCTATTGCAATGGTCCAGGCAAGAAGTGGTGAAGTCCTGATCTAGGATGGTGGCTCAATGAGTAGAGATAAGGGAACAGATGCAAGACATGTCACAACAGCAATGAGAGAGTAATGACAGGATTTTGTAACTGCTTAGCTATATGAGACGAAAGACAGTGAAGAGTTGAAGATGACCCTGATGTTGTATGCCTAAGTGACTGGAAGCATAGTGGTAATCTAGAAATAGGGATGTTCAGAAGAAGAATGGCTTTAGGAGGAAAGATGTCAACATGTTTGTGATGCAGATCACAACCTACTGCACTTCCATGGGACTTACTCGAGTCTAATTCAAACCATAAAAAAGAGAGGGTTCTTGGTTGTAAGGGCATTTAGTACGGCCTTGAGGTGGTGTGGGGGAAAGGGATTGGGTATACTTCCAGGGTGGGAATTTTCCCAATGGCATCTGTGCATCTGTTGCTCTGGATGCTCAGGTAGTGGTTAGGTTATAAGTGCCTTGAGAGGCTGGTTTCAGCTCTGAAGCAAGCAGGGAGGTAGTAATCTTTCATAGCAGATGACTAGACTTCTGAGTGAAGGCCTATTAGAGGATAAGGGTAGGTGTAGCTGAGTAGCAGACAAGTCTGATGATTATCATGGGGAGGATGCAACCCACCTTCTCACCATCTAATTGACTAGCCATGTAATCTTTGGGGTCATTCCATGCTCTACTTAAGGTCAACATTCCCCCTGCCCGCCTTACTGTCAGGCCACAGCACCACATAGGAGGCCACTATTCTCAGTGATACCAACATATCTTGACTACGTTGGCATCACTTAAAATCAGCACTCATTCTTTTACCTGGAAGTGACACGAGTGGGTCACCCACTACACCATCCTGGCCTTTGGAATTGACTGAACGGAACAGGTCACAAGCTCTCTTCTGTGTGGCTGAAGCTGAGTTCATACAACTTGGAATATCTCTGCTGCAAGCAACTCTCATTTTCCTCGGGACCCTTTTGTTGTTAATAGAAGGTACAACTTCTCAGGTACATGTGTAGACTGTGATGTCTTACTGTAAGTGCATCAACTATTTGCCCTGGGGTCTGTTTAATTATTTTTTAAAATTAATTTTGATTATTACAGCTGATTACACCTCAGTGAGCAATGTAATTGATATTTGTTAATGTATCCCAAGGAACATTTTGTACAACATGCTTTTTGTTGTTGAAGGTTAAAGACTCCGTTATTGGTTTTTCCCTAAATATGCCCACATCATTAGTTCCTCCAGTGAAAAGGTTGCCATCTGGAAAAGGCAGCGCAGAGACATTATTCAGGCACAAGTGCATGAAATTGGTGTTTTTGCATCTTCTGTCTCTCTTCTGGAAAGAAGAGGCTTGTAATTAAAGGAGCTGCGATTAGAGGAAACATTATTCATTCGGTGTTATTCCTTATCATGTCAGCTACTGACAGCTCTGTAGCTCTGATAAATTGTTCCTTGGAGTGAGACACATACTGTGCAGTTCCTAATTCCTAATACTTACCTTCAACAGTAGAACTTTTTTTTTCCTTTGAGAGTTCACTAAACTTTTAAGGCAAAGCTTAGGCATTATTTCTTTCCTACTTTCCCTATCATCTTTGATTTCTAGAATCAAATATAGACTTCATACCTACTTAAGCTATCACCTACATTATCTCTCCTTCCCTCCTGTTGACTATAAAACTCATAGAAATGGTAGTCTACACTTGCTACATCTACTTCCTTACAATGCTATTGTTCCTCAACCCTTTGTAATCTGGCTTCCCATGCCATTGCCTTACTGAAACTACTTAGCATCCAAGGATACTGAGGACCTCCCTAGTGTTAAACCTAGTGGCCATTGTTTTGTCTTTATCCTTAATCTCTCTGCAACATTTAATATCATTAACTTCCTCCTCTATCATGATACACTCCTTCCTTGGCTTTCATGATATCATGCTCTCATTATTCAATTCTTACTGCTCTAATAGCTCCTTCTCTGTCTCTTATAATTATTAACTCTACATTCTCTTCAGGCCCTGTTTTTTTCTCTCCTGTTACTATATTTAGGGAGAACTAGACTAAAATATTATAAAAGTATGGGTCTCCTATTATGATTACTGACTCATTGGGTCTTTTTTTCTTTTCTCATCATATGTATAACTCACATTCCTTATAAGCACACTTAATTACATTGTCAAAAACAGTGAAAATTAGATGATTCCCTATATATAGCTATTCTGAAAATAAGTTCAATATTTCTGACTTTAAATTTCACTGAAAATTCTTTGTATTTCACATTTTATCTTATAATTAATATTTTAAAGATAGAGAAACTGAGGTACAGAGATTACAAGATCGTTATCTCAAGTCCTAGGAACAAAGTCTACTGTGTATGCAATGTGAGTCTTCTTTAGGAAAAGGAACCAAATAGGAGATATAGACATTTTCTTGTAGGAGAAACAAATACTTTCATTTAATAATGAATGATTGGTAAGCAGCAAAGCCATAACAAGGGTGAAATAAGCAGATTTTTGTTCCAGGATGTTGACATCTTGGGGGACTGCTTCTTTCCCTTTAGTTCCTCCCAGGCCCATTTTTCCTGTGCTTTGTGATTTCCTATTAGCCTGCCTGCACTGGCATGGTGTTTCTGACTCCTATCCCCTCACCTAGCCTGAAGATACTGCCCCATCATCCCCAATGTCTCAGCACTGTAGAGTCTGTCTCCTGGAGTCTGCCTTCCTTTTCACTGCACACCTCTGCTTCCTCCGAGAAGTTAGGGATCAGAGACCCTCCGCCATGCATCAATCATATTGACCACACTTTCTTGGAGACAGGCCATGACTGCACCCAAAGCAGGCTGTTCCCCTAATTTATCCCAGGAGTAATAATTCCTAGTTATAGCTCTAGTAGTAATCACCTAAATCAAGGGAGTAGAGAGCCTATTCCAACTTAATGAAACCAGTTCCATTCATAGAACTCAGAGGCCCTGGGAGTTTGAGCCATTTGGTACTTTGACACAGTTGATTTCAACACCATGTGGCAAGAAAGAATTCTGATGATGAGTCTCTTGCTTAGCTCCCATGGCAAAAGGGCCTGCCGTCTGATAATGCTTTTCCAGTGAAATTTCCTCTATCTACCTCCCATCAGACAGGCAAGACCTATGGGGAACAAAGAGAGCAGGAAATGAAAGGGGTAATGGAGACTGACAAACCCAATTTGCACAGGTCATTCTAATTATCCACCATTTCTCTACATAGAGGTCTTGGGCTAATGTGACAGCTGCCTTGTCTGAGACAATGATTTTAAGCAGTCTTTTTCTAGAAATTGCTGGTCAAAACTGATTCTTTTAATATGTTAACACACAGCAGTGTATGTAGGGAGAAGCCCATCATATTTCCACTGTGAGTTAGAGCTTGGAGAATTTTTCTGTTAGTTAATCTCTTCTGATGCCCTGCTGTCCCTGAAAAGTTATTGAAACTTTTTTTATAGATTGTCATGATCCCAATTTCTCAGGCCTCATGCATACAATACAATATGGTACAATACAATACAACCCAACCAAATCCAATCCAATACAATCTAACACAACACAATACAATACAGTATGGTCCAGTTCAGTCCGGTCCAGTATGATATGATACAAAATGGTATGATATGATATGATACAATATAATACAATAATCATGCCTACTTTATGCCAGGTACTGTGCTAAGAGCAAGAGATGCAAATAAGAAAGAGACACTTCCTGACCTCAAGGAACTTACTGTTTAGTGGGAGAAGACAATGTACACAAAGGAAACAGGAAAGGGTGCTAAGGGATGATGGTACCCAGCAAGAGGGCATGATGACGGTGGAATCAAATCCAAAGAGTGTGGCTGGTGAGAAATGTCTGGACTGTAAGCCCTCTCTAAATGGAGGCTTTCAGGAAATCTCCAGTGCCTTTAATTACTGCAGATAATAACTTCTAACTATGTAATCTTTAAGGTTTAGAAATCTAGTGGATAGACTACTGGAGTTGTAGTTTGGAAGTCCTGAGTTAGACTCCTGTCTCATATACTTACTTTGTGATCTCGGTCATACCATTTAATCTATTTCAGCCTCAGTTTCCTCGTTGGTAAATCAAGGCTAATAATAGCATCTACTTCGTAGGGTTCCTAGGAGGATAAAAATGAGGTAACATATAAAGCACTTTGTGAACCAGAAAGCATTATATAAATGCTAACTATTGTTTTGATAACTATTATTAATACATTAGCCTCACCACAACCCCATGAGTTGATTAGGAATAACAACAAGAACATGTTTCACTGGACATTTTTAATCCTCCATTTTTACTATATTTCTAGCTGGCCCCAAACAAGCTGAATATTTTGCTTCGTATTGTAGAATCTCAGGCAGTGCTGGAAGGATCCTTAGATATCATATGATCATAGACTTTGGGGGTAGGAGGAACTTCGAAGGTCATACAGTTCAACTCCCACACTTTACAAGTGGGGAAATAGGCATCTAGACAGTGGATAGAGCACTGAACCTGGAGTCCGGAAGACCTAAGTCTCAGATACCTGCTAGCTATGTGACCCTGAGCAAGTCGCTTAACCTCCATATACTCTTCTCATCTGTAAAACAGGGATAAAAATAGTACCAACCTCCCAGGGTTCAAATGAGATGATAAATGTATGAAAGTGCTTGGCATGATGCCTGGCACATAGTATACACTATACAAATGTTAGCTATTATTATTACTTACTAGAAATTGGTAATCAGACAGCAAAAGTGAATTGCTCAATTTCATAGAAATAGTTAAAGATCAGAGCTTGGATTTGGACTCAAGTCCCTTGACCCAAACCTAACGCCCTTCCCACTACACCAGCAAGCAGCTATAGGCAAGGTTAGGTTACTCCAGGAGTGAAGTGATCATTGTCTTAAAGGCCTGAGAGGATAAACTGAGGCTTTCTGGTGGTAAAATTCCCTGCTCTGTGGAATTCCTGTGACTCTGGCTCCAACTGGTTTTCACTAAAAGAAGAAGAACCTCTATTTCTGAAACAGAAGTAAATGACTTAATCTATGTTTTACTGAGAAACATACTATGTTATCATGAACTGGGGAAGAAATTTAATTAAGTCTAAAGGAACTAGGACATCTGCATTCTTCAAGGCTCTAAAAACAATCATAGCACAAACAAAGTCTGCTAATGGTCAAATATGAAATAAGCATACATATCATGTATGGAGCTTTAAAAATGTTTTTAGAGTACTTTTATTTCATTCTTCTGGTGAAACGAAGGGATGAATAGGACAAAGAATGCTATTGCTGTCTTACAGTGAAGACCTTGGTGCGTAGAGAGGCCATGCTGTCCTCTGCTTACTTCACATTCTCCTTCTGGCCTAGAACTCAGATTTCATGGCAGGAGACTAGGATTCTGATCCCCACATCTGTTCCTAACTAAAATATATGATCCTGGTCAAGCCATTTCACTTTTCAGGACCTCAGTTTTTTTTCGTTTGTTGATGTGGGCAGGTTGGCCTAGGTGAACTCTAAGGTCCATCTCAAAATCAAATTATCCCAACCACCAGTCAAATACTCCATTTATAAACAATGCTGATTTATGTTCAGTAGGCTCATAGTAGTGATTAGGAGAGCTTTCCTTTTATGATGTAATTATGTACTTTAAAATGATTCAATTCACTTTTGTTGTTTTTATTTTATTCAGTCATTTTTTAGTCATGTCTGACTCTTCTTGACCCCATTTGGGGTTTTCTTGGCAAAGATGCTGGAGTGGTTTGCCATTTCCTTCTCCAGCTCATTTTACAGATGAGGAAACTGAGGCAAACAGGGTTAAGTGACTTGCCCAAGGTCATACAGCTAGTAAGTGTCTCAGGCCAGATTTGAACTCAAGAAGATGAGTCTTCCTGACTTCAGGGCCAGCGCTCTATCCACTGCAAAACACTGAGCAATGTCCTCGTGGAAAATATAATAACAATAACAACAACAACAACAATAATATTAGGTAGTATTTACATAACGCTTTAAGGTTTGCCAGCCCTTTAAATGTAATCTAATTTGATCTTCACAGCAACCTTGTGAGGTAGATACTATTTTTGTCCCCATTTCATAGATGAGGAAACTGAGGATGATGGAGGTTAAGTGACTTGTCCAGGCTCACAAAGCTAAGTGTCTGAGGAAAGTTTCAAACCCAGATCTTCCTGATTCCAAGTCTTGTGCTCTACTCTAACCAGAGTGTTACCTAGCTGCCTCCAAAGGAGCTTAAGCACAAATCCCTGTCCTTTAGGACATGCACGTGCGAGCACACACACACACATGCACATACCTCTTCACTCTAGTCAAATTGCCCTGCTAGCTACTCCACATTGAAGCCTATCTCTTTTTTCTCTTCCTTTGTACAAATGGTTCCCCATATCTGGAATGTTTTCCTTCCTAACCTCTGCCCCTTTGTTGTTGCTGTTCTTCAGGCATTTCAGTCTTATCTGACTCTTTGTGACCCTATTTGTTGTTTTCTTGGCAAAGACACTACAGTGGTCTGCCATTTCCTTCTCCAGTTCATTTTACAGATGTGGAAACTAAGGCAAACAAGGTTAAGTGACTTACCCAGGGTCACATAGCTAGTAAGTATCTGAGGCCAGATTTGAATTCAGGAAGATGAATCTTCCTGACTTCAGGCCCAGTGCTCTACCCACTGCATTATCAATCCACTCTTGCTTCTTCAAAGCCTAGCTCATGTAGCCTACACATAGGCTCCCCAACATTTCTCCCAGTTTGATAATCTCTTGCTCTTAAAAATTATGTCATACGTTTATGTTTATATTTTGCATTTGCTTATCTGTGTATATATTGTATCTCCCCAGTAGAGTATTGTCATGCCCTTAAGAACAAGACCTATCTAATTTTGTTTTTGTATCCTCAGCATCTAATAGAGCCTTGCCCATAATGAGTGTTTGAATTTTACTGAATTAGTGAATTTCTATAGCTAAAAACATCTTTCCACTTGTAGCAAACTTTCCATGATGAGCCTTTCTGAACTTAGCTAGACTGGTCAATCAATCACCAAGCATTTATTTATTGATGATTATCTAGTTTGTAACCAAGTGCCAAAGCTTGTATTGCACTGGCATTCTTTCAGGAATCCATGATGAGCCATCAGACTAAGATGTCAGTAGAGATGGATTTGTAATGATGATGAGTCTGGGGAAATGCTGGCGTCAAGGGCTAGCTAGAGTAAGGCTGTGAATCAAGTCTGATTAATTTGCATCCAACATGGAGTTTGAGGGCAATGGAAGGTGACACCTTGTGTGGGAGGAATAAGCTCTGTAAAAGGCACAGAGCAGAATTGTATCATATGTCAAAAAAGCAGAAAAAATGGAGAGAAGGACACAGTGCAAGTGTGAGATCAAGAGGTGAGAGAAGAAAACAGAGAATAAGAAATGCCTAGAATTTGAACTTCAGAAGAACTTGGACAACACAATTTAACTATTGCTTTTTGTAAGGTGTTAGCAGGAATTTGCTAATTATTGATCAACCCTAACTGGGCCAGAAAACTAATTACAAAAACAAAAAAAGCTTTCCTTAGGAGCTCCCAGATTTAGTCAATAGGTGCAAAAACCAACTAGCTTCTGTGGCAAATAAAAACATGATTCAAAAGTAGTTGCCACAAAAAAGTTAGGACCTCTGTTTCAGCAAGTATGGAGGATGAGGGTCATATAGCATGGCCAAAGATTCTGTATTGGGACGATTAGTAACAATGCCCATGTAAATGAAGATTGAACTTCCTCCTAGAAGAAAAGGTGAAACAGTTGTTAGAGCACTTCCTGACTTGCTTTTTTTCAGCAAAAATAAGGTATTCCACAGAAGAAATCCTTCAAAAAGAATACAAAGAGGCAAGTAGACATCCAACAGATGTCCATTTAACCAAGCATCTGTTAATACTCTCTCTTTCAGACAAAAGCAGAAGAGCTACTAATTTATTGACTGACTTTAATGGTCATTTAGTCCCTCAACAGGTGGAAAAATCAACAGTGGGAATTGTTATTCTAGACTTAATTCTCATTGATTGCTGAGGTGAAAATGATGGATTTCTCCAACTTAAAATAATATGTTAGGAAAGGATAGAAAAATGGTACATAATCTCACATTTGCCCTAAATTTTGGGAGCGCCAATATCAAAAAGTTCAACAAAGCGTAGTTAGGATCCAGCAGACTAAAATTGTGCAAGAGAAGTCAACACAATATGGATGGGAAACTTGCAGGAATTAAATTCTCAAGATATAAAGGAAAGCAATTTCAATGAAAAGGAAGAAAAGACACTTGTCTAAATAGATAATATGGATTCACAGGGAAATTGTCAACAGATTTAGATTTTTAAAAGGCATGTTTGGAAGGTGGAAACAAGGGAAGGTAATGAAAGATGATTATGAAAGCATGACATGATACGATAAGAGTAGTGGCAGGAATGCTCATTCTTGGAATGGGCTGAGTTCAATGAAGAATAATATGTACAAAAGGAGGAGGGTTGATTTGTTTTTTCTTTGTTTATTTTTCTGGCATATTGAGGTAAAGAAGAAATTTCAAAAAAGATAGGATTACTGGTCAAGTTGGATGGGATGATGATAATACATAACAGAGAGACAGGAAACTTATCCTTCTTTTTCTTTGTTTCTCTTTTCTCTCCTTAGGAAATGACTATTTTTTGTTTGTTTTTTTACTGGAGTGGATAGAATAAAAATGGCTAATAGGACATTGATACCTATACTGCATAGGGAAATAATAAGAACATACCCAACTGTCCTTGATAAATTCAAGTCTCCAGGCCTAAACAAACTACATCACAAGTTATTGAAAGAATTTGACAGATAAGATTGGTACTAGTAGTAATTTTTGAATGATTATAAAGTAGAAAATATACAGGACCCAATATAGGCAAATTTCTTCCTTTAAAAAAAAAAGAGGGGAAGGGAAAGGAGTAGAGTCTTCAAAGTGTAGGTCAGTAAACAACTTATTTCCTCTCAAAATTTTAGAATGTGTTTTAAAGGATTAAGTAATAAAAGTGTAAAACAGGTAGCATAGTCAAAAAGAACTCACATGCTTCATCAGGTCATATTAGACTATATTCACTTTTCTTTGTGACAGAATTACTAGAATTATATATGAGAAGAGTGTTTACCTAGATTTTAGCAAAATATTTGAAAATTCATTCATTCATTCATTCAACAAATGTTCATGTAGTACTTGCTTATTACAGAACTCTCCACTAGGTGTTGAAAGCCTAGATAAGACCTAGCCTTTGCCCTTGCAGAGCTTAAGATCTGATGGGGATATAAAAAATAAAATAAATAATAGTATAGCATGCAATAGAAATAGCATAGTACATGATATTATGTATTAAGTGGATTAAAGAAATACAGAACCAGATGCTAATAATTGGAACTGTCCAAGAAGAACAATGGGTTGCCTTGGAAGATAGTAAGTTGCCTATAGAGGTCTTTAAGCAAGAATGATCATTTGTCAGGGATTTTTATACAGTGGATGTTGGTTAGATATAAGTTGTACTAAGTGGCCCAGGATGAAATAGCCTATGTCATGCCCAACTATATAATTTTTAACATAGAGATTCTGCTATTAAAAAAAAAAAAACAGTCTTCATGCCTCTAGTCCAGTATTTCTTCAGTCCATGAATTTGCTTTTTAAAATACATTTTATAATTATATTTCAATGTAATTTCTCTCCTTGGCAATCCTATACATTTTATTTTATACTTTTAAAATAATTATTCTGAGAAGTGGGCTATAGCCTTCACCAGACTGCCAAAGGACTTCATGACCCAGACAAGGCTAAGAACACCCTCTTCCATTTGTCCTTTATACTGTTGCTAGAGTAATCTTACTAATAAACAGATTCAAACACATCCCTTCCTGCTCTAAAACACCCTGCTAATTCCCACCAAACATGTCTCCATTGTCCCTTGGGTGACCTAAAACTACAATTGCCTTCAAACTAATATATTCCATTGACTCAGTCACATAGTACACTGGCTTTTAAAATGTGGATCTTTGTTTCAGGGGAAATCTTGGCACCATTAAAAGAACTTTGCAGTTTCCCAATGTTAGTGTCTGGCCTGCTCTTCTCCTTCAAGTTAGTCAATCAACTACCATTAAGCACCTATCATATACCAGATACTGTGTTAAGTGCTTAATATACAAAGAAAGGCAAAAGACAGCCCTGTTCTCAATCACCTCATAGTCTAAGAGAAAGACAATATAAAAACACTTATGTAAAAACAGGAAGTATGCAAGTAAATTGGAGATAATGGCAGGTGAAAGGCACTAAGATTAAGGAGATCTGGGAAAGACTTTTTGTAGAAGAGGTACTTTGGTTGAGACTTGAAGGAAATAATGGAAGTTATGTTGATTCTTCAGTTCGATTCTGCTCCCAGTTTCTCATTTATTTGAAGTGTTTTCTTCAGATACAGTTAATGATGAGCAAGCTCTATACATTGTCCATCCAACTGGATGTTATTGAAGTATTGTGGAGGAGACAGAATTTATCTATCAGCAGATTTATTCAACAATGGATTGAATGTAGGAGTGGAAGAGTAGGAAGAATTGAAGATTACTAAAATTTTTTGAAACTTAGTGACAGAGGGAATGGTGGTATCATAAAAGAAACAGAGAAGTTGAGGAGAGGAGAGGAGAGTTGTTAATGATGAGGTCATACTTTTAGATGTGTTGAATTTGAAATGATAATAGGACATCAGGTGGAGACATCCAGATAGCAAATGAAAATGTGAGCTTGGAGCTCATGAAAGGAGTCCGTGCTAATGATAGAGGTTTTCATGTTGTTTGCTTACAGGTAACCATTAGAATTAGACAAGATCAACAAGGAATGGAGATGACTTATCTCCTAGCTGTAAAGAATTTATAGCAAAGAAAAACACAGCTTAAAACAGTGCCACCAACTCATCAGCCGACTTTGCTCTATTGTAGTAATTTGAAGAAGAGAAGTAAATAGATACAAAACAAACAGTGATTTACCTATGATATTTCTTCATCAAGTGTATCATGTGTGAAACAGCTTTATCTTCATAATAGAAGGATAATTAACATCACTAATTATCTAATTAAGTTCATTAAGCATACACCAACAGTGTACTGTGAAGCTGACATTATGTTCTACTGTCAACAAATGCTTTGATTTCTTAGGAAGTAATTAAAATGTAAATTAGCATGCCATTAAATGCACAGGGGAAGTTTTGAATCTGATATTTCAAAACTGCTCATAGCAACATAACATTTCTTCAATAGAAGCAGTCATTTTGCTATTAATGATGTTTATTAAACAGTTTCCATTATATTGGTTAATATCTGGATCATAATAGGATTACAGCAAAAAATTAAACAGAATTTAGGCAATTGCATTTACATTGTATTGTATTTTTCTCTAATCTGATAATTTCATTTATGAATATGTTTATTTTGCCTTTCATTTACACTGTATAGATCTTGTATGAACATAGTTTTTTCATGTTTTCTCTCTCATTAGAATGTTAGTTCTTTGAGAACAGGGATGAAGATTTTGCCTTTCTTTGAGTCCATGGTGTTATTTATAGTGCCTAGCACACAGTAAGCACTTATAAATAAAGGCTTGCTGACTGACTCTTTAAATATGGAAAGACCAAGTCATAGTATATGCCAATATTCCCAGTGTATGTGTGCCTCAAAAGCTATATGTAAATCAGATTTCTCTAAAATGAACCTGACTTGAAATTTGTGGTCAAGTTTGCCATTTTAATGAATTTCCAGCTAAATCCCTTTTATAAAACAATAAACCATTCCTTAATTATGTGTATTTGAGTGTGAGTGAGATATGTATGTGTGTATCTCCTCTGAATCTTCCATTTCAATATACGTACATCCATATGTCTATATAATCTATTATTATATATAATATACATATATACATGTGTGTATAGACACACATAGTATCCCAAATAAACCCCATGCCCATCTATCCAAAGATTGACTTTGTCACACTATTAATATCTACCTCTATTGTATAGATACAGATATACACATATATAGACACATATAAGAATATATGTATGTGTATAATGAAAATGAAAATTCATAGGATGAAAATCATGGATTTTGATTCTGAAGGAACCTTAGAATTCACTCAATTCATGTATTCATCTAGTTGCGTTTTTTTCTGGTTTCCCAAATTAGCCATTAGCTTTAATTGAATTAAACATCTCACATGAAATGACCACTTGGTAATTAGTATAATATAGTGAGGTCTGGTCTGTATTTAGGAGATGTGTTTCTTGTCCTGGCCCCATCAATAATTAGTTATGTGACTATAGATTTTTCACTTTTACCTCTCTGGGCTTTAATTTCCTCAACTGTAAAGCAAGAGAGACTAGATGAAAGCTGTCCTCTGGGTCTAAAGTTCTGTGATTCTCTAATCCAATTACCTTTTCATTTCAAAATCATCTAAGCTTTAGAAAGCATCTATTTGAAAATATACTCACTGGAATTAAACAACCACTACTAAAACCCAGATTGACGTAAAAAATGATCAAATTCTGAAATGTGTATCTTCTTCTATAGACCATGTTTCAGTGAAAATCATTCAGCTTCTGTTTTATGTGAAATCAGCAAAGACAGAGTTGAGCATGGTTTATATTAAGTTTAGGACTATGTTACTCAGCATGGTTGAGGAAAAGCAAGTGATTTACCAACTTAGATCCAGTTTCCTCATCTATAAAATGAGGAAGCTGGATTAGGTGAGGGGTTCTTACTTTTGGGTATGTGTGTCATGGACCCCTTTGTCGGTCTGGTGAAACCTGTGGGACCTTTCTCAGAATAATCTTTTTAAACGCATAAAATAAAATACATAGGATAACAAAGGAAACCAATTACTGTGAAATACAGTTATCATAATATTAAAAAAAAAAGTTCACAAACCCCAAGTTAAGAAGTAGAATTAGAGAATCTGTTTCCTTCTAGCTCTAACATTCTATGGTTTCCTTATTCTACTATGTGATCTCAGTGGTCTTGTGCTCTTATACCAACTCTTGAGACAACCTGGGATTAGAAGTTGTCACTGGCTACGACTGAATGGTGATGCTTAAAAAAACAAAACCCAAAACAAACAGATAAAAACCATCCATTTGAAGATTAGGAGGGAGAGGCAGCACACTGTTCAAGTGGAAATCAGAATTATGATGCAAATAGTTGAAGATCAAGGACTAGGGAGGCAAGTCACAGAACTGAAGGGGCACTAACTGAATGAGGAACTAACATCTGAAGCCAAAACAATGTCAAACAAGGTTAGGGAAACAGCTGGTGAAAGGTAAAGTCTGGGATTTAGACTGCATTTGGTCATTACTGAGCAAGTAACAGGAAGCTGAGGTAGAAAAAAAAATTATCTCAATTGTCCGCATTCAGCATTCAGCTCATTTGTTGGCACATTGTTTTTTGTTTTTGTTTTATGCATACATGCATGCATGTATATATACATATATACTTATGTATGTACACATGCACACACACACACATACACACACTTTATCTTGACTTTTATTCTCTAGTTTCTTCTGAGATCACTTTAGATCCAGAGTTCCTTTTTCTGCCATGGTTATGGCTGAGTTTTATAGTGCCACACATTATTAGCAGAGGCATCCAGAAGAGTACATCTAGTTGGCAATGAAACTTAAGTTGGGGTGACTAATATTTCACGTAATTCCACTAGCAATCTTTTTGTCTAATAGATGTTCTTTTCTGTATATATTTAAAGATCAGGTACAGATCCTAGTCACTGGCAAGTGCCTCATCCCATCATGTTTGTTATAGAGTATTTCCTGATGAGCATTTTGTCCTTTTGCAGTAAATCCTTCCTTATTTCTCCCGAAGTTTCTGTCTTTGATGAATAGAACCAAAACTGGAAGTGACTAGAATTTTGCCCTAGGGCACCAACATTTAGAAGGTACATCATTTGAAAAAATGATTTTTAAATGGTGGCAAAATTTACATTTTTTCACATTTTAAAAATTTCATAGCACTCCTTTCTTTAGCATCATGGGAATAACTGATTTTTAGCATCTTATTGGCAAGAAAAATTAGAACAAAATGCTTTCAGACCATCACTTCCTCCCCATAGAAATTACATTTCAGAGCAACACTTCTTCACTGTGCTACCTGCTCCAGAAGTATAGTCCCTAGAAGTTGTTTCATTGTCGCTGAATACACACACACATGTTCCTATGGCTAGTTTTCCTGGTGTCTCCCCTCTCAGACAACTAAAATTCTTGTTTTATTTGTTTATCTTATTATTAATATTAGTTTATTCAATACAACAAAATAATTAATAGAGTTGCTCCTTGTTTTGTTTCCATGTTAGCAGTTGTAAAATTCGTTTAAGGGCATTTTTATGTTGCTATTATTAAGTTACAGAATAGCTCGTTGTAGCTCTATTCATAAGTAACTTTATAGTGACAAGTCAGCAGTAAGATGAATTCCTTATGAAGAAACCAAACAAGATTTTTCTAAAGCATTTTACTTGATATTTATAAATTCCTTTGGCATCAGTCATTAAAGAACCCATATTGGAACGATTTTCAAATATCTCAAGGTAACTAAACACTAGAGCTCAAAAATTTGAGTCATCAATTGAAAATTGTCTACTTAAGAACATTAATATTGCTCTTTGAATGTAGATATATCTAAATCCTACTTTGGAAGATCCTTTCCATTGCATGATTAATTTCTTCCTCTAGGATCTTTTGCCTAAATAGAAATAATTTCCCAAGAGAAGTGTCTATAGTCTGGAAAAGTTTGACCAGCTCTCTCATATGTTTTAGGGTTTTTTTCCCTCCATTTCCTTTCCACTTTGTCAGGGATGTGTGACTAGATCGACGAAGTCATCATACTACTCAGTTTGTTGTCAGTGAAGGTGGCAGTTTCTAAGTCTACAAATAAACACACTTACGCACACATGCATGCACATACACACAGTATTGTTATATGCATATGCATATGTATGTCTATCTATATATTGTTTCCCCTAGTAAAATGTAAGCTGTTTGAGAGCAGTGACTATTTTTGCTCTTTCCTTTGTCCATGGCCTAGCACTGTGCCTGCTATATAGTAAAAACATAATTTTTTATTATATTATGCTATGGAAATGCTTGTTTTATTCCATAAATTTAAAAAAAAAATAAGAAAGGTAGAATAAATGCTTCTTGACTGCTTAATTGCAAGTATACAGGTGCACCTCACTTTACACAATAGATGTGATTCCAAAATGTATATAAATTGAATTTCAGTAAACAAGATTATCTTAAATGTATTGAGAAACCATGAATTGAATTCTTTCAAATAACAAAAAAAAATTTCTGCTAAAAATTAACACTGATTTATTTGTTTTGTAAATTTGAAAATGAGTTTTCTTAAAGTGAGGGGCACCCACATTTTTTTTTTTTAAAGTAGAGGAATGAGAGAATAAGTAGAACATTAACTGAGGGAAATGCACAACTGGTTTTTAAATTGTTCCTTTCAGGAAAACACACATTTTCCTGGTTTATTTTTCTTGATTAAACTTGTTTAAAACTTTTACATCTTTGTAAATGGAGAAAAATACTTTGAAGCAAACACGCCAAAAATATATAAATTATAAATAACAGCAGATGGTCCTGGCGTGGAAAATAAGTCTGGTGTCTCTCCTGAGGCCCTGCTGCCATTCATAACCTGCTTGGGCCGCATGTTCCCAGCTTGTGACATCGGTGGAGCCTGTCGAGTGAGTTACAGCCGCCTTCTCGCTCTGGGACCCATCTATTATGTTCACAGACTAGAAACTATTTTGGTTAATTAAAAAAGTCTTTCAGAGTCTCAGAACAGGAAGTTTTGAAGTCTCTTGCTCTTTCCCTTTGTTGATGTGGGTATGTAGAAACTTGGCTCACCAGTCTGGCTAAGAATAAGAAGTTATTGCTGAAGGTGTGATGACAGTTAGTAGAAGGGACAAAAAAAATAAAACAAGATATCTGGGAGAATATATGACAGTCACTAAGATCTAGCTTACCTACCTATGTAATAAGATGTAAGCTAATGTTTATAGCAGTTAAACCGTGTTTGTACCTCTATGATTGTTAAACTATAATCTCCATGAGGGCAGGAAATATGTCTGATCTACAATTTCTATTTCCCATAACATAGTGCTCAGTACATAATTGGTGCTCAATAAATGTGTTGAATAAATGATGAGTTAATCTTGAATAGCTGATATTTTCAGTAAAAAGAACAGTTATAATTGCAAACTAATGATGGGGGAGAGGAGGGACCCTTCACAGGTCGTCTGGACAAAAACACCAAACTGAAATACGAATTGCTTCTGCAACATTGTTGATGAGTGGCCATCGGGCCTCTTCTTGAAGATCTCTGATGATGGAGAACTCATTATCCACCAAGGCAATTCATTCCAATTTTTGACAGCTCTTATTACTGGAAAGTTTTTTTTTTCTTCATCTTGCCCCATAATCTGCCTTCCTATATTTCTACCCTTTCGTCTAAGTTGTGTTTTCTGCGGCCAACTTGAATGATAGCTAAAATATCAAGTGCAGAGCTCATCTAACACATGATGAATCTGTTAAATTGTGTATTAAGAGCAAGAACATTATTGAAGAATAATTTTGGTGTTGCCTTGGATAAAGAAAATATATCAATAATATGTCTTAGATATTTAACAACCAGGAAAGCTAAGGTCATTTGTTCAAATGGAAAATTTTATGTAGTCAGAAGGAGAGAAGGGTCTGTTAGGTCTCTTCTAATGCTGATTTTATGTCTCTAAAATATCCGGGTTCTTTACTAGGTCTCAAGTCTAATATGATTCAGCTCCGTTGAACTATGCCATCCTAGGCTGCATTAAAAGATATAGTGTCCAGGATATAGAATGTAGTACTCTTCCCTGGTCATACCACATGTGAAGCAGTCAGTTCTGGGTGTCATATTTCTGGGAAAAACATGGGAAAGTTGGGAAGTTTCTAGAGGAGGACAACAAAGATGGTGTTGGATCTTGAGATCATGCCATATAAGCACCAGTTGAAAGAGCTGGGAAAATTCAATGAGAGAAGACTTTGGAGATACTGGATAACTATGTTCAACTAATTAAATAGTTATCAAGTAGAAAAGAGACTGGGTTTGTTCTATTCGGTCTCAGATGGCAAAACTAGGATCAAGGCATGGAAGTTACAAAGAGAAAGATTTGTTTGATTTATGGAACAGTTAGAACTATATGAAAGTGAAATGGGCTCTCTTCACAGGGAGTAGTTTCTCACTGACAGCCTTCAAATGAAGATTTGATAATTTGTGAGAGACATTGGAGAAGCAATATTTTTTCAATAATATGTTGTCTATATGGCTTCTGAGGTATTTATTTATGGGAAGGAAGGAAGAAAGGAAGGAAGGAAAGAGGGAGGGAGGGAAGGAAGGAAAGAAGAAAAGGAGGATAGAAGGGAAGAGAAAAGAAGGAAGGAAGGAAAGAAAGGAGGAAGGATGGAAGGAAGAAAGGAAAAAGGAAGAAAGGAGGGAAGGAACAAAAATAAAGAAAGACTAAGAATGAGGGAAGGGAAGACAAGGAATGAAAAAAGAGAATAAAAGAAATGAAGGAGAGAAGGAAGGAATCTGTATTGGAAAGTCTAATGCCCTAAAGGAAAGTTTTGTTTATTTTATTGCCATTTGAAAATGTGACTGTTTTCAGGGGTTGGATCAACACTGTTACTCCGAGCTTCTTCTTGGGGGATGTAGTACGAGATTCAGGTCTGCTAATGTGCATAGGGAAGTGAGTTTTTTGGTTATTTTGTTTATTATTGTTATTTGTTGCTATTATTTTGACCTTAAAAACAATTCATTATAATTCTCCATGTTTCTTCATTCACATTAAAAGCAGCCACCAATTATTGGAAGTGAGGTAGGCCTGTGAAGAAATGAACTCCACCAATATTAATAAAAATTGGAGTATTTAGTATCTCATCACTCATTCAACAAATATGATGAACATATATGATGCCAGCATGCTTCTACTATTTTTGTTACCACTACTGTTCATGAGGAAATACATTTCTTATATTTCAAGCAAAGGTGATTTGTACTTTTAATGACCTTGCTGTTGATCTTTAATGGAAGGAAGAGGAAAAAGGCTTACATTCAAAAGCACCCAGAAAAACATTTATCAGATAAATATTCCAGTTACAACTTAATCTAGATAAAAGAAGTTGTACCAGTTCTGTAACATGTCCTAACACGATGGTGTTGCCATTAAAGTTGAAAAAGTGGCTTCCATCTTGAAATTCTGTATCTTAAACCTGATTGGGACCTCTTCTAGATCAAATTGAGGTAAACATGATAAAAATTCCAATAACCAGTAGAAGTTTGTGCCTCAGATTATTTTTCTAGAACATTTGGATAAGCTTCATATTTGTCTACAGCATACAGGTTTGCAGATTTTCCTCTTTAGCTATCATGCTACTTCTTTTTTTTTTTAAATAATTAGTTTATTTTCAACATTCATTTCCATAAGATTTTGAATTTTAAATTTTCATCCGCTCCTTCTCCTCTCCCCAAGATGGCATGCAATCTGATATAGATTCTACTTATCCATTCATATTAAGCATGTTTTCCCATTAGTCATGATGTAAAGATGTACAACCTATATCATGTTGCTTACCTTCTCAATGACAGTGGGTGGGGAGAGAGGAAGGGAGAGAATTTGGAACCCAAAGTTTTAAAAAGAAATGTTAAAAATTGTTTTTACATGGAACTGGGAAATAAGGTATACAGGCAATGGGGTATAGAAATCTATCCTGCCTTACAGGAAATTAGAAGAGGAAGGGGATGGGGGGGTGATAGAAGGGAGGGTATATTAGGAGAAGGGATATTCAGAATGCTCATCATTTCTGGGGGGGAGGGGAAAGATGGGCAGAAAATTTGAAATTCACAATCTTGTGTGAAGTGAATGTTGAAAACTAAAAATAAATAAATAATTTTAAAAGCATATGCACAATTTTATAACCCTTTGGGCATAGTTCCAAATTGCTCTCCAAAATGGTTGGATCAGTTCACTTGTTACTTCTCTTTGTTGCTGGCTATGTGCAAGGTATTTCTAATATTATTGCAATTACTATCATTTGATTAGTGTGATTCAACACTGACCTATTTAAATTTAATTTTCACTCTTGATAGGACAATTCTAACTAATTGGAACTCTCCTTTGAAGCTGCTTTTTCACAATGGGGAATGTTGGGCTCCTGATTTTTCTTTAATTTAATTTAATTTCCCAAATAAGTGGTGGTGCAAAAAATGACTCCTCAGTGTTTACAAGAACTTAACATTCACATTGAAGTTCACTATAAGGGACTAGGCTGATAACCACCACTGGATTTCTAAGACTAAAGTTGAAGTTTGAATTTTGAAAAGTCAAACAACAATTGGTTAAAGAATATATTATTGAACATATACACTACAACATTTCATTACTATGTGATTTCAGTTTTCACTCCAGCGCCGTCTGGAGTCTGAGGACCTGAGTTCAAATCTTATCTCCATGACTAGTGTCATCACTTCTGACACTACCTATGTGACCTTAGGCCTCAGTTTCCTCAACTGAAAAATTAGGAAGTTGGGCTAGATAGCCTCTGAAGTCCTTCCTAGGTCTGCATCTGTTTACATGCACAATGCTGACACTGGCACAGTCCTTCTCTCCTGACTTAGTACATGAGTTCCCTCTAAAAAAATTTGTCAACTGGTGATTTGGTTGCTCGTGACGATCCTCTTCAAGCTAGGATTGTGCTCTGACAACAATCAGTCACATGAACATCACTTGTTTGTTGGTTGATATGTTTCCAGCTCAGTAGGACCCACTATGAGCTTGTGCTTCACATATATCATGTATATTGTCTATAAGATCCCAGGGTCACCATGGCACAGTAGAGATGCTTTAGACTGCTGAAACATTTCAGTCAAAGTTTAGATGTCTATGCATTGTGAAAATAAAAACATGATTAGCAAATGCATAGCAGGGGGATGCCAGGGGGCATAGTGTTAATAGGAGTCTCTGTGAGCTGCATAGACTGAGAAGTATCTGTAATGTCCATCAAACATTATTGTAGTGCCTTAGAATTTCTACTTCATTTTTTCCATTTATTTTATTTTTAATTTATGGAATTAAACATTTCCATAACATAGTACAATAAAAAGATGATTGCGCATGAAACTGCAAGTCTGCTATGCTCAACCTACTGTTCCTTTCAAATATACAATAAAATTATCATGTAAATTTCCATTTTTCTTCCCTTCCCCGTGCCTTGCCCTTGAGATGTTTGCCATTAAATGAAATAGGTATATGTATGTGCGTTTGTGTGTATACACACACACCTATAGGTGTGTCTTTGTATATACATATGTGTATATATGTGCATATGTGTATATATAAATGTATATATGTAAAATTATTCCATACGTGCTTCAATTAATTGTTTCTTCCTATGCCCTTTATAGTTACTGTGGATATTTATAACAGTACAAATAACTTATTCACTCAAAGTCATTCTTAAAACAATATTGCTGTAACTGTATACAATGTTCTCTTGGTTCTGCTCATTTTTCTCTTCCCTATTTCATATTTTGACCTTAATATGAAGAATCAATCTCTGTAGTTCTTAGCAAGACTAGTCTTTGATGAAACGTGGCATTTTCTCTTCCTTCTCAACATGATGAACAAACACTTCATAAACATCAGGGTCCTTTCACATTATTCCATTTTCAAATGTCATTTAAAAATGTAGTGTCTGGAAATGGTAAGGAGGTCTAATGAATGAGAGGGAGATTTGGGTCCCCACACGTATTCATGGGAAGATACTTCTAGGAGTTGAAAACCCCTGCAGTCAATCACGTTCATCTTTCATCCAAGCCATTTTATACTAATAGTAACCTTCCTCTCCTCTTTGGGGAGTTGTGAGTCTTAATTAATGTTTATACAGTCCTCTGAGGTCTTAGCTGAAATGAGCATTATCAGGAAGAGATTATTTCAATTAAAGTTACTGTGATTTCATTTCTCCTAGTTTATCATCAGGAATTTAGTTTCCCTTCACACCAGTTTATACATACATACATACATATATATATATGTATATACATATATACACATACATACATATATATATATTACATTTGTGGTTAACATAAACATATGTAAAAGAGAAGATGATGAATGCCATGAGAAAATATTGCACCTATAATTTAAGATGGGTCGGATTTTTTATGTCATTTTGGTCTTATGATGCCAGGGTACGTTTTATGCTAGTCATTCTTTATGTATTCAAGATGACAAGATTTAATAAAAAATCATCAGAGTTTAAAACAAATTAAAAATAAATGTTTTGGAAATGTTTAACAATGAGTATATTTAATAAGAAATGAATTGTATTATGTTAATCTGATCCTTTTTTACCAGCACAGTGCTCCCATTGCTTACCATTATGGCTACCATGAATGTTATCATCATCAATATTATTACTATTGTTGTTGTTGTGGTTGTTGTTAATGTTATCATGTTATTCTTCCATTAAAGTCCTCCTTCAAATCCTCCCTCATCATGGTGTGGAGATGACCCTAGCTTCTTGAGTTCCTATTAGTACCTAATACATAGTAAGTCCTTGATAAATGCCTATTGATTGATTGATTGATCGAATCTCAGAGCAGGTCCTATCAAGCATTCTGGTAAAGGCACTGTATGTCTTCCATCCCGGATCAGTCTAGGAAAGATTGAAGAGGCTGGTTACCACATTGGCTGCAAAATGATAATTATTTTAGCCTTGGTAGTTCTCAAAGACTGTCTACAAATGGTGGAGTAGATGGGATGTCAGTTGGTGGGGGGAGGAAGTAGCTGTTCTTGGAATCACAAATCTCTGACGTATAAAACATTCTCCATATTGTTATTGTTTGTCATTAATTAAGGACTGACTCTGTATTGTCAACATTTAGGCACTTCCCTGAATGTTCAGACAAAAAGGATGTTTTTCACTTTCATAATCTCTGCTGAGTCATCCATCTTCCCCAGCCCTTCCTCGACTGAGACTATTGAAGCTTGGCTATAGCGTGCCATTTAAATCATAGAAGCACCAGGATCATTGCTCTCAATTACTCAACTCCACAATAGGAAACCATTTGTTCCTCACATATATCTTGTTAATCTTAGATACTATAGGTGACAATCATGGCATTTTTATTCTGGAAGAGAACAAACCCCAACTCATGAGTCAGACTGATAGCCACCTTGGCCGTTAAGTAGACATGACACATAAGGGTCAGATTCCCTGATTGCATTTTCCAAACATGAGGGAAAGAACCAAGAGACATGTTTTTAGTTGAGAACACAATCGTATCAGAGTTCCATACCTTTCTCAGTGTACTAATGTTGGACTAGGTGACTTCTGTGGTCCCTCACAAATATTAAATTCCCTAGGTCTGTATTTTGAGAAGCAGCATGGCATGGATAATAGAGCTCTAGCCTCAAAGTCCTGGGTTCAAGTCTTGCCTCTGACACATAACGGGTGTGTGGCCTGATCAAGTAACTCGATTTCCAAGTGCTTCTTGGCAACTAAGAATATCAATTGTAGAATAATTCTTAGTATCCATTGGTGGAGGGAATTTCCTCACCTAGAAGTTTACTATACAAATGACAACATAGGATCAAACAAAAAAGAAAAATTTGTCTTATTCCTGCTTTCTCCACAGATTTCACAGTGGTATTTCTTCTCTATCTGACCATTCCATTCTTCCATTTCAATCATTCATATTCATATTTTCTCTAGCACCTACATTATCTTGGTTGGGACTTTTGATTTCATTCATGTAGGAAATTCCTTGAGTAGAAACTCTATCCTCCCAATTTAGATGGCAACTCATCTCTAATGTAGCTTTAGAGAGCTGCCTAGGTCACTAAGAAGCCAATTGTCTTGCTTAGGGCCACAGGCTGCATCACAGGGAAGCTATTATGTCATGTTGCTTCTCAAAATACAGAATTACAGAATCTTACATTTGAAAGGAAATGAGTCCATCCCCATGGTTCCGGGATTCCTCCACTGATGTGGTCTGGTAACCGGTCTGTAACTTAAGATTTCAGAGAATTACCTGAGCCACTGAAAGGCTAAATCGTTTACTGAAGGCCATGAAGCCAGTATAGTCAGAGGCATGACTTCAACCCAGGACTCCTAAGGGAGCGCTCTTTACTGCAATACATAGCTTCTTGTCACTATCTGGCATTTATCAGAGTTTAAACTCTGTAAGGTTAGGAATTCTGACATTTATCCTTATATTTCCTCCAATTCCAGTGACATTTAAAAAATGATTTTGGAGTGAACAAGTAAATAACAGCTTGGCAATTAGTCAAGTTCACTCTTTGAGGTACCATTTCCCAACAAATATACAATAACACCTAAACAGCTTACCAAAATGCCCTTACTGTGTTCCAACATCCGAGGACTCCTCATTCCATTTTGCTGCTTTTTGATGAAGGAGGTAGAGATGGTAGTACCTGGAAAACGAATGTGAAAGATGGATGTTATATGTATATGTCAGTGAACAGATGCATAGCCTATTTGTGTTCAAATTTGACACAGAACTTTCAATCGTGTTTAGAAATAAAATTAGAAAATATTGCCCTAGTTACCTCATAGTTCAGAAAAATAAAATATGCTTTCCTAAGTTTCTATCTCTGCTATAATAAGCCTTTGATGTTGAATTTCCTGATTATCTGTCCAGTGTTCTTTCCATTATAAAAATTCATGTCATACATGGAAAACACAAAGGTAAGAAATTTATTGTTATAAATTGAAGAATAAACAGTAACAAGTCACCTTAGGCCATTTACTTCTCTTTGGTGATCGGTACAGATTGAATTAGCTGGTCCTTGAGGTTTCTCCCAACTCTGGGATTCTATAATTGTATGATATTTTAGCTACCTCATGTTTTCATCCATTGGGAGTACATTGAATTGTTTTGCTAGAGATTCATAAAAATAAACTTTTTTATTATTGGAATTAATTTTACAAATCCTTTTTCCATAACAGTGTTCAAAATTAACTTTAATAATCTTTAGGCTTTTTAAATCACATCTTAAGAACTTGTGTGATCATTTTACAAATTATATGCACTCACTCAGTATGAAAAGACAACAAAGAAATCCATGTAGCTAAGACAGTGTGTGTGTGTATGTGTGCATGTGTGCATGCATGTGTGTGTGTGCGTGTATGTGTGTGTGTGTGTGTGTGTGTGTGTGTGTGTGTGTGTGTGTGTAGTGAGATCAGATCCAAGTTAAATATTCATCAACTCCATTTTCCAAAAATAGCAAGTTTGAGGTTTCTGGGTTCTGGCTACCAATAGGACAAAGTCAAATTGGAACTGAGTCTCTCAGACATGTTCATGTCTACCCCATATAGAGATGCAGCTTTCAGAGTAGAATGAGGGCCAGCCTACATAACCAGTAGAATTGTGGAGTTGTGAAATGGAAACTAGAGTAGGGTTAGGAGCATTAGGATCTAGTCTTGGTTCTATCATCAATTCATCATGTGACATTGGAGAGATCTGTAGACTAGTTCAGTTTCTCCAGTTATAAAATGGGGAAACTATTGGTTTTGCCTATCTTTTAAAGTTCTCATAAAAAGCAAAAGAAATAATGTTTGGGAAAATGATTTAAAAAGTTAAAATTCTTATAACTATAAAGTACTACTTAAATTCACATGACTTAAACAGTGATGACTTAAAAATTGAATTGGTTGCACCAATTTACAGATTCATCAACAGTCTAACAATTAACTAGTAAAACTCTTGGGCAGGCTTGCTGTAATAGACAAATAAGATAGATAGAATCTGGATCATGTAATGACCCAAATCCAAATCCATTATTATCTTTTCAAATTGATTAAGGACTTATTTGCATCTAGTTTAATTTTGATCAGCTGACTAAATTGAGATGATGTGATCTTCTGTAATTAATGGGGGGAGGAGTCTATACCCACCCTTATAAAATAAACTAAGAAATAATGAACAATATTGAACAAATAACACAATAAAGTAAAAGAAGAGAATGAATGGAGTGGAAAATCATAAAAAGACACTAAGGGATTGTTGAATAGAATAGTTTTCCCAAAACCCATCCAAAATTTATTGTTTTCCTTTTTGCCAATTTTGCCAATCTGATGAGTGAAAGGTGGAGCATCAGAGTTGCTTGATTTGCATTTTTCTGATTATTAGTGATTTGGACCATTTTTCTTTTTCATATGACTATTGATAACCTATGGGTATATGATGGTGCAGTGGATAGAGTGCCAGGCCTGCAGTCAGGAAGACTCATCTTTCTGAGTTCAAATCTGGCCTCAAACACTTACTAGTTGTGTGACCCTGGGCAAGTCATTTAACCCTGTTTGCCTCAGTTTCCTCAGCTGTAAAATGAGTTGGAGAAGGAAATGGAAAACCACTCCAGTATCTTTGCCAAGAAAATCCCAAATGGGATCATAAAGAGTTGACATAACTGAAAGGACTGAACAACAAAAATAGATAGTTTGGATTTCATCCCTTGAGAATTGCCTGTTCATATTCTTTAACTTCTTTTTTTCATTTGAAGGATAACTCTTGGTATTTTAAGTTCCTTATATATCTTGGAAATGAGATCTTATCAGAGAAACTTGCAGTGAAGATTTTTCTCAGTTAACTGTTTCTCTCCAGTCTTGGCTCTATTGGATTTGTTTGTGCAAAACCTCAATTTTATATGGTCAAAATTGTCCATTTTTTTCCTTTGTGCATCTCTCTATTCCTTTTTTTAGTCAAGGATTCTTACCCTCTCCATATATCCAAAATATCATTTTTTCCTTTTTCATCCATTTTGTTTATGATGTGACCTAATTTTTATAATTAGATATATCCATTTTTAGCTTATTTTGATATATTCTGGGAGGTGTTAGTCTCGATCTAGTTTCTGTTAAATTGCTGTTCAGTTTTCTCAGCTGATTTGTCAACTTGTGAGTTCTTACCCCAGGAGCTGCCCCCAATCCATTGATACTCATGCTTTGCCCAGACCCAACCCTGGATTATTCCAATGAGCCTTCTTTCCTGTTTGTATTTGTCTGTCACTGAATTGAGCTGGAGTAAATCATAGAACTGAGATGACTGAATGGTGTCCAACTTCAACTAGGTTCTTACCTCATCGAGATAATATTTTTTTTTCCTTTCTAATTGAACCTCCACACCATTTGCCACAGAGGCTATTCCAAATATTCTCTTCACTCCTCAAACCACCAATAACATCCTCTACAGTGTTCCTTTTCAGCTAAGGACTTTGCCTCACATTTTCTTGAGAAAATAGAGTCCATTTGAGTGAGCCTCATTCTCTGTCTTCTACATACCAAGCCCTATAACATTTATCCCTCCTTCTCTCCTCCATCAGTCCAGTTTCCGATGAAGAAATGTTCCTTTCTCCGTGGCAAATCCTCTACCTGTATGTTGATCCTACCACTTCCCATCTTCCCCAGCAAATTGTACCTACAATGATTTGCTGCCAAACAAATCTTTCCTTTTCTGATTCCTTCTTCCCTGCTACCTACAAAGAAGCCTAATTCTCTTCCATAATGAAAAAAAATCCCTCATCATAAACTATCATTCCCTCAAGCTCCTGCCTTATAAGTCTCCTTCCTTATTCAGTCAAATTTCTAGGGTAGGGAGTGGGGATAAATGGCTGTATGAGTTGCTTCCAATTCCTCTCCTCTAAATCCAAATACCCATTCCATGTCTTCATAGACAATATTGAATTTTTCAGGAAAGATAATTCTGAATTCATAATCCAAGTTTCCTAATTTTGTGAATATTGTTTTTGTGTGTGATTTTCATTTGTCCTCAATAAAAGTATGCTGCGATCCAGTTAAGTAAGAGATAAGGAAGTAATTTCAGAATATCTTCTGGAACTTAAAAACTACCACTGTTACAACATTAGATTTCAACTATGATGTGCATAAGCATCTTAAATTTAGGGATCTTCCCTATCTGGAATTCTGTGGATTCTTTCAATGTGTATTTTGCTAATTTTTTATTATTTCTGGGAAATTTTCTTAGATGATTTCCTGATTATACTGCCTGAGTTCTTTTACTTTTCTAAGTTTCTTGTAATATCAGTGGCCCAAGGTTGTTGCTTCACAATTAATCCTCCATATTTATCATTTGGACGTACATGTTTCCAACACTTTGATAAATACAGTGATTTTATTTTGAGCCAGTATTTCTTTCTACTCTGTATTGTCTATGGCTCTGTGTTTGACTGTCTTAAGACTTTTGTTTATTTTTTGAAGGTTTTTTTCAGATTTTCTATTGTATTTTTCAAAATGGTAACTTTCTATATAGTTTCCTATCATATACTTTGCATCTTTTAATTATCACTTGGTTTCTTTTCATTATTTTCTACTTTCTTCATTCTCTTCTTTTACTTTGTCATGTGATTTGTTTAATATTGTTCATTATTTCTTAGTTTCTTTTGTAAGGGTGGGCATAAACCCACACCCTAGTTAACCTCAGAAGGCCAAGTCATCTCAATTCAGTCAGTTGATCAAAATTAAACTAGGCATGAATAAGTCCTTAATCAATTTGAAAAGATAAAATGGATTTGTGTCATTACATGATCCAGATTCTTTCTATCTATCTATCTATCTATCTATCTATCTATCTATCTATCTATCTGTCTGTCTGTCTGTCTGTCTGTCTGTCTGTCTGTCTGTCTGTCTATTACAGCAAGTCTGTTGAAGAGTTTTACTAGTTAATTGGTAGACCATTCTATTATCCAACTCCAAGTATGGTAGAGAAGATTCTGAGCCAAGTCCATGAGAGGAAATTGCTCTTGAGAGGAGAACTTTTTTTCCCTCTGTTCTCCCCTTTTAGTCTGATTGATGATATTATCAGAGAGACTGGACAAGTAGGAGATATGCATTCATCTGGTAGCAGAGATGGTTACACTGTGGATTGGGGTTACTCTTTACATAATCATAGTGACCTGAGAGATAAAGCAACTTGATGGACCATTTATAAAAGAAAAATGTGGATTATGAACTCTTTAAACGAACTGACTCCTAGAGTCTACATAGAACTATATAACAAGGGGAAGTTAATGAGGATTCTACAAATGGAGAAAAGAAGTTACAGTAAAGCTATAAGAAACTCCTTTGCCATATTTTTCCCTCTATGATTGCACCTCCTTACCATTTTACTTTGAGTTCAAGCATATTCTCCCCATGAGCCTTGTGTGTGTAAGAGGAGAGGGTGACCCAGAATTTGGGGAAATTTTTTTGTAACAACCGTTCTTACTGTACCAACCACTTTAGTAAATACCATTTATAAAACCTAATTTAGACTACCAAATGATAATGAATGGGAAGGACACTAATGGGGGCTCCTAAGCAAGGTAATAGAAATCCAAGCCCTCAGGCTTACCCCAGGTACCATCTTAGGATCCAACCCACCAGTACAAGTGCCAATTGTGGAAGTATCCCTGAAAGGGACGTTATATTTTAAATATTTTAGTTATCAATTTCCAATATATCTGGGTGGGTTATCTTGCTTGATTCTCCCCCCGCCCCAACCTCTCTTCTTGTCATTGGGGATACAAAGGCAAAAAAAAAAAAGCAAAAAATAATCCCTTACTTAAAGGAGACTATAGGCATGTTTATGTACATGTGTATGTATGTGTGTATTGGGGGAAAACCAATTTGTATGTAAATGTAATGCAATATGGAGAAAGGGAGAGGTCCCTAATTACTAGAAGGAAACCAAAAGACCTTGCCTAGTAGGTGGCACTTAAGCTGGGCCTTGCAGGAGGTTGAGAATTCTAAGAAATGAAAGTAAGGAGAGAGTGTATATTGGGAAAGAAATTTGACTAACAAGTGAAACAATTGGATCTTAGTTCTGAGGGAAATGATCTAAGAATATGGGGAACTGAACTTAGACTGATTTTTTTTTCATGGCGGATAAGAAGGGGGAGCACTGTTGAAAGGGAGCTGTTCACTTATTCAGAGGTAGATCATTGAGAGGGTAGAGGCAGGAAGGGCCTCAAAGACACTGTCAGAAATCTCAACTAGAAGAATCTCCAGCCATTTTTCATGACCTTCTTGTACCTATTTTGACCCATCCAATCCTATCTTGAATGGCCCTTGGAACTTCCCTCCAACACATAGTTGCATAAGGGAGAAGGACTGTATGGTTGGAGACAAGAACCTCTATTGAAGGACGTCATCCTCCATGGATTATATCATAAAATCTTAGCGTTTGAATAACATGAGGATAACCTCAGGGACCATTTTGTCCAAATTGTGCCTGAAGAAAAACTCCCCTTCAAAACTCCCTAGCTAATAACTATTCAGTCTCTATTTGAAGACATTTGGAGATAGGGAATTCTCTGCCTCTCAAGGTAGTTCATCCCAATTTCAAATAGTTATAACTGTTAGGAAGATTATCCTACATTCAGCCAAAGAATTTAGGAGCAGAGACAAGGAACCTTACAGGTCATTTAGCTCAATTCTCTCCTTTTCCAGATGAAGAAAGTTCCAGTCATTGGTCATAGTTCTGACTTCTGGAGCATAGCAGTACAATTTTAATTTCTCTTTCACATGATTGCGTTTGAACCTCTTCAAGACAAAAATCATGTCCCTGTAAATTTCTTTTTGAGGCAAAGTGACCCCAGTTCCTTAAACTAACTTTACTTAGTATGGCCTCAAAACCCTTACCCATCCTAAGCAACTTTATCTGGGCACACTCCAATCTGTCAGTATACTTCCTAAAGTTGGCACCCTAAAATGAACATGATATTCTAGGTGAGCCCTGATAAAGACAAAACAGATCAGGATTATTACCTCCTTTGTTATGGACCCTATGCTTCTCAATGCAGCCTAAGTTCACAGGATCATAGATTTCAAGCTGAAAGTTACCTAAGAGGTCATGGTGTCCAACCCCTACAGTTTAAAGATGAGGAAACTGAGGCCAAAGAGTTCAAATGATGTGCCCAAGGGTATACAGGAAGTAAGTCCCAGAACTGGGAATTGAACCCACAGTAGCATTTTTTGGCTCTCATGGCACACATACTTCCTTCTCTCCCCTTCCAGGAGGTCTGTTTCACGTGAACTGTTGCCTAGCCATGCCTCTCCTGCTTCATACTTATGAAGGCAATCTCTTGAACCCAGGTGTAAGGCTTTACTTATTCTGAATGTGCCATCCATTTCCCCAAAGGTATAAGGGAAGGACTTCTGTCAGTCAGTGATGGGAGAATGTAAGCAAGGACCTTGTACATTATCCCTAATGTCCCCATTTATGTTTCAAGCACATGTAGTGAGAGTTTTTGCACCCATAATTTTACCTCCTCTTTCCCCCACCCCCAAATTAGGTTAGTGCTCCATTCAGCAGGTTTGGAACTTATTTCTGTGACTCTGCTATACTTTTTAACAGAAGGCATGGGCCCACTATTGGTTTATTGCTTTCTAGGTCAGCCTTTATGGGAGTTTGATATGAATTATGGAATAGTTTTGTGAGGCCACAACTGTGATTACAGGCTTAATGATGCTTTAAACAAACAAAATGTAATGACTGTCATCAGCATAAAGCAGGGGCTTCCTGCGGGGAAATGCCAATAAATGGGGCTTCTCAGTGGGGGAAGGTGAAATTGGCTGCTTTCCAGCTGCAATCGGCACCACATAGACCTTGTATGTTAACTTAATTATAGCACAGTGCCAGCCTCAGTGAGGCAGTTTTACTTTGAAGAATCACTACCCACCCAGCTTAGAGTCAGTGCATTTAAAGGTTACCCATCTGATCCACGTTGTCGGGAATGGCCGTCTGGGACTCAATAGTCAGATTCGGATCAGTGCCTCAACTCTCAGGCACTCAGTCCGCCCAGCACAAGAAAAAAGCGTGATCCTGAGACCAAACACTACCTCAGGAGAGCCCAGGAACCAATTTGGTAATGATGGACTTCAAGAATAGGACCCAATCTGTTGTTCTCTCACTTCTCACCAGGGCAACTGTAACACTGAATAATCTTTGGGGGCCTCAGTTCTATTTCACAAGTTCCCAAGTCATTTTCTACTCCCTCATTTGCTAAGCAATAATGGCTTAGCTTAAATGCAGCACGCAAATGCATTATTCTGTTATCTTCTGAAATCTGCTGTATGTAATGATATTAAAGCAGATGTGCCTTTGTCCTTGAAACACACACATACATGAGCACACAGCCACATGTACCCATGTGCATACACATACCCACTCGCACACACACAAAGACACACAGAGGCACACATAGAGCTATCTTGAGTTTGTAGTCTATATTATCATGATAGAAGAACAGGCACAGTGGAATAACAGAATGAGACCGGATCTCACAGACCATCTGATCTAATCTATATCTGAACAAGAATTCCTTCTATAAACATAACTGCCAGCTGGCTTTCCAGAGTCAGCTTGGAAGCCCCTCAAAGACAACAAATTTACAATCTCCTAGGCAGTCCATCTCACTTTTAAATGTCTTTAATTGTTAATAAGGCAATTAGATGTTGTAATGGGCCTGGAGTCAGGAAGACCTGAGTTCAAATTTGGCCTCAGACACTTACTAGCTGTGTGACCCTGGGCAAGTCATTTAAGCCTGTTTGCCTCTGTTTCCTCAGCTATAAAATGAGCTGGAGAAAGAATTGGAAAACCGCTCCAGTATCTTTGCCAAGAAAATCCCAAATGGGATCGCAAAGAGTTGGACACAACTGAAAACAACTGAACAACACTTGTCAACAGGTTTTTCCTTATATCAAGCCTAGGTTTGCTTCTTTGTACTTTCCACCAGTTCCTCCTAATTCTGCCTGTTGAGGTCCAAGCAAAGCAAGTCTACTTCTTTATCCATGCAATAACCTTTCAAATACTTGAAGACAGTTTTTGTTCCTGCTAAGTAATCTCTTCCTCAGGCTAACCATTCCTAATTCCTTCAATCAATTCTCATATGGCATAAATTTAAAGCCTTTCACTATCTTGGTTTTCTTCAATTCTCTTCCTAAACTGTACCATCCATTATTGGACATTAATTGATTCTGCCAAATATTTTACATCCTTTTTGACTATCATCTGCCACATTAGCTGTCCCATTTAGCTTTCTACACGTCTCAAAGTGAGGAGCCAAGCACAAGCCTCCTGCTTTGTTGATGGACCAAGATGACATTGGATCATTGATGACTTCTCTTAGGGTTCATCCATATGGACACAAACAGAGATCAACCTAATTATGTTGTCATCTAGCCCATATCTCCCTATTTTCTAAAGAACAGCATGAGAGATCGTGTCAGGGGGTTGTCTAAAATCTAGAAAAACAAAACAAAACATTCTTGGTGGTATTAGAGAATGAACCATAAGATAACAGATCTAAAGATGAAAGGGACTCTGAGATAATGTTGTCTAGCTCTCTAATTTTATGTTATTAACATATTTATTTATTATATATTAATAAGGAAATAGGCCCAGTTAAGTTGAATAGGATGGCCAAGTTCACGCAGAGAATTTTAGAATTCACACTCAGTCTTGTTGATTCCAAATTCAGTGCTCTTTTGAGTACACCATGCCAATGAAAGGGTTAAGTAGAGAGAGGGGAAAGACTACGAATGCACACAGGAGGGTGCTGGTGCCAGCTGGAATCTACTCAGGAGAGGCAATTGTAAAATTTTTTGATGTCAGTATTCATAATATGAAATCAACAAATGCTACAAATCATGACTTTATTTTTTATTTTATTGATTGTCTAGACTTAAGAAAGTGATAAAAAGGTGATGCAGATTAAACTTAAAAGTATGACATGCGTCCTTTTTGTTTATGAGAGCTGGTTATTAAACATTTCCCGGCACACCACTTACCATACAGTGTTGTATATGCTGTCTAATGTGGTCTCTGGGTTGGTTGGTTTTCCTTAACTTTTTTTCTTTATTATAAGGGAGGGGTCTGGGATGAGGAGTAGAAGGTAAGAGGAAAACAAAACATATAAATAAAAATAAAACCTAAATATTATTCATTATACCTACAATATTCTCCTGATTAATAAGTCTAGTAACCTTTTTCTAAAGTGGTCAAATCAAGGAGTGAAGACATTTTCAATTTCAGCCTCATATTAGGACAATGTGGAGCTTCCAGTCTTTAAAATTGGTTAGATTTTAATCTTCACATTTACTTCCTTTTTCAGTGCTCACAGGGATGAGGATGTTCTTGACCAAGAAATATTATTTCTTCTATGAGCTTTCTCCTGAACCAGGGAGACTTGTATTCAAGCCCTACCTACCTGACACTTTGATTGTATGATGTTGGCTAAATCACACAACCCCTCAGTGTTCTACGCAACCCTTTAAGGTGCTGACCAACATTGATAGAGATGTTTCTTACCAGGAACTCCTTATACCTATTGAAATCACAAGTTTCATGCTTCTCCCATTTTATAACAATGGAGTTCTTTCAATACAACTTTTTTGTATTTGAATTTTAACATTTGCTCTGCTTTGTTTTTTACAGGATTTTGTGTCTTGTATGGAAGAGTACAGAAGACGAGGCCAGGAACTCTATGCATCTTTATACAAAGATTATGTCCAGGTAGGTAACAAAGCATTTTTTTCTCCAAATTTCCTATTGAAATTTATTCCTAAAACTTCAGTATATCAGTCAATAAATCAGCCAACAAACATTTATTAAATGCTAACTATGTGCCAGGTGCTGTGCTAAGCAATGAGTGTAAAAATAATAGCAAAAATAAAGTCCCTGTCCTTAAGTAGGTCAGTCTAATGGAGGAGAGAGCATACAAACCACTATGTACCAACAAAATAAATATAGTATAAATGGAAAGTAATCTCAGAGGGAAAGCACTTTTAAAAAGTTATAGCTATAACTCCCTTGAGTTAATGTTTAAGAGATGATATATTTAGAATTGGAAGGACTTGCCAAGAGTCATTGAATCCAAGGTCCCCTCATTTTACAGCTGAGAAAACTGAGACCAAGGATGATTAGGTGACTTCACTAATGTCACAGAGGTAGTAAGTAACAGAGCCAGGAGGGAACCAAGGTCTTTCTGACTCCAAATCCAGTGCCCTTTTTAATGTGCTACACTGCCTCTAAGAATGGCTAATTTTATTCTGAAAAGTTGATACTTTGGGCTGTACTAAATTATAATAGACTCAAAATATCTAGAGATAGAAAGGAAGTTAAAGTTCTTCTAGCCCAACCCCTTCATTTTTTACCCAAAGAACTTGAGACTTATACCTGTATTCGCTAAACATCTTTCCTTTCCCATACCTCTCGGCGTTTAGGTAATGTATGTCTTGTACAGTCAATGTGTCCTTTTTGTATTTAACTAGTTACATCTATGTCAAATATTCTCTACTAGATGGTAAACCCTTAAGAGCAGGGATAGTATCTTCTTTATCCTTGTACCTCATCTATTATCCAGCATAGCGTTCTGAACATAGTAGATTAACATATTTGCCACATCAGATTAAATTCATGATAGTTAAGACTAGAATTTATCTATTGGCTTCCAATAAATTGCTTTTTCTACCATACCAGGCTGCCTCAATGAGATGCGACTGTTGTACCAGGCAAAGAGGAGGTGTAGCCTTCTACTATCACTGGAAAGGCTGACTTGTAAGGGTGTGTTAGTGGGATTATGCCATGCAAGATCTAGGAAGCAGGCCTTCATCAGTTACCAGTATTGGCCTGACCCAAATTTGAGTCTTCCATCTATTTGATGTCCCAACATATTAAAAGGGACATAGTGTAACTGGAAATAGTATAGAAAAAAAATCGACGAAAATGATGAACTTACAAAACTCAGTGAACCCTCAGTAGAAATGGGGAAGTTAAGGAAAGAGTTAGGTTTTATGGAAAGATAATGCGCTCTATTTTGGACATGTTGAATTCGATATGCCTATAGGATATCCAGTTGGAGGTTTTTTTTTTTAATTTTTTGATCCACATCAACTTAGGAAGACTTACTACTAAGTCATAAGATCTGTGTAGGTAGATTAATCAGACTACTGAAATAACAGCTCTTTGCAGTACTGAAGTATGTTAGAGTGACACTATTTCTTTCCAGCACCAATCTCTATTTTTAAATGAGGCAAATCATCCTTTTGAGTATTCATTACCATGATGTTTGTAGCTGTCTTTCTCCAGGGAGACTACAATGAGAAAGCTTAACCTTTGCAAAACCATTTGTCCTAGTAGTTTCATACAATTCACAATATAGGATGACTTCAAGATGATATGGCAAGATAACTTGTTTGGTACTTCATAACTAGAATGATGCTCTTGTTTAATCCCCAAAAGGCACAACATAGAAATTTCTAGGGATGCTGAAAATAAAACCTCTCTTTTTGCTCCTCTTTGTGGAAAGTCAAATTCTTTCACTCTTTGTAATTTGTTAGGCAGTTTTTCTGTTTGAGTTTATGATGCTTTGGCTGCCAATACATGTTTAGAGAATAGCTCAGGACACATAATTTGTTGGGTCTACTTTCATTTTGTACCCTAGAGGCACTTTTGCACAGTGCTTTGCACAAATAGACCTTCAATAAGTATTTTTTTATTTGAATTAGCTATAGTGAATATACTTGGACTAAATTGAGTTATAGCGCAAATGAAAAAGAAAGCAGTGGAATCAACAATACTTTGGGAAATTCTAAAACTATTATTAAAGTGATCTCATCTTTTTTGCTTAATTTTTAGGCATACATGTATTTTTATTCCCCTCAACTGCCAAAATTACAGATCTGACCCAAGATCTAAAAATCTGTGTCTTTTTAACCTCCTGTGACCTTTTCTAAAGTTCAGGTGCATTTATTGGAAAAACTTTAGCAGTTTTTTTGGGTAAGAGGCTGGAGTTTCTCCACTATAGTCCTATTATAATGCCTCATCATGGAGGCATGACAGTGACTCTGGGTTCTCAAAGGCTATTCCTGTGAGTACCAGGTCAGGCAGATCCTGCCAAGTTGGAAAGGCTTTGAGTACCAACAAAGGCTAGTTCATCAGCTTAGCTCAGGGTGATGAGGCTTCTCAACAGTTTTGATTCAAGCTGAGTAGTTTTTCAGTCATAGCAGTTACTGACCATCAACCAAGTCAGAGAGGGGTTGTGATCTGCATCAGTGGCAGGAATCTTCACACCAATGAGATTATAGGTCTTTGAAGTTGGAAATTGGCTGGGCTTCCCCACCAATTTCTGAGATTCTGCAGGCTAATGGGATGCAGCTGAGGCTAAAAACCTACTGGGAACCAACAAAACTGAATGATAGAACTCCAAGTACCCACTGAAAGCTATTCTGTGGAAGAATAGGCTATGCATTAGCACTACTCAACTTCATACTTGGCTTCTGTTCAAAAGAAGGTTCACGAACCTGTGCCACTCCTGAGGAACCCAGCTTACGAAATGGAATATGCTATGAAGGTTTTGCTTGTCCATTCAATTATTTTTGAGAAAATCATCATCTTTAGGATGGCCCATGTGGATACATTCCAGATCTTTAAATATTTAGAATAGATGATTTTGATTTTAAAAGAAAAGCAGAGGAAAATGCTATCAGCCTGGAGATAGACAGAATACAGTTTCTTCTCTTCCTCGTGACAGGGAATGTGTACTTTTCTATCTTTTTCCCCCATACCCAATACAGTCAAAACCAAAGTTTGTCTTCTATTTAGTTCGTGTGATCATACTCTCCAAAGAGATTCAAGCAGTCTCTTTTCTCTTGCTTCCATCCAGGAACTGAAGGTCCCAAGCTATAAAAAGAAAAGAAGTGAGGGGTATACATGTAGTTGTGAATTTCCCCCCCAAAAAAGTGCATAGGACCAGATAAAGAAGTAATTAGCCATAAAATGGAGACTCAGAGAGGCTAATTGATTTTCATAGGGTCAGTCAGCCACTAAACCCATGTCTTACTAATTCTTAGGCATTATACTCACCATCCTGGTTACCCTCCTCTGAACACATCTATGTTTTTCAATGTCTTTCTTAAAATGTGGCACCTAAAAATGAACATAGTATGCCAAATGTAGTCTGACCGTTACCTAGCAAAGTGTAATAATAACCTCCATTTTTTGTTTTAGAGAAAATGTTCATCTAGTAATATAGAATAATGGGAAGATATCTGGGCTTGATATCAGTAGGTCTAGGCTTGAAACCTGCTTCAAATGACACAAGTCATTAGGTCTATCAAAATGGAATGGATTATATAAGGAGATAATGAGTTCTATGACACTAAATGTTCAAAAAGAAGTTAAATAACCAATTACAGGATATTATAGAAGGAATGAATACTTCAAGAAGTGTTTGGACTAGACATCCTCAAAGATCTTTACCACACTCAGATTCTATGGGTCTAGATTTGCCTTTTTCCTCATATTATCCATAGGTCAAAGATTTACAAATACTGAGGATGCAGGATGCACTGGTACATTTGTCCATGATGCTACGTGTGTACTGTTTTTCAATATTAAATTATCATATACATGTTAGCTATTGTTGTTGTTGTTATTGTGACTAGAAAATTATTATTTTGAGATTTGCCACATTGCTCAAAAGGAAAAGAAATAAATCTTGAAGTGATGGATAATACTTTATTTCAGAGACAGAAATGTGTCTACAGCAAGGCAGCAAGTGAGTGGACCAAAATGAAAGATCAACTTTTCAATGAATTGGGTTTGTGGGGACAAAAGTTAGAGACAGTACCCTGTTCCCAATGGTCTCTTGATTGGCGTGAAGGACCAGCCCGTATGAGGAAGAGAATACGAAGAAAATTTGCTGGGGAGTCCCTGAAAAATGTAAGTAATGTGGTAGTATGTGTATGTATGTGTATGTACATGCATATGTATCATGTATTTAGAGCTGGAAGGGACTTTAGAGGCCATCAACTCTAACCCCTTAATTTGACAGATAGGGAAGTTGAGGCCAACAGAGGTTAAGTGACTGGCCATGGGTCATACAGATAGTGACTGAGGCAGGATTCAAACTGAGGTCTTTCAAACTCCTAGTCAAATAGTATTCATGATGTTCTATGGTTTAGAGAAGAATCACTCATGGCCTTATGGACAACCTTCTGGTGATAGTCCCCTTTGAACCATTGGGTATCCATCTCTGGCATGTATTACTAAGCTGAAAAACTACAAATTTAGACCCAGCGAAGGACTATATCTGTTGTCAAAGAACAAATTTAGGCAAGTTAGGAGGAGCCAATTACCACTGAGGCTATGAGGCTGTGAGTGATATTATTTGAACCACAGAACCTCATGGATACCACCTGTTAAGCCTAGAAGATTTTAAAGCATTCATTAATCATAGGATCAATCAACATTTATTAAGTGTCTACTTATATGTCAGACACTATACTATATGCAGAGACAGGAAAATAGGCAAAACACAATCCTGCCCTCAAAGAGCTCACAATCTAATGGGGAGACAAGAAGCAAATCAATATATGCAAAGCAAGCAGCACACAGGGTAAATAGGAAGTAATTAAAAGAGCGAAGGCACTAGAATTAAGAGGGGTTGAGGAAAGCTTCCTGCAGAAGGTGGGATTTTAGTTGGGACTTAAAGGAAACCAGGCAGGTTAGTAGGAGTGAAAGAGGAAGAAGATTCCAGGCATGCAAGACAGCCAGAGAAAATGCTTGAAGCCAAGAGATGGTGTGTCTTGTTCATGGAATAGTCAGGAGGCCAATGTCATTAGGTCAAAGAGAATGTGTTGGAGAGTAAGTTGTAAGAAAACTTGAAAAGTAAAAGGAGTTTAGGTTTTGAAGGGGTTTGAACACCAAAGTGAGAATTTTGTATTTGATCCTGGAAGTGATAGGAAGCCATTGGAACTTTCGGGGGGCAGGGGGTCTGACATAATCAGACCTGAACTTCAGAAAAATCATTTATTGTCTGAATGGATGATGGATAGGAGTAGGGGAGAGACTTAAGGCAGGCAGGCCCACCAGCAGGCTATTGAAGTAATTTGGGCTTGAGATAATGAGAACCAATGCTAGAGTGATGGCAATGTCGGAGGAGAGAAAGGGACATATTCAAGAGATGTTGAAAGGATGAAATCCACAAGCTTTGGCAAGAGATTGGATCTGGGAAGTGAGGGATAGTGAGGAAACCAGAATAAGTCTCCTAAACTGTGATCCTGAGAGATTGGGAGGATGGTGTTGCCCTCTACAGTAATAGGAAAGTTAAGAGGTAGGGAGGATTTAGAGGGAAAGATATTGAACTCTGTTTTGGGATTACTGAGTTTAAGATGTCTACTGGATATCCAGTTTGAGATGTCTGAAAAGCAGGTTGGAGATGTGAGATTAAAAGTCACAGAGATTGGAGCAGAAAAGGTAGATTTGAGCATCATCGGCATAGAGATGGCAATTTAATCCACGGGAGCTGATGAGATGAACAATTATATATTATATTATGTTATGTTATGTTATGTTATGTTATGTTATATTATATTATATTATGTTACATTATATTATATTATATTATATCATATCATATCATATCATATCATATTAGGGTTTTGCAATATATACATTAAGGGGAGAGTATAAGTAGTATAGAAGAAGAAGAGGACCCCAGGCAGAAAACTGAGGGCCATGTATCATTAGAGGGCATGATCCAAAGGAGGGAGAGAGAGGAATCAACCATGTCAAAGGCCAAGAGAGGTCAAAGAGAATGAGGATTGAGAAAAGGCCATTGATTTTGGCCACCAAGAGATCATTAATAACTTTGGAGAGAGTAATTGATAAGGTCAGAAAGAGTGAGAAGAGGAAATGGGGGCACCTATTGTTGATGACTTTTTCAGGGGTTTGGCTACAATAAAGAGAAGACATTTAGGAGAATAGCAGGGATAGAATGATCAAATGAGGGGTTTTTCAAAATAGGGGAAACATGGACATTTTTGTAGGCAGTAGGAAATGAGCCAGTAGAGAAGGAGAGATTGAAAATAAGTGAAAGAGTAGGGGTAACAGAGGGGGCAATCTATTGGAGGAGGCAGGATGGAATAGGATCACTCGAACAAATAGAAGAGTTAGCCTTGGTAAGGTGTAAGGTCACTTCATCGTGTGAGACAGGGATGAAGGAGGAGAGAATGGCAGAAGGCACCTAAGTGATAGGAGATGAAGAAGAAGGGAGAAGATGGAATTCATGATAAATGTCTTCAATTTTTTTTTCTGTGAAATATGAGGCAAGGTTCTTAACTGAGAGAGTGGGGAGACGGGGAGCTCCAGGAGGTTTGAGGATGGATCAAAAGTTTGGAAGAGTCACTATGAATCATAAATTTAGAGCTAGGAGGACAGTATAGCCCTCTATTTTACAAATGAAGAAGCTGAGGTTCAGAATAGTTAAGTGCCTTGTCTAAGGTTACTCATGTAGATCTAATTGAACCAAACCCAGTTCTCCTGATTTCAAATTCAGTTAGTCTTTTCAGCAGTTTAGTGGTATAATATGGATAGCATGATACACAAGAGTCAAGAAAACAAATTAAAATTCTGCCTCAGTCAATAGATTGCCCCCTCTGTTACCCCCACTCTTTCACTTATTTATTTCACTCAGCTGTGTAACCCATGGCAGGTCACCTAACCTCTCTTTGTCTCAATTTCCCTATGTGTAAAATTAAGGATTTGACCTTGACAACCTTCCAGCTCTGCGTTTATGATCCTATGTTCCTCTCATTGACTGTTTTCTGGAATCTTGCCATTAATATTGATGAAATACAAAAGCTGTATGGCAAAGTTATCCGAGTAGTTCCTTCAAGTTCATTGCCACTAAATTTCATCTTTACCCCATCAAAACTCATGTCAATACTCACTTAACAGATTCCCTTTCTGGTTGTGATTCAAATGGATCATGCAATGGGATGCATGTGGAAAAACCAGCTAATTCCACAGTTTCTTGTCCTTGACAGATGTCCTTAAACCAGTGAATGTTTTTTTGTCTGCCTATTAGGAGTGAACACTGAATTCTAGTCTCCAAAGACTTTAGCTTGATCTCATTTCATCAACACTGCAAAACAATAAAATAAGTTTCCATTTTCTCACCATTTCCATGTATTTGGCACTTTATAGAAACATATGGTGGAAGCTAATATTTTTTCAAGAAATGGAGGAAGAAAAAAGTTAAGCAACTTGCTTACCATGTAAATGACAAAGCTGGAGGTCTGAAAATCAAGAAGATCCCATTGGTGTCTCAGCCAATATTCTGTTGAACAGATTGTCTCTACCAGCCAGTTCTTCTTAGTATAACAAATAGAACTGAAATTTAGATGACTTAAACATGATATTTAATCCCTATATTGGCATCATCACGGGTGATTTCTATAAAACCTATTTAATGGAAGATTGTGAGTTTTTCCACCTTTGGACTCTGGAACCTTATTATTTATATTTTCTTGTTATCTTAAAGCATTCCTTTGTATCTTTCCCTCTGAGTATAATCAAAGGAAATTGAAGTGTGTGTGTGTGTGTGTGTGTGTGTGTGTGTGTGTGTGAAGGGAGGGATGCTTCATATGTATATCTTGATAGTTAATGTTCCCATATCTGGTCTCATTTTAGGTTAACCAAGTCAAAAACAATGAAACTTCTCCAACAAATGCTGAAAATCAAGGTATTTATTTATCTATTAACAGCTAAGTATTGTGCTCATAAAAGATGCCAAATATTTTAGAGGAAAGAAGTCCTTTTGTCAGAATGTAAACAGTAACCTAGGGTATCATCTCATACATTATTCTTTAGAATGGAACCTTATTGCTAGAGAAACCATTAGAAAGCTAGTTTCCTGAATTCATACCAAGATCACTGGGATGGAATTTGTGTGTCAATTATGATGCCAAGTCTTGGAGCATTTCAGCATTTTCCAAAAGCATCCAGACATATATTCAAAGAGTGAATCAAAATACAGTTTAAATTGTTTTTAAAGAAAGATAGGAATAAATGCTGCAGTTTGAACACTGATGTAGAAGAAATAATATTTCAATTAAAACACAATCCTATTTCCATATAAAAATATTGTTCAAACGGTATCATCTGACTCCTTTCTTGTGGGGAGAAATCCCTTGAAAAGGGAGGAGGAGAAGGGGAAGTTTTCATAACCATGTTTTTATTGGTATGGGAACTCTATCCATTGATGTATATCAGTGACATGACTATAACTTGAACAGTTGATTGGGGCACGAGGGTTCAGCTATAACACACCACAAATAAGACTTCAATCCATGTCTTTCTGAGCCTGAGACCAGGCTTTAAACATCACACCATGCTGCCTTTCTGTAATCTAATATATACCCTTTATTTGGGTCATGTTCAACAAATTCCCCTTGAGTGATTAAATGAAAGTGTGAGCTTGTTTGCTAAGATCCTATTTTTATCATTGTGGCATTATTCACATGGCTACGTGTTCTCTCACATCTTGCATTTCTTATGAATCAGGTCCATTTCAAGTTCAATATCCCGGTTATACCCACAGCACTAAGCCATGAAATAACTTCTAAAATCTTCTACCTGAGCAAAGGACAGTTTCTTTTTATACTTAAATTGCATCCCATTTATCTGTTTATATATTAGCACACAGCTAGATTGGTAGTAATGAACATTTTAATATATTGTGACACTTTGCATAAAAAAATGTCATGAAGCAAACTCAAGTATTAAGTTTGATTAAACACCATAATTGGAGGATCTGGGTTCAAGAGCCTCCTTGGGCATTCCCCAGCTATGTGGCCATTGGCCTGAGCCTCAATTTTCTCATCAGTGGGGCTATTGTGAAGGTAAAGGGAGATAATGTATATAAAGCACTTTTTAAACACTAAAAGCTATAGAAATGCCAGCTATACAGATGCCTTTTTGGGGCTTGGATATGACTGAACCTTAGCACCAGGCAACTCTCCCAAACACTAGCTTCTCAAAGACTGCCAGCCAAGTAGCCATAGACTACCATACAGGTGGTATGACATTAGATGACTGTAGTGGTTTTGCATGGTCAATTATATATACATTAAGGGGAGAGTATGACTGGGCCATGGAAAGTAAGGAATGTAGAGAATGAAAACCACAAAAAGCCCTGGTTCTCTCGTTTTTCCTCATTTGTAGGATTTTCTCTAGGCACTCTTGGTGTGTCAATCTTGAAATATTATGAAATGTAAATTGTTATTGTTATATTTGCAAGTGCTTTCTTCACAATACCTCTGTAAGATAGGTAATATAAAATTATTATCTTTGTTTTACAGAGAGGGAAACTAAGGCTCAAAGAATAGAAGGGAACTAACAGGGATTGCAAAGTGCCTGAACCAGGATGCCAATCACATCTGATACCAGGCCTAATGGTCTTCCCATGATATTATCTTAACAGAAGTACAGTTTCTAGAACAAGGAGGTGGCGCTATATGATGCATTTTATTGATCAGATCACATCTGGAGTACCTTATCCAGTTTTGGAAGCCATATTTCAAGAAAGACATTGAGTAAGTTAGGTGTGATTAGAGGAGAATGAACAGGATGGTGATCACAAGACCCAGAGTCAGGAAGATATGGGTTCATATCCTACCTCTGATACTTACTATCTGTGATCATGGGCAAATCATTTAGTTTCTGAGCCTCAGTTTCCTTATCTGCTAGATGAGTTTTGTAATGCCTGTAGCCCCTACCTCATAATGCTACTATGATGCTAAAATAAGATAATGTATATAAAAAACTTGGCATGCATGAAGTGTGATTCAATTAATACTAATAAAAAACCATATAATGGGAGAAATTATTGGGGATGCTTAGGAGATGAACAGCTATAGGGCAAACATAGCCCCATCCAAATATTATCAATATCTATCATCTCTATTTAGGGTTATCTGCCATCACAGAATTCTAGGTTTGGAAAGGACCTGAGAGAAAATCAAGGTTAATTAGTATCCCCTATTGATGGCTATCCAGAATTTTCTTAAGTACTTTAGTCAGGGCTTACTCCCTGCTGAAGCAGCCCATTCCATTTGGAGAGATCTCTGATAGCTAGTTTCACCTGACAACAAGCCTAAATCTGCCTCTTTGCAACATTCGCCCATTGTGCTTAGCTGTGCCCTCACTGGAGAAGAAGAATATATCTCTCTAATCCCGCTTCCACAAGACAGCTTTTCAAATACTTGATGACAGCTATTATGGTGCTCCTGTGTTTTCCCTTATCAAAGCTAAACCTCAGTTCCTTAACCCATTCTTCTCTTAGCATGATTTTCAGGCTTTTGTTGTTGTGATTACTTTCCTTTGGAGACTCTCCAGCTTATCAGTGACTTTTCTAAAATGTGAGCAGATTCTATGTTGAACCGGATGCCCTCTGAATTTCCTTCCAGCTCTAAGGTTCTGTGCTTTTCTGGTTCAGTTTAACATATTTTATTATGTTACATCACCTTAATATATTAATATAACCTCAGTATATAGGGTTCTATTTCCTACCTTTGACCAAATGGAAGTTAGACCAATGAAGTTACTTTGAACTATTGGATGTATTATAGACATTATTTTACTTATAGAATTCCTCTTCCATTCAAGTCTTACTTTGATGTTTCATCATGGTGCAGAAGTGACCTTGGATTCTTGAAGACCATGGACAAGGAACATTACCTCAATAGATTCTGCCAAGCTAGACAGGTTTTCAGTATAGCTACTTAAGGACCAATCTAAGTAAGTTAGAAAAGAAACCACCAGCAAGCCAACCCTCAGGAGACAAAATCCTTTTGCCCCATTATGGTGTCATAGGGTCGAGATCTATACACATGGATTGAGTATCCATCTATAATGATGAACTCATGGGTCATTGAACAGTAAAAAAAATATAGTAATCATAGTTAATATTTATATAGTATTGCTTTAAAGTTTAGAAAACAATTTACATTCACTTTAACTATTTTGAGTCTTACAACAACTTTGTGAACTAAGCTAGATATTATTTTCCCCATTTTATAGATGGGAAAACTAAAACTAATAAAGGTGAAATCATTTACTCAGGGTCACAGAGCCAGGAAGTATCTGAAGTAAAATTTAAACCCAAATCTTCTTGAGTTCCTTCAGAGTTATTCTACTCTATCTACTCTGCCGCATCTCACCTCACCCCCTTCCCCACTCAGTTGAAGCATGTTGTTTCATAATAATATCTGTAGATATGTGAAAATACCTGTTGCCTCATCTTCCTAAAATGTAAAATGGATATAATCACAATACCCACCTCGATAGGTCATTGGGAGGACCAAATGAGACAATATTTGCAAAGCACATATATGATAGGTGCTATGTAATTATAAATGCTATCTAATAATAATAACAAAAATAAATGTAGTACTGAAAGTACCTAATGAAAAGGTTTCTCATGTTTTAGCTTTCATAAGGTATTAGTTACTTTGGTTCAGCTTAACTTTTAAGTGAAAAATATAATTTTTTGGAGTTATCCATATTGTTCTAGAACAGAGATATCAAATATGGTGCCCTTGGGCCACATGAAGCCCACAATGCCCCAAGTATTACCTGAGCCAGATTAAAATGTAATTGGGAAATGTTTAACAAAATTAAAATACATTAAAACATAAATCACGATAGCATGCAATTTTATGTCAATATGTCCCTGTAGGGATCCTTATGTACACTTTAATGGCCTTTGTTCCTATTTGAGTTTAACACCACTGTTCTGGAGTGTCCAAATGAATGCTGTTTCTATCTCTTTTGGTACAGATGTTCCCAGGGTCCAAGTTGGAGTATATTGGGCAAAAGTTCTAAGTTGCCTTCCCTTTTGTTAGGTCATCTTGCTTCCTCTGAAACTGTGCTTTCCCTTGTAATGATGCAGATGAATTGATATCAGATGGAGAAGAGAGAGATGAGATGGAAGACCATAACCAGCTGACATTCTTCCCAGCCTTGCACGAAAGCCTTCACTCAGAAGATTTCTTGGAATTGTGTCGGGAGAGAAAAGTTATTTTACAGGAGTTGGTGGACAAAGAAAAGGTACTACCTTTGGTGGACGAGAATCAGCCTCTTGTGAAGACAACCAGGTGTCTTCATTTGGATCACTAGATTTGGCACTGAAGTTAGTTCGCTGTTGGACTCCATTGGTAGGCCTGATGAAGTTTTGCAGAAAAATTTGACAAGCCAGTTAATGCTGAAAGCAATAAGCCCTTTGATTTTTTAAGGAAATGTCCAAAGAAGGGTCATATGGCCCAATCAAAGATCCCAAGAGAGAGTGAGGCAGGGCCAATTAAGGGAAAGATACTAGGATAGACCAATAAGCCCTCCACATTGGGATTAGGTCTGACACCTCTAAGCCAGAGTAGCCCCCTTACTACCCTCACACTAAGGCCATAATTAATACCTTCAAAGCAGAAGAGGAAAAGAGGAATGGAAGGGATGCTAGAGATGTATCCAGAACCTCAAATATAAAGATCTTCAAGCTGTGGCAGGAGGAGGGGTGCACACAATGATCTTGACCCCTAGGCCCATGGTTCAAGATGAGTCAGGCAATTCTAGGTTCAGACCAGCTGGCTTAGCTCAGTAGTTATAGAGGCACTGGGGTCAGAATAGTTCAGGTATTTTATAAGGAGAGGAAGAGTCTTTGTAGGTGAATTTAATTAATTTCTCCACCCTCCCATCCAATATAACAGGAAAGGAAATACCAATCAGTTAGGATTCTGGAAGTTTCTAGACTAGAACCATCATGACCTAGAAAATCAATTAATGAACCAGTAAACAAGTACTTATTAAGCATCTTCTATGTGGCCAGTTTTAGGGGTGGTGTCAGAAAAGGGATAGAGTAGGAATAGGGGCAATCTAGGGAGGAGGCATGGGATGATAGGAATGTCTTTTAGACAGAACAAAGTTAAGCCAGAAAAATCTGATTTTTTTCTGGATTATGGCATTCACCTAGAAAGTTATATAATTCATTACATTCACTCCAGTGTAAAGACTGAGTGGGGAGACATGGTAGTAGCATATGTGATATGTCATTAAGCTGTGATAACTTCTCATCCCTCCATTCCCCTCCCCCAGGTACTTCTCTGTCTAAAATAGGGATTTTTTTTCCTTTTTTTGGTGAGGCAATTGGGGTTAAGTGACTTGCCCAGGGTCACAGAGCTAGTAAGTGTCAAGTAAGTGTCACAGGCCAGATTTGAACACAGGTCCTCCTGACTGCAAGGCCAGAGCTATCTCCAATGCACCACCTAGATGTCCCTAAAATAGAGATTCTTAACCTGGGGTCTGTGGATAGATTTCAAGGGATCCATGAACTTGTATGGAAAAAAGAATATCTTCATTTCTCTAACCTCTAGCTGAAATTTAGCACCTATCACCATGTTGGTCCTGGGCACTACGACTTCCCTTAATACTTCTCTTATGTGTTTAGCTAGGTGGTACAGTAGATAGATTACTCATTCTAGAGTTTAAGTGCTGAGTTCAGTTCCTGCTTCAGACATTTACTAGCTATGTGATCCTGAGCAAGTGACTTAACCTTTCTCAGTCTCAGTTTGGAGACAATGAAGATAATAATCACACTAAACTCATAGGGTTGTTGTGAGTTATATATCTCATGTGATAATACAATATCTCATACAACATCTCATTTAAAATAAGTGACATATAATCAAATGAAATCATATATGAAGGGTTTTGAAAACCTTAAAGTGCTATATAAATGTTAGCTGTGATGATGCAGGCTAGACTGACATTAGTTTCTTTTTTTTTGGCTTCCTTATCACTCTTGACAGATACAGATTTCTAGTCCACTGAAATTCCTAGATATTTTATAGAACATGTACTTTCAAAACTTTCCTCTACATCTTCGATCTTTTTCAAACCCAGGTGAACCCAAGAACTTTGAATCCTTCCTTCCTTTTATATTTCATAGTATTTGATTGGCAACCTGCTGTTGGAACATACTTCTGGATCCCTTCCTTTATCTAGTATAATAGTTATTCTTCTCAGCTTTGCATTCTCTACAAATTTAGTGAGCAAGGCATTGATGCCTCTAACCATTCCTTAATAAGAATGTTAAATGACACAAGTCAAAGACAAATGCCTGTGGAGCTTCTTTAGAGATTTTAGGTCATGCTTTGAATAATGGAAGAAGGAATGGCAGTCAACGATTTACCTTTGTCTTTGCCTCTTTCCCTGCTTCCATGAAATATTATCAAACACCAGTAATATCATCCCTGGACTCTGTCCAGTGGCCTGATTTCATGGGAATTTCCTGACTTTGTCAGGTCGATAAAGAACAAAGCATGGGAGGTCATGGAAAGAACTTCAGAGCTTAACTAATACAACTCATATCTGAGTAATCATTTCCTCTGCAACAATCTTGTCTGGGCCTATTCTCAGAGCTTTTGCAGCTTAGAGACATGGAGAGCTTGAGCTCCCTGGGTACCCTTGAGAAGCCAATGTTATAATCGCTCCGTTCCACAGTGAGGCAACAGAGTAGTTTTTAGTGGAGGACTTCTGATCATTACCCTTAATAAATTCTTCAGTTCATTGATAACTTGTGGATTCAGACACTAGAGAATTCTCTTTTTGATTCCTATAGAGGCCTTGTAACTGAGGGGGGCAGGTGAGTTGAAAATTTAATGGAAGTGCTTATATAAGGAAAGTGTCCCAGGAAACCTGGGTCTCTCAAAAGACTTTTTCCTAAGTAGTTCCTTGCAAAGATGTTTATCCAATTCATCTATAGAGAATTACAGAATCACTGGTCTCTGAGTTGGAAGGATCCTCAGAAACCATCTAGTCCAACTCACATGTGACTGTGAATCCCCTCTACATTATATGTTGAGTGGTTATCCTACCCTTATTGGAAGACTCCAGTGAGGGGGAACGCACTGGTAGCCCATTCTGCTTTTGGATAGCTCCAGTTAGGAAATTATGCTGTTTTTTTCCATAGGTCAAACCTAATTTTGCCTCTTTGCAACTTTCACAATTCCTACTAGTTCTGTCCCTCCCCCCTTATTCAAATAGAATAAGTGTAATTCCTCTTCCAGCTGACAGCTCTTTGGGGACCTGATCATCCCCTCCCTAAGTCTTCTCTTCTTTGAGGTAACTATCCCTGTTTCCTTCAAATGGCATTCTTTATTATTCATATCAAAGTCCCTGAAGTAGTCTTCCCTTTTTGAGGGAAGTAATCAGGGTTGGAGGAATATGGTTCTGTACCTATGATCCCATCAGTGTGGAAAGCTCTCAAAATGGAAACTCTGGATCTCTACCAATACAGATAAATTTCTCATCTGCAGCTTAGTTTTAGAGAGCTGCCTAATGACACTGGAAGTTTCAGTAATTTGTCTATGGTTATATAAGCTAGTGTGTAGCAAAGGCAGAACGTGAACCTGGTCTTCCTAAGTGTAAGGTCAGCCTTCCACCTCCAATTTCATACTTCCTTTGAGAGAGAAAGAGAGATACAGAGCCAGAGACAAACAGAGAGACAGAGACAGAGAGAGAGCAACAGAGATCGATGAAGATAGATGGATGGATAGATACATGTACATATATAACTCCTATTTCTGCATATATGAATATACAAAGATATATTTATATTAATTATATATAGATATAAAGTTTTCAAAATGTGCATATGTTCATATATACATACATATATTCCTATACATACACATATAGTTAATGTTCACAAGAAAAAAGCAATCATTAGTTTCCGTAATATCACTCAGGGTGTGTTTTTGTTACTCTTTACTCACTTTTCTCATAATGGGAAAATTTCTATTGAATATCTCACATAGCAAAGTATTAGCAAGTTTTTTAATTACATTTTTATTGATATATTTTGTTTTCTTCTATCACTGAAATTTCTACCAATATCCTCCCCCCCTTCACTCTCCCAGAGAACCATATTATATAACAAATAATACAATAGGGTTTTCTTGGTACCAATTACTCCCACCCAATGAGTATCTGGAGTATTATATCAAATAGCCTTTTGTCACAATCAATGGGCTAAGCAGTTGTTGGGTTGTTGTTTTATTTTTTAAAGAATCAGCTTTCTTTGGCATTTTTTACTGTGTTCATGGCATGTTTACTGTTATCTTTTTGGTATCTCCAGCAGAGCATTATCTCTCCCTGGAGTCTTCGGAGGTAAAAGAGAATGCTGCAGTATGCCTGATTGCTCCCCACTCTTGATAGGACAGGATACAGATGTGGATGTCTGTTTCATAACTAAGCTTCAGGCTCTTTCTCCAACTCTGCAGGAAGCCCTCCAAAACAGCAGCCACTTTCCACTGGCAGTGGTGATGGTACTGCATTTTTGACAGAAGTATTTAAAAAAGCAGCAGGGGGTGACATTGGCTGTCCTGAGTGTAAGCATTGTCAAAGCTGCCTTCTGGGTGTTTTTAAGTGCCATCCTGGATCTGGATTCTCCACCTGGTAGAACAAAAGCCCAGTCACTTTGGTGTCACTTTGGCAAACATTGAAATGATTCTTGTCAAGAGTTGGGGATTTGGATTTGGACCGCTCTGGGCTCCCTGTCCCCAACGTTCCGCCTCACACCTCGGCCTTTGCACAAACACAGATAAGTGCTGATTAGTGAGAATAATGAATTCCCCTGAAGTGTTCACATTCTTCAAATTCGTACAGCACATTTCCATTGAACTCAAACCAATAACTATATCTGACATAATTACAACTCTGAAGACTACAAATTTTAATACCTACCTGTAAAACCCTGTGTCTAGAATGCAGTTCCCTCCTTGCTTCTGCCTTAGAATACAAACTCTTTGAGATTAAGGATTTTCCATTTCTTGTGTCTAGCACGGTGCCTGGCAGCCTCTTAGGCAATATTCTTTTATTATACACCCATTATGGCACAAAGTCGGCACTTAATAAATTTTTCCTTCTCCCCTCTTTTCCCATCCCCATTTACTTGTGTTCATATTTTATTCTCCAAGCAGAATGGAACCACCTTGAGAACAGAGAGTGATTCATTTTTTTTAATTCCTAGAACCTAGTATAGTACCTTTCACGTGGTAGGAGATAATAAAAGTTGAATTAAGTTGAATTGAATTTTCATGAAATTCACTTTTAAGAATACCTTTACTTTCACCAAGAGATGTGGTGATAAATGGTCAGGCTAGTTTTAATCTATTTTAGCTTTAGTGGAAAGAGACCTAGATTTATAAAGCATTACTGATTAACAAGATTAATTATCCCAAGTTTGTTTTCTACATATTGGATAACTTATTCAAAATCCACTGTATGTGTATCATAGAACATGAGAATCGGAAGGGATTTAAGTCCCTTTCACCTCTAAATCTATCATCCTGTGAGGATAATCAGGAAGGTGAAGGACCTTAGATCCATGCCATATGCAAGTGCCTGACATATAAAAGATACCTAATAAATGTTTATTGGATTGGATAGGAAGAATTAGGTATATTTAGCCTTGAGAAGGGAAGAATTGGAGGATAAGGGGCATGATAACTGTCTTAAAGTAGTTGAAGGGATGTCTTGTGGATACAAGTTTAGGCATTTTCTGGTTAGCTCTGGGGGTGGGGGTGGGTAGAGAGGAAGGAAGCTAGAAGCACTGAATGGAAATTGCATAGATACACATTTAGATTTAATGTGAGGATTTTCTTTTTATTTTTAGAAATTAAATCTTCCAAAAGGGGCCTGTGCTGCCTTGGTAGGTGGTTGGACTCCCTCTCATTGGATATCTTGAAGAAAAGGCTAGATGTCAGATATGTTGTAGAGGCAATTCTAGAGGAGGAAGGGTATGAGTTAGACTAGGTGGTAAATAAGGTTTTTTACCTTATTTACTCTCAGGCTTTTTAATTCATTTCTAATACTGTGTGAGTAAGTTATTTGATATTCAAGAAATCTTAAGCCTTGGGGTATTTTGTGGTTGTTGCTTGTTGTTGTTGCTGTTGATCAGGATGATACTTTATAAGTCATTTTGGAAGAATAGCTGCTTCTGTGAGATGGGCTGCTGCTGCCATTTATCATGATAAATGATAATAGACTACATCAGCAAAAGAAGGAGCTGGGCATGATCCAGAAAAGCAGGATGGTGGTGCAGCCATTGATAATAGTCTAGAGAATAGCTATACACAGACTGTTTAACCTTGTAGGAACTTGGGGACTGAATACTGTGATTGCTTCATTGACTGATTGGTTGTGTGCCCGTGGACAACTAAATCAAGGTCATGCTTGGTCACCTCTTTACCCTATTATAATAATTCATTTAACAAGTATTTACTAAACACCCGATACTCACACATACACATATTGCAACATAATGTGTGTGTGTGTGTGTGTGTGTGTGTGTGTGTGTGTGTGTGTGTGTAGCCCTATCCTGGGTACTGTGATTATAAAGACAAAAAAAGTTCCCTTTCCTCAAGGGACTATATTCTCCCAGAGGAAATAAAGTGTACACATATAAGGAAATGCAAAAAATATAAGTGAAACATAGACATAGTAACTTCTGGGGTTGCGCTAGAAGTTGGAATCATTACAAAAAGATGTCACGTAAGAAGTGACTCCTAAGCTGAGCCTTGAATGGAGATGTGGATTCCAAGAAGTGGAAGTTAAATGTGGATTCCAAGAAGTGGAAGTTAAATGAGAGTGAATTCCAATTTTGGAATACCCAGAATGCGCCATGGTCCCTATGGACCATGAATGAAAAGGCACAGGGATAGGCCATGTGATGTTGTCTATGAGCAACAGAAAGTAGGCCAGTTTGATTGAAAGCTAGATAGCTTGAATCAACCAACCAATCAATCAATCATCACTTATTAGCAGCCTATTGTGTACCTTATTGTAATAATCATTGGCCAAGTCTTCTACTGTTATTCTTTCTATGACAACTACTGATTACACAGTATCCGGTTTTCAATTTTTATCGGGACATTTTTTCTTTCTTTTAAAATTTAATGTAAAGTTCTCTTAAACAGCATCAAAACTATTCTTCTCAGTCCTTGAGAGATACTTTCCATCCCTTGCCAGAATTCAATTGTTCTGATATTCTAACCCAGGGTGGAAAAAAAAAGGCAAATCCATTTCTTTGCCACTAATGGTTATCTCCAGATTTCTGCTTTCCATGTGTTCCTTTCTCTTTTGAAGTCACAAATGTCAAATAGAAGAAGAAATAAAAACACTATACATGACCTGAAGGACTTCAATTTACAATCTGAATTTCAAAATCACTGGAGTTACAAACCCAGGTTTTGTTTTTTTTTTTTGTTGTATTATTTCCTTCCCACTAGAATGAGCAGAAATCAATAGCAAGATGTGGGCTTGACAAGTCTAGGCAAATTCTTTTTCACATCTCAGATACAAATTCTAGAAAAATAATACATATCCTGATTAACTACATGAGGTCTATGTGAAGCTGCCTCCATACCTGTCAGCAATAAGCTGCCAACAATTACTACATATTTTCTCCTCCTGGGCTGCTAACAGGATGTGGTTTAATTCAACAAGAATTTATTAAGGGCTTACTGTTTGAATGGCACTACAGTAGAAAATGGGCCTATAGAGACAACATTGAAAATGGTACCTTTCCTCACAAGACATATTCTACTGAGTTCCTTCCAATTACTTGCTCCTATGAATCTTCTTTCTTGTTCTTTGAAACATGAGATACTATTGTTTCTTCAAAAGGTCTCTATTTACCCCCCCCCATGGATATATGATACCACTGATGAAGTTTCTTCTTTCCCTTATCTTTCATGTCACATTCTTCTATTTACTATCCATTGGACACCAGTGTTAATTTGCCTCTTTCTTGTCAGAACCTTTTTTTTTTTCCTTTTGGTTGCCATCTTGGAATTGGCTTTCTGTTGTTCAGTTGTTTCAATTGTGTACAACTCTTTGTGACCCATCTGAAATTTTCTTGGCAAAGATACTGGAGTGGTTTGTCATTTCCTTCTTCAGCACATTTTACAGATGAGGAAACCAAGATAAGCAGTGTTAAGTGAATTGCCCAAGGTCGTAATTTGTCTGAAGCATTTGAACTCAGGTTTTCCTTACTCTAGACCCAGCCCTGAATGGATTTAAAATAGTGGACTTAGTCTGTAATCAAACAGTATCAGTTCTTTCTCTGGAGGTGGATAGTATGCTTCATCATTAGTCCTTTGAGATTGTTTGAATACAGACTGAAGCATGCTGTTTTTCACTTTATTTCACTCTTTTTTCTTTTATTTGAGTCTTCTTGTACAAAATGACTATGATGGAAATGTTTATATGCAATCACGTATAACCTATATCTGGTTACTTACCTTCTCAAGGAAGGGGAGGAGAAGGAGGAAGAAGGGATAAAATTTGGAGCTCAAAACTTTTTTAAAAAAGTGTTCAAATTGTTTTAATTGCAGAAAAATAAAATACATTAAATAGGAAAAAAAATTTGGGCTCAGAATCAGGAAAACCTGGGTTCTAATCCCACCTTAGATACTTATGGTTGGTATGACCCTGCCCAAGTCATAAGATCATAGAATCACAGAAACAGAGTTTGAGGGGACCTGTGAAGTTATATAGACCATCCCATCCAATTTGTTTAAGATCACACAGATAGTTAAGTGTCAGAGGTAGGATTAGAACTTGGGTCCTGTTACTTCAAAGCCTCTGATGCTAGTTGGATCCTCTGACTCTACTATGTGCCTCAGGCAAAACCCTAGGACTTGTCTATTAAGTCAAAACATGATTTAATCTCCATTGGTGGAGATTGTTCCTACACTGGGAATTTTCCATACTGATGAAATAACAAAATTTTCATGTCTTGAATATTTTTGTGCTATAAAAATATGTAAAGTTATATCATTAGAAAGATCATTTAGTCTCCTAAAAATCCTAAAATGTTTGTCATTATGTCTTGAATCTTTGCTTTACCTAAGAAGATATAACTACAAGTTACACAGAAAATTGCTACATTTTTCTAATCCTTTTCATGGCTTAGAAAAAATGTACAAACCATGAACTTGAAAATGGCAGTGGTTTGAATTAATTTTCTTTGTCTGCGAATTCTAGCTCTAGCTGCTTTGAGCAATACCTGGGAAAGTAATTATTCAATTACTGTATGCCACCTTTGCTTCATTGATTAATGATTCCAGTAAGCACCAGACTCATTTCACTGCAAAACTGTTCAATTTTGACATAAGGGGAGGTTTGTTTAATATATGTTAATTGTGAGCCTTTGTCAGCAGGCTGGCTGGTGCCTCATTATCATGGCACTTAACAGCAGCCCCAGTTGTGATGCGTTGGTCCTATTGAGCCTTCATTGCAAGTCTTCTTGGAAGTGGGTATGTCCACTCTAAAATGGGCTTCTGGCTTAAAGCCACAGGCAACAACTCAGTGGAGGGATTTTATAGTGTGCATATTGTTTTTACTCTCGGATCTTAGAACAATATTAAATACATTCTCTGCAAAAAAAAAAAAAAAGTTGATTTAAAAAAAAAACTAAAATAAATTTTGAGGTTGCATTACCCAACTGAGAGATCTATTCAGTCCCACACATTTTGAGCTGTGGCATTGATGAATACCTTCTCTACTTTCCAACTCTACAGGATCACAGAATGTTTGAGTGAAAGGGACCTCAGAGATTGTCTAATACTGACTGTAGATATTTGTAGAACATTTTAATTTTTGCAAAGATTTTTACAAATATCTCATTTGATCCTCACAACAACCCTGGGAAATACTAATATACTTATCCTTATTTTACAGATGAAGAAACTGAGGTAGATAAAGACTAAGTAGCCTGCTCAGGGTCACATGGTTAGTGTCTGAGATTGGATTTTAACTCAGGTCTTCCTCACTCTTGTTCTAGCACTCCATCCACTGTTCCACTTAATTATTTAGCTCAATCTCCTCATTTTATACATGAGGAAATTGAGACCTACAGTGGTGACTCCACTTGCTTGAGTTCACACAAGTTCACACAAACATGTCTCTGAAGTTAGGATTAAGAATCCAGATTCCTGACTTGATGTCGTGAGTTTTGCATGGTCACTATCAATCCAGTACTGGCCCCAAAGCCTGTAGATCATGGTCATTACTGAGAGCAAAAGAGTTATGCCAACCTCCCAACCAGTTAAATCTCATCCTACAAGTGTTTCCTTGAACATGGTAATAGAGACATGATCTCTGTTGGCTTCAGAGTGTTGTGAAGGTCCAGTCAATGGAAGATATCTTTAAAAAGAGGTTGGATGACCATTAATTGGGCATAATGTAGATTAGAAAGCTTCATACTTCCCTTTTGGGTCAGATTAAATGAACTCTGAAGCTCCTTCTAACTCTGAGATTCTCTGATTCTCTACCTGACATAGTAACTGACTTGGCCACTCATTCAGAACTCACATTGGGCTCACTTACAATTAATAAGAGTTTACCTCACATAGTTTGAGTTTGAGGATTCTGAGCTACAGTAAGGCTAAAACTCATTGAGTGACTATATTAAGTCTGGCACCCATATGACGAGCTGCCTTGACTGAGAAGCTGACAGGCTGTCTAAATAGGGGAGAACCAGCTTAGGCTGGAAACAGAGGAGGTCAAAGTTTCAATGATGATCAGCAGTGGGGTAGGACCAGGAGTGGCCATCACACTTCCAGCCTTGGTGAGATAAGGAGACCAAATCTCAAAATAATGATGGTGAAGAAGAGAAGAAGAAGAAGAAGGTGATGATGATGATGATAGCAGCTTACTTCCTCTGACACTAGTCAGACTAACTACCCAAAATCCTCCATATCTTCTGAAAAGGAGGAGCACCATAGTTAAGGATCTGGAGGGCACTGTATTTTGTAGTTTGAATAAGGAGACAAACATTTGTTAAGCAAAGATACTGAAGTAGTTTGTCATTTCCTTCTCCAGCTCATTTTACAGGTGAGGAACTGAGGCAAACAGGGTTAAGTGACTTGTCTAGGGTCACACAGTTAGTAAGTGTTTGAAGCTGGATTTGAACTCAGGTCCTCTTGACTCCAGGGCTGGCACTCAATACACTGCACCATCTGGCTGCCTATTTCATATTTACTTATGTATTTAAATGTTGTTTCTCCCCCAGAAGAAAATAAGCTCCATGAGGGCAGGGTCCTGTTTTGTTTGTTTCTATTTCCCCAACACTTTGTGCAATGCCTGACACAAAGTAGGTGCTTGATGCGTGCTGAATGAATGTAAAAATCCATAAGGGAAGTGTGAATCTCCTCTACTGCATCTCTGCTAAGTGGTTCTCTGACTTCTACCTGTATCCTTCCAATGATAGCGAACATGCTGAGGTACCCTGTCTTATTTTGGGGCAGTTCTAATAGTTAGAAATTCTTCTATTGGGCTGAAATAAGCCTCCCTGAATTCCATCCAGAGTTCTGCCCAGGGAACGCCTAGAGATTTGTCTGGCTCTAGCACGTTTCTTGGAGCGTCTGGCGGGAGCTCATCACCCTTCTCCAAGTGAGTTTATAGGTACGAGTCTATTTCACTTGCTTAAACATAACACCTTCATGATCCACAGTGAGGCTGTGAGACTAATCCTCTATACCATGGATTCTTGTTTGGACTATGTAGCCACTTGATTGCTCACATGGCTTGGATAAGATGGAAATCAACAATTCTATACTGTTTTTAATCATCAGGCCTTACTTACCATTTGTTCTCCCACTACCTCCATCTTGCCATGTGTCTTATCTCTATGTGCTGATGATCCTTGATACTATTTCCTGACTTTTTAAATTTAATTTAAAGACCCCTATGCCTTGCCATCAACTCAGCTAGGCAATCCTCCAACCATCCTACAGCTGAATATTATTTTATGTTTTATTTCTCCCAATTAGAGTGTGCTCTTCTTGAGGATAGGGGCTACTTCAATTTCCATATTTATACCTTCAGGGCTTAGCATAATGTTTAGTGCATGATAAGCATTTAATAAATATTTTTATTTTCACTCATTCATTCAAGTAAAACAATGTTCATCCTTCATTCAATCTCTAAATTTCCTATATCCCAGGTAAGGAAACTTGCCAGTTTTATCAACATCAGTCATGTTTATATGACAGAGTTTCAATTTTCTTTATTACCTTGGTAAGACTCTTCTGGAAAGACGTTAATTTATCAACAAGCCTCTTAAAATACAGTGTCCAGAAAACAATAGTCTTTATGTTATCTGTGTACAAAATACTGTGAGATGCTAGTTTCCTTCTATTCAATGTAGTTTTATTAATGCAGCCTAAGATTGGATTCATTTGAGGGGGCATACATGCCCCAATTTTGACCATTGTAGAGCCTGTAGATCACTAACACACCAAGACTTTTTCCCCCGCATTAACCACCAACGTGCCTTACCTCCTCCACATTACAGTGAATTCAGTTCTTCCTGACTCCAAGACCAGGATTCTATCTATTGCACCACCTGGCTGTCCCATAAAATATATCCAGTTGTAGAATTAAAGGATAAAGGCAGTACGTCTACCTATGGAAATCAAATGTTAGACCTAAGAAACCATCCCACCACCATTCAGAAAGGCTTGATGATTGCGTTTTCTTATGGAGACTGTTAGAGAGGTTGTGCCTCACTGACTCTGTAGGACTCCAAACACAGGTCTTTTGAAGGATAGTTATCACACATGTAATGACAACAACAACAAAAACCAATTCAGAATCATATACTACTTAGGACCATACACTCATTGGAATATGGATTTCTAATTAGAGGTATATTTGGAGATCTTCTAGTCCATCACCCTCTTTTTCAGTTGAGTAAATTGAGTCCCAGGGAAAACTGAGTCCTTATTTACTACACATATAGTAATGGCAGAGCTGATTTTTTTTACACAAGGCAACTCACTAAACTTTTCTTAGCTTCAATATCCTCATTTGTAAAATGGAGATTAGAATAAAATCTATCTCACATAATTATTGTGAAGATCCATGGAGATAAACTATGTGAAATGGTTTGCAAACCATAAAATATTATATGAATGTGAACCATTACTATTATCTTAAAATATTTTACTTTTAAAACCAAGCATTCACAACTCTTAAAAAGATCAATAGGCTCATGGCAAGAAGGAGATCTTGAATATGAATAGCCAGGAGATAAATTCATTCTATGTTCCATTTAAATGTAATAATAAGTATCTATTCACTTAGGTTCACGTTCCAGATTTTCAAAATGCCTATCCTTCCCTAAAGGATCAATCTGTCTCACCAGGCATCTTTCTTGTGGTTAGGTTTATATTGGTTGTTACTTAAGTCTTCCAAAAGAAAAGCTCTCAGAGATCAGCTCTGAAAAAAATTATTCAAGATAATATGGCATGAAGTTCTCTGAAGGGCCTCATGCCAAAATATATGGTCTAGAATTCAGGGCTGCACAGCTCCCACTGACTTTTGGTCACTTAATTTCCATGCGAGGGATGTTATCTTCCTTCAGAGAACTCCCCAAGACAGCATCAGAGCACAAAGATAAGACTCTGATTAAGATGAACAAGGTGTTCATGTTTGAGCTTCTGGTCCAAAGGGTAATTTTTGACAACAAGAGGCTTTGACAAAAAGGCATTGAGAGCGTACCAGGAGACTAAGGACATTGACTATGGACAACTAGACTCTTGGCTATGCCGCAACTTAGGAAACGTAGGTGAGCCCTTTGCTTAAAAAGGGGGAAAAGATGTTTATGGTTAATACTCGGCTGGGGAGCTTGGAGAGGTTAGCTTATATCTTCTCTCTGGCCTTTCTTTGTCCCATCTTCATTTGCACGAGTAGTTGGAATTTTCTATGAGTGTCATTGCTTTCCTTTCATGTAGCCTAAAATGCTTCTTCAACATTATTTTATTAATCCTTAAAAAGGAAAGGCAAGGGAACAGGTATCTTCCCTAATTTAGCTTTACAGCAAACTAATTGGAGAGAGTTCTACAGAGAATAGTTTAACATGAGTTTGGTCTACAAAATGAGTAAGGTTCACATTCTTCTAGATTAGAGTTGATTCACATAATTTGAGATTAAAAAGACCTTTAAGAAAGCATCAAGCGTTTCCTAAATTTTTACAACAAATATTTCATTTTATCCTTACAACAACCCTAGGAATTAATTTCTATTATTATCCCCAATTTTCAGATGAGAAAACCAAGACACACAGAGGTTAAGTGTCTTGCTCAGGGTCACATAGCAAGTAAGTGTCTGAGGTTGGATTTGAACTCAGATTTTTCTGACTTTGGGTCTTGCACTTATTTTTTTGAAAATATTTTGATAACTCTTTCAATAGAATTGATTTCCTTCACTACCCTATATCTTTTATTTTAATTATTTAAAATAATTATTCTAATAAGTGGTGTACAGACTTCACCAGACTACAAAAAGGGTCCCTGACACCAAAAGAGTTAAGAACTTCTGATCTATTGCAATGCCCTCATTTTGCAGGGTTTGAAAGTGAAGTAATTTGTCTAAGATTATACAAGTAGTAAATAGCAGACTTAGGATTTGAACCTAGATCCCTTGACTAAGTTTAGTGGTTTTGATGCCCCTCCACATTGTCCACTCGAAACACTGAAGCTTAGAATTGAGAAGGTGACTCTGTGATCACCTAACCCAGCCCATTTGTATAGTTTTTGACCTCCCTACAAAACTTTAAGCCTTTTAAGGGCCATATTTTTCCCATGTCTTCCCCAATGCTAAGCACACGTTAGTCCTTAAATGTCCTGAAGTCAGTCATTTGCAGTAGAAAATGTCATGGTCCCCTTTCGTCTTCTCCAAAATAAACCACATCAGAATGTTTACTCTTCCCTCATATGCTTAGTAACAGAAATTAGGTTGGGGGGGTGGCGCTTTTCTCTGATTTTTCTTGGGGAAGAGAGACAATCGGGGGTTAAGTGACTTGCCCAGGGTCCTACAGCTAGTAAGTGTTTGATGATAGATTTGAGCTCTTCTTATTCCTGTTTCACAGATAAGGAAATTGAAATTCAGAGAGATGCAGAGATTTTTCTGAGGGTTGAAGTTCAAATAAGTACTATAGGTAGAACTGGGGAGGGGAAACAAGCATTTATATAATACCTACTGTGTGCCAAGCACTTTGCTAAGCACTGTACAAATATATCATCTAATCCTCACAACAACCTTGTGAGGTAGGTGCTATTGTTGTACCCATTTTACAACTGAGGGAACTGAGGCAAGCAGAGGGTAAGGGACTTGCCCAGGGTCACACAGATAGTGTCTAAAGATTGATATAATAGAAGTAATAATAATAATAGCTAACATTTATCTGGCACTTACTATGTGCCAGGCTATGCTAAGCACTCTATAGTTATTATCTCACTTCATCCTTACAACAACCCTGCAAGGCAGGCTCTGTTATTATCCCCCATTTGATAGATGAGACATCTGAGGCAAGAGAAGTTAGGTGACTGGCCCAGGGTCACACAGCTAGGAAGAGGCTGAGGCTAAATTTGAACTCAGGTTTTCTTGACTCCAGACCCAATGCTCTATCCACTGCATTATCTACCTGCCCAAGGTCTTTTGTCTCTACATTGAATTTGCTTTCTGTTATAGCATGCTGCTTCTGCACAGTGTGCAAATATGTGCTGAATATTATGAGAGATACAAAAAAGGCTAAGATGTCAGCATAAAGAGAATATAAACTAGTTGGAGAGGGCTATCACACAACACATGAAAATTTACGTGATAGCATAGCAATGTATGGTCAATTGCCACACAAATGAGAGAGTAATTCTGACCCTTTTCGGGTATCTGGACCCTCCCCTCCCCCCTCCCTCCACCTAAACCTTTTATTAAATGTCAAAAAAATTTCCCAGATGGACACATTAGTGTGGTTGGTGAGCATGTGGATCCACAGACCCTTGTAACAACTCTGCTTCCACTTAGGGGTCTGTGAATCACAGGTTAGTGATAGCTAATACAGTAATAAGTACCATAAGGGGTTGTGCCTCCTCTCATGAGAACAAGGAACTTGACTCAAATTCAGGTTTCTTGGCTCACTTTCTCAATTCATCATGACCATATTTGGGTTTCTTGCCTTTTCTTTATTAGATTATAAGCTCCTTGAGGGCAGGGACTATCTTTTGCCTCTGTTTGTATCCCCAGTGCTTAGCACAGTACTTGGCACATAGGAGGCATTTAAAAATGTTTCTCAATTGATTCATTCATTGATTTTCTCCTAGGTATCAGTGAAGCATTCTGTGGTGATTGTCCAAGGACACATGGTATCAGAAGGGGTGCTACTCTTCGGCCAGAAACATTTCTACATCTGTGAGAATTTCACCCTTTCTCCCCTGGGTGATGTCTACTGTACCAAACACTGCTTGTCCAAGTAAGTCTCCATGTTCTTCCAAGGCAGAGATCACACAGAGTCTTCTCAGTAGGCTCCTGCTACAGTTTTATACTGCAAGTGGTTGCAAAGAGAGAATCTAGGGCCAGGCTGACTCGCGCTGTCCATTTACTTTTGTTCTTTTGTTATTGTTGTTCAGTCATTTCGGTCGTGTCTGACTCTTTGTGACCCCATTTGGTTGTTTTTTTGTTTGTTTTTTTGTTTCGTTTTTGTTTTTTGGCAAAGATACTGGAGTGATTTGCTGTTTCCTTCTCCAACTTATTTTCGAGATGAGGAAACTGAGACAAACACAATTAAGGACTTGCCCCGGTTCACATAGCTACTAAGTGTTTGAGGCAAGATTTGAAGTCAGGAAGATGATTCTTCCCGACTCGAGGCGTGGCACTCTATGCACTATGGCTGCCACCTACCTGCCCTAGAACTGTTAATCTACTAAACATTTTTGTAGTTTCTACATAGTTGAAATTTAATTAGTTACTTAGGGTACCCATTCTGATGTAAAATAAATCACAATGTAAAGAGCAGCCTTTCTTTAGCTTATTTTCAGATTAAATGAATTCCATTTCAGAGGTTTTATCATGAATGTTTCCTGGAAGATAAGAAATGAGCTTATGGGATAACTTTGAGGACTCCCACATACTCACCAAAATAATAACTAGGAATGGAGAATCTTTTTTTTTTCATTTTTCTCTATTCCTGAAACTGAGCATTATATACATTCCTGTTGTGGTTTAGAATATCTGATGCATGAAGTAAGTAAAATTAAACTGAAAATTAAACTGTCTATCCATTTTTTAAATCCCTTCCCCCACAAAAGGTATTTGATGTTAGTCTGAGAAAGCAAAAAATATCTCTAACTTGGCACATTAACAATGAAAGATAAGAATCTCTGTACAGTACCTCTCTCCCATACTACTAGCTCTTCCACAAACTCAGCATTCTGTTTCCTATTTCCATGTGTTTGTACTAATATCTCCCAGATTTGAGGACAGGGACATTTTGGTTCACTTTGTTGTTATTTCTCTAGCACCTTATAAAGTGCCTTGACGGCGGAAGAAATTCAGATTTCTTGGTTGAATAGTCATTTAGCATTTAGTCTCCTCACCAACATCAGCAACAGCCTCAATACTTTTTTATTAACCATAAAACACTGTGCTATTCAAGAGAGGAAGACATATAACACATGGTCACTTCCTTCAGGAGCTTGCAATCAAGACATATGCACATATCAGGGCCAGATGTGTGGTATCCATATTAAGACTTCAAGGATGAGAGATAGTGTCTGACTTAGGTACATCAGAAGGCTTCACAAAAAAGGTGGGATTGGAATTGACTCTTGAAAGATGAACTGATTTTTGATAGCTAGACAGAGTAGACGTGGGGAACTGGGACAGAGGGGAACCAATCATATGTCTTTACAGTAATAATTCATGATTTATTTTTTTCTAGTTTGCACCTTACCTTTCTACAACATGTGCCTTCATGTTAGTTAAAACCTGAAAGAGTCTTTTGCTTCTAATTCCTAGGCATATTTATCAAATTATTTGAAGGTTTGTATGGCTAGCAGCCACACAAAAATTTTCAGCAAAATTTGATTCTTGCCTCATAAAAAAACAAAAAACCTGAAATTCCAGGTTATTCAAATAGTAAATATTTTCCAGTCTCTGAACCTTGATTACTGGAGACCAATTTCAACCAGTGTGACCACTGAGTGTGGGCATTAAATAGTCCATTTTTGTAACTTCTTTAGCCTAGAGCAGGGAACAGGAACTGAAGAATGGAAGGAAATGGGGAAATGGGACAGGGGAGGGAATCAAGTCTACCTAGACCTTGATTCAGAAGTGCTTGAAGATGTTTGGTATTCCCTTCTTTTCTAATCTCCATCTTTTATTTATACAGAACATTCATTTAAAAAGGTCTTTTGCTATACCCAATTGATGAAAGTCCTGTGTTTCTCCAAGGCAGTAGGGATCGTAATTAATACTTGGCGCACTCCTACCATCTTATTGCTCATGTTTTATTAATACTGATCAATATTGAAAATGGGTTTGTAGACTTGGCTTTCTTAAAATATTATGAGCATTCTCTACTCTAGCTGTAGAAATAGCATGTGCAGGTAAAGACTGGGATAAGCTACTGTTTCACTTTCCAGCCCTGGTTTAAATCTAGTTAATGCTAGATGATATCTTCTTGATCAGACAAATTACATTTATGAGATGAATCTAATAATGATCAAAATTGGCTGTTTCTGGATTTTAAATAGAAATTAAATTGCCAAATACAGATGTTCATCTAATCTGCAACAATAAAGGATAAACATTATGAATGGAAATTCAATTTCTCAAAGTACAGGTAGGAAGGAGTATAAAAATGTATACTCATTTTTTTAATGTGACTAGAAACTTTTATTAGTTTTATTTTTAGGATATCATTTTTACCCAATGTACCTTAAAGAGGTGATTGTAATTTAGGAAGATGGTCAAAATGTTATCGAGTTTCTCAAAGACAATGCATTTGAGATACTCTCTAACCAGAACAAATGACTGAATCTATAGTCCATTCCATTGTTTCTAAGCGTATGAAAACAAACTTGCTAGAAATGAAATCTTTAAGAACTGGGCACCTTTTCTCCAAGAGCATAATCAAATTTATCCAAGTTTGGTTAGGAAACTTAGAGATTTTGCCTCTTCCATCAAGGACAGCATTGCTAATGGACTTCTAGGAGATTTTAAGTATTCTTGCCCTGATTGTACATTGATCTACTCTCATCATTTCTTATATTTTTATATAAATCATGAAGATAGGGAAGCTGTTTGAATTTGGGTATGATAGGTTCATTTCTTTAATCTTGAATTCACCACCACCACATTAACAGTGTAGTGGATTTGATGTTTTTTCTATGCAATCTAAGCTATCCAATCTATTATCTTATGAGCCAATGAACTCTTTTAGAGCAAATGTGTTTTATGGCAGAAGTTAATAGTTTTAGACCATTGTCTCCTAGCACCAGTTCTGATAAAAGCTGTGTCCAAGCTACATTCATAGTTGTCACTTATGCCAATTATATGCTCCAGGGATAGTAGAATAAAAAGCATTACTGTTAGCAAACTCGATGAAGATAATAGGTAAAGCCATCTCAGAGGTTTATTTGGTGATACCATGACAACCAATCATGGCAAAGATTTGTGAACAACAGCCAATTAAATCTGGCTTCAGCTTACATAAGGAAAGCCATGGACACATCTGCTCCTTTTAACTTACTGCCCTCAAGGGAAATGAACTCATTTTATTTTTTTGAAGCCCCAGAAGATGACATTCACAAAGAGGTCCAAACATGGTTGTACTAATAACATTATACAAGGCAAAACCCCAATTCTGATTCACTTTTGTGACAATCACTTTGAGGCCAGACATACAATTATATCTATTTCAGAATTTTTTTTCCTTCTCTAGCTAAATAGCTTCTCCATAGCATATTGATATAGTTCATATAGAATGTGAAAATTCTCTAGCAGTTCTATGTGGTTTTTCTCTTTTGCTCATCTTTAGTGTAGAGGAAAGAGATTAGATTTGAGATCAGAAGACCTGGGTTTGAATCTTGGCTTTTCTTTCTATTAGTAATGTAATATCAGATAAGGCATCTGCTAAGTGTAACTAATAATAATATCCATACTGCTTATCTCACTGGGGGTTGCTGTAAGGATCAAATTAAACAATGTATGACAAGTCTTTTATTTTTTTTTATTTTTTTAGGCAATTGGGGTTAAGTGACTTGCCCAGGGTCACACAGCTAGTACGTGTCAAGTGTTTGGTCTGAGGCTGGATTTGAACTCAGGTCTTCCTGACTTCAGGGCCGGTGCTTTATCCACTGCACCACCTAGCTGCCCTAACAGTTCTTTTAGAAACCATTTAATAATATGTACATTCATAATAGTTAGACATTCCTATATGATTATTAAAAGAATCCACTGGGTAATTGGGACATCAGTCCTGGAGAATGCCCTACTTACACTAAGTGAAATTGCATAAAGATTATTCTTTTATATCATAATCCTTTGGGTTTTCCAAAGGTTTCCTCTTTATTTCCTTATATGTTAGATAAGACAGTAAGAATAACATTTTACAACACTTTAGAGCTACAAAGTACCTTACCTCTATTATCTCATTTGATTCCCAGAACAAATTAGGTAGATAGTGAAAATATTATTATACCCACTTTACAAATGAAGAAACTCAGACTCATAGAGATTGGGACATTAGGGACCTATGAGGTTCTATTGTTCAGTTCAGCTTCTCTGCCATCTGCAGCTGGAAAGTCATAAAATAAACCCTCTCTCTGGTACTCAGCAACATCTGTTTGCCTTTGTCTACTCAAATCCAACAAGAAAGATGAAATGAAGGCAAAGCTCGCATTCATCTTCAAAATACACAGGACCTGAGGAATGTCCTCAGCCATCCTGGCCTATTCCTTCTACTTATTATGAATCTCTGGACATAGGCATTGGCTAGCTTCCTTGGATTTTCTTCTTGTTTGTCACTTTCTACTTGGTTTTAATATTCTGCTGCTGACCTCAGCCTGTCTATTTAGATTTCATTTTTTTGTAAACTACCTTCCTCCTGCCATAGAAGGTCCAAATTTGAAATTCATATTTGCTTTTGATTTGAGGGTATTTTCATGATTCTCCCTGTATTGACCCATTATGTTTGGACTCCATCTTTATAGATATATACTATCACCCAGACCCCTCCAAGGAGCTAGACTCCTAGTTTTATATACTTTGGGCTTACCCCACTGACCAGCCATCTACAATCCCATGGCATGTTCATCTCCAATTATGTCTAAGGATAGGATAAAGCAGTTTGAATCTGGGTCCTTTTTGTGATTGTATGAAAGATAACAATAGTTGCACTACTCCTGCCCTTTCCAATTCTCAGAATTGTGGGTATGTGTGTGATGCATATACCTATGATAGAGATAAAGCATGTCATTTTGTGTATACATGCTAAGTAACCATATATGTTAACGTATAAGCAATCATCCAATAGAGAACGACTGGATCTATCTAAATAACAGGTTAGAGTGAAAGAAGAACCCAGAATTCTGGGTAGAAAATAAAGAATAAGCAATGAGTTAATTGGAGGTTTATATAAAAGCTGAAGACTAACTTAGGCTGGTGGCTCAGAGGCTTTAGAGAACTAGGCTTTGGCTGCTATTCTGTCCAAACCAGGGCCCAGAAATAGACTGGTTTAGTTCAAGAGCTACTGTTCCCTTGGATGATTAAGGCAACTCAGAGCAATTCCCAGCTAGGATTGGAAAAAATAGAATTGAGCTAAGCAGAGGATGTAGACTCTTTGGCTCATTAGACTTTTTGGTTCATTAGAGAGAGACAGAGAGACAGAGACAAAGAGGGATAGAGAGAGCCAGAGCCAGAGAGACAAAGAGAAATAGAGAGACAGAAAATGAATGAATTCCTAGGTCATGAGCAAGACTTATCGGCTGAGCAGGGGCAAGTATTCCGAAATCAGAAATATTGAAGTAAGGCTTGTCTCTGAAGCCATTAAAGGCCAGATTCTATTTTAATTGCTGTTAATTGTTCAATTATATTAATTTATACTTTAATAAACCCTTACACTTTAAGGAGATTATATTGTACTTAAGAAAGTGAAGTGGTAGCAAAGGCAGTATGACACTTGTTTGATTATAGACTATTATTTTTTTCCTTTGTTTTACAGACCAGCCTATACTAAGGTTTCAACCCAAATCTTCCACTTTGTTAGCACCACATGCTAATACTGAACTACCCTACCTATGTATGATATTAAATTTAGAAAACAACCCATGAAGCAAACTTTCTTGTAGATGAACCAACTTGTTTATTTTCCATTTGTTTTATTTTTAATAAAATTATTTTTATGTTTGTTTTTCCCCAGTATTAGTGATCCATTTATTTTCAATATGTGCAGCAAAGACCGGCCTTTAGATCATTACACTTGCAATCGATATTCCTATAGTGACATTAAGGAGATACATCTGATGCGCTTTCTGCTACAGGTATGTACCAGCCAAGGATACCACAAGTATGAAAACAGTGAGTTAGAGGAAAAAAGCTCTTAAATTTCAACTATTTTAAATATCCCCAGGTTTCAAAGGACTACTTTGATTACCCTGATCTAAGTAATAAACAAAGAATGCTACATTGGAATTATTTGAAAGAACTGGGGTCATTTAACCTAAAACACAGGGGATATGACAACCATAATCAAGTATTTGAAGGCCTGTTCTGTGAAAGAGGGATTAGCTGTGTTCTGCTTGGCCCCCAGAAGGCAGAACTAGAAGTAATGAATAGAAGTTGAAAGCAGGCAGATTTATACTTAATGTCAGGAAGAAATTTCTAATAGTTGGAGCAATGCCGAAGTGAAATGGGAAGCCTTGGGATGTAGTGGGATTTCTCCCTCCCTGGTGATCTTCAGGCAAAGACTATGTCATTATTTGTTGGATTGGATATAGCAATGTTTCTTACTCAGATATAAATTAAACTAGATGAATTGAGGTCCTTTCCAATTTTGAAACTCTGATTCCGTAATTCTTTATGAATGCTTTTTTAGAACTAACTTCTTCACTGCCCAGGCAGAGTCTCATAGTCCTAGATGTCCTGGTACATCATAATTCCAGCTCAGATATCAGCTAACTTTCCCCCTGTGACAAGACCATTTGACTCAAAAATTGCCGCTCTTAGTCCCTGATCCAGCTACATATTGGCAAATAAAAGACTGTTTTGAGAATGCTAGTTAGATGTCCTTCCCTAAAAACTTTCTTGGGCAGTTGGCTATGGCTACCTGGATTCAGTTCCCAATAATGGGAGTAGAGGAATCTATCTAGAAAGATCCTGACTTCCATATTATGTACTCTCAAAGATTCTTAAGAGGCAGCATGGAAGTAGGGAGAGACTTCCCTTTTTCAATAAATAAGCAATCAATAAACATTTATTAAGTGCCTATTATGTACCAGGCACTGTGTAAGCACTGGGGATACAAAAATGGACAAAAGTCAGTCCCTGCCCTCAAGGAGTTTACAATCTAGTGAAAGAGCTGACTATCTATCTAATGGACAATCTAATGGCCCCTACCTCTCTGCCTCAGCAAATAACTGTTCTCAAAAATACTACCTTAAGAGACACATAGACTCTTTATCTTCAAGCTTGTGACTCAGTACATTAAGCATGTAACAAAGCGCTGGCATCTCTTAGAACAATCTCAGCCTTCCCTACTATCGCCTTCCATATAAAGTTGCTTTCTTTTGCAAGCAGAATAAAAGAAGAATTCAACTTTAGTCAGCCTAGAAATTGATGACTAAACATATCCCTGCATCCTGACATAGACAGAGCAATGCTTTGACGTTATCTTAAGCCCATCTATCTTAGAGGAGTTCAGGTAGGAGTGAAAGCTAGCACTGCGAGAATGTTCTACCATTTTTATGGCTACTCTTCCTCATGGAAATAACATCAGAGCTACAATAAAGCAAAAGAAAGACTACTAGAATGAAGCTGAATATCAAGTAATTCCTTCTGTTGGTAGAGAGGGGTGTACTAATCTCACGAACTGGTACATACATTGATAAATGAAATCATTCTATTAGATAGTTTAACTTTGTTTTTTACTATTCATTTATTCATCCATTTCTTTGTTGGTTGGTGGATTATACATTAGGGCTCATTGGGTATATGTATATCCAGAATGACTATTATGTAAAAACAAAAATTCATTATATTATCTCTTTGGAATGTAAGAAGAAATACAAAATGCCACTTTTTGGCTCTCAGAGTCAAATATTATAGGCCATTTGGGCCAAAAAGTATGCTGTACAAATATTCTCTTTTTTTTTTTTAAAAGGATTGGAATATGCTTTAAGCCATATTGAGCTAATTCATACCCCCACCCAAAAATGTCTACAAGATCATGCTACTTGGGGAAAAATGTTGAGTCTTATTATCATAAATAGAATAAGGAACTTTGGAAATACCAAGTAATGGTCAAGAGATTTACATCAAGCTGTCCTTAATTTGGCCCAGGGGAACTTAGCTATTAGATGAGGTAGAGGGAAAGAAAGAATCCCCTGCTTCATTTTGACAGAAACAGCCCATAAAAACAATGGCTATTTTTAGATACAACTTGGAGATGATCAGTAGAATCAGGGATGTTTATCCTCACAAAATATGGCCAGGTTGGAAGTGACACCAAATTGATGTCTCACTCTCATGTCTAGATAAAGGAATGCTTTCATTAGACCAAACATTGGACCAGATTCAAAGCTTAAACTATGTGTCTTGTCCTTGGACAATTCATTTACTCTGGTCACCTTAAATTGGGAATTAAGCCACATTATGCTTCCCTGGTGAAAGGCTTTGAGTTTTATTTACTGATCTGCTATGTACCCTGTGCTCCATGTGCATAATGGGCATTTGGTGAAGTATTTTATGAAAAATATTTTAAAACATTTTACATTTTTTTAAATATTTAAATATTTTAAAAATATTTTCTAAAAATTTTTTAATGAAAGTTTCCTCATAGAACTATATAGGGACTAACATAACAAAAACCAGCTGGTAAGAAATGCAAGTTAATTACATAAATAACTCCTCTTGTTCCTTTTTATTTGTCATGACTCCCATTATACTAATAATAATTGCCAGCATTTATGCAATTTTTAAAGTTTGCAAAGTATTATATAAATGTTACTTCATTTAATCTTAGACTAAGGAGCATCCCTTTGACATGGAAAGAGAAAATGTGTTTGTCCCCATATTCTTTCATCCAATTCAATTAAATTAGTATTTAGTGACACATACTACTCATACAAAGACAATAATTCACATTTTTAAAAAGTATTTATTAAGCACCCACTTTGTCTCTAGCTCTGTGCTGGGTGCTGAGGATGCAAAGGCAAAAATGAAAACAGCCCTGGCCCTCAGGAGGCTTACATTCTTCTTTCATCATCTAGATATCAATAAAGTCAGTAAAAACTAAATTTTTTTTTTTAAAATAGGAGATTGCCTTGGAAATCTTCTTCAGAAATGGTTATTCCAAGTTTCTTGTCTTCCACAACAGTGACAGGAGCAAAGCCTTCAAGAGGTAATGACTGGGTTAAAAGTTTATGGAATTAGATCCGTGTGGAGGGTGGGAAAGAGAGTGTTAAAGACATTATAGAAGTTAGCCAGAAGAGGTGAAGGCTGGGGGAAGACTGACCACAAGTATATGATGGCCATTTGGGACACGACAATGTTGGGCAACCTGACCCAAAGTTTCATTCAGACATCTCATATTGGCATGGAAATAAGCCTGAATTTCCTGCAGACCATGACAGATTATCATTTGAGCAGTACCCTGCGCCCCCCACCCCTTCCTCCCTTCCCCCCCCATCCTCCATAAGGTAGGAGAGGCTCATCACTAGAAGATTGTTCAATAGGTGGTACAATTTTTGCAACTATCTCCTCCTAAGGTGTGAGGGAGTTTTGATCTGGATAACAGCAATAAACTCATGGGTTGAAGTAGTGAAAGGGAGATGAGCTATCATTCCTCTTCTCTGTCGATGATGAAAAAGTGTGAAATGTCCTCAAACTTCAGTCTTAGGGATTTAGGTTGGCTATTTTCCTGTGGTTGGTCTGGAAGTTGTCAAGAGAAGCCCCAGCTGAGGGGAAAAAAACATGAACTAGATGGTTAATTAAGATCCCTTCTGGCACTAAGACTTTCAGATTCTATTTCTTTATTCTCAAATATCAACTGCTTTCATTTTAAAAATCTAATTCACATCATTTAAATGCAGGTTTCCTTTCAAATCTCTCTTGTCTATATGAAGTGTTTCAATTAAGTCTTTAATTTGAAAGAATTCCAAACAACAGATGCTGTCTCCCACTTCTATACTGACATTTTTTATCCTGTTTTCCTTTTTCATTTCAAAGTAGACTGCTTTGAGAACATACATTATCTCATGTCATCTGCATTGTCCACAGTGATGAACATCTAGTTAATTTTTTCTCCCTGACACACACACATACACATACATATATGTGTATATATATATGTGTGTGTGTGTATGTGTGTATATGTATATTTATATATAATATATATATATGCAGTATTTCTGTAATTAACAAGATTGAAATATCATAGATTTAGAGCTGGATGGGAACTGCAAGGAGTTGGAGAAAACTGAGGTCCAGAGAGGGCAATTTGCCTAAGGTCTTACTGAGAGTAAGTTGCAGAGCCAGGATTCAACACAGATTCTCTGTCTCTCTCCCCATAGTGAAAGCTTTAAAGTCAGAAACATCCAGGTTCAAGACCTGCCTGTAATATGTACTAGATGCATTTTTATTGTTGTTGTTGTTGAGTTATTTTCAATCGTGTCTGACACTTCATGACCCTATTTGATGCTTTCTTGGTAAAGATATTGGAGTGGTTTGCCATTTCCTTCTCCAGCTTATTTTACAAATGAGAAAACTGGGGCAGACAGAGGTTAAGTGACTTGTCCAGGGCCACAAAGCTAATAAATGTCTGAGGACAGATTTGAACCCAGGTCTTCATAACTCTAGGCCTAGCTCTCTATCCACTGAGCCACCTAGTTGCATAATCACAGGCAAATCATTTAACCTCCCAGTGCCCCCAGACATCTCTCTAAGACTATAAATTAGGATAAGCTTCTGATTCACATCTACGTCATGAAGGGAGTTGTAATAAGGGGAGGTCTCTATATCCATGAAATCCTTTCTAAGCAGAAGTAGCAACAACAACAACAATAATACTGATAATCATAATTATAATACTAACACATGTTAGAGCTCACTTGATTTTATCCAGGCATCTTGGGAAAGTTCTATCTCAAGTACAAATGTCCGAGTACCTAATCCCTCATGTACATAATCTTTATTGAACATAGAACTTGCTTTGAGAATTGTACCATGCAAGGTGCAGTGTTAAAACTTTGCTCTTGTTTGCCAAAGTAGCTGAAATGTACCAAGTGAAATTTTAAGGTATTTAATGAAAGGAAAAATTGTGACTGAGAATTTGCTACAAGTTCAGTCTAGCATAAAATTCATCTTGCCTAAAGCCTTTTTCTATTTACATGGCTTAACTTTGTAAATAGTTGCAACCTTGTGTCCATGAACACCATTGGAAAGAGAATTTTCACTTTGAGGGTGCCTAGAGGATGAAGACTTGTGATCCCTGCACCCCTCCTATCTCGTATTCTCCATTGCATTACAGCCACATGCCTGGATACACTGGAAAACGGAGTGGCTTTTAGACAGGAGAAGGTATTGATGTCCTGACCAATGAGGCTGCTTCTCTTCCCTTAGGAGAAATATTAAGTGATGCTGTATAAAAACTACTGACTTGGTAACCCAAAATTCCTATATTTAAATCTCAGCTCTACTGCTTGGGATTACCTGTTTCCTTTGAATAATTCATTTCACCTCTGTAGGCCTCAGTTTCTTCAGCTATTAAGTAAAGAAGTTGCAATAGATAACTTCCAAAATCCCTTCTAATTCTCAAACTGTAATCCTATAGTCTTAAACCAACCAAGGCATTACAATCGCTAACCACTTGATGGAATTGAGCCCTGCTTCTTTGGAGGGCTGAATCCTCATACAGCCATGGTATCCAATGCCTTGGGATGAGGGTATGTGATGAGGAAGATGTTAGGCAAAGAGAGGGAGACCCTTTTATTCCAGGGTATATGTGTACCAAATAGGAAGAAGAAATGAGGTACAGGGAAAATTCTGTAGTCACCATGTTAAGGTTCTGAAAATATCAAAAGTTGGAGGGAAGACTAGTGAGCTCTAATACACATTCAAATATTTCTTCTTTTTTGTGTAGCTTTCGTTCGTTACAACCCGGCTTAAAGGGGAAAGGAATCACAGAAGAATCACTCAATATAAGGTAAAACATGGGGCTTACCACATGTGGTCTTTACATACCTGTTCCATTCAATAACTACCTTTATTTAATGGACAATATACCAGTTTCAAGTGGATTGGCACGTTTTCTTCCTTGCTACCTTGTCTACTTACCCATCTTACACTATACTTTCACTCAATCTTGACATTCCCCCCAAGTCTATTAGAGATATCTTTGTCTCCTTCCTACCTTGAAATCTCCTGAGCTTTTTTTTCCAGTAAAAGAGACATACTCATTGTCCCCTCCAGCTTGCAGAATCCCTACTTTCCTTTGAAATGTAGCTCAAGCACAACCTCCTGCATGAGGCTTTTCCTGATCCCTCCAGATACTGGTACCTTCCCAAATTACCTTGTATTTTCTTTAGGTTTTGTATGTTCACTGCAAGTCACAGAGAAGATACTTAGCTTCCCTGGTGAAGGGAATTCCCTCATCCAGGAATTCCCTATACCAAAAGAACTTAGAGTACCAGTCCTTATTCTTTGTATCATATATATATATGTGTGTGTGTGTGTGTGCGTGTGTGTGTGTACACACATATGTATATACTATATATATATATATATATATACATTTTGTTTTCCCAGATAAGTATAACATCTTTGAGGAAAGAGAGTATTTAATTTTTTTCTTTGTATCTCTAGTGTCTAGCAAAGTGCCTGACATATAGTAGAAATTTAACAAAAAGTTATTGCTTGCTTGCTTACTTGATTGATTGAAAGGGAAACACAATGTTATTTCTCAACACAACCCCCTCCCCCACCACTAGATGTACATGTAAAAGCCTGTGCCTGTTTTCAGTAAATATTCGTATTTTATTTTCATTCTTCTGCATTTTCTTATTTATATGTGATAATGTATCTAATTAAACTTAACCACATCTCCCTCTGCCTCTAGCTCCTTTAAAGTGTCTCATTAGGATATATATTTATGAAGTAATTATAACTGGCAAACTGGCACTGTGCTTAATAATGGCATCATGCATGGGACATTTTATAAATATTGCTTATGAAAGGATGAATGGGAAAATTGAGCTCAAAATTGTTCCCAAAAGATTGATTAAATTCAAGGTGAGTTTCAAAGAGATTGAAAAGCCATTGGGATTCAAGGGTATAGGTTCATTCCAATATCTAGGAAACTTTATGGGTGGTGGGTGCCTTCTGTTTACAGCTTTCTCTGAAGGCAGGGCTTTCTCTGCTGCATTGCAATAAGAAATTATTAATGATTGTAACCAACTTGTATGGTGCAGTGACAAGAAAGCCTCTCCCTGATAAAGGCAGACTAATAGCTTTTTACGTCTACAGCCAAGGCTATGAAATACCTAATCCTGATAAAGGCATCAAATAAAATCTAAACAGGGTTCTCCAAGCTAAAATTAAGTTATCTTTTTTCTTTTAACAGCAACAACACAATTAATAAATAATGACTAGTATTAAATAACTGTTTTGCAAAGTATTTTCCATGCATTATTATCTCCTTTGATCCTCATGATAACCCTGTAAAGTACCTGCTTCTTTATTCCTATTTTATAGATGAAGAAATAGAGAATGAAAAATGTTGTGGTATGATTAAAACTCAGGTCTTCTTTTAACTCTGTGTGTCTGTGGCTGATCATGCTCTATACTTGTGCCA
>NW_020940527.1:21447128-21459547 GCF_900497805.2 Vombatus ursinus
GGACCCCCATGAAAGATTTAAAGGAAGACATTAACATGAGTCACGTGGTTGGGCTACAATCTGCATTGTTGGAGGGAGTAGCTCTATTGAAGAGATCATACAAGTATAAGTAAACACATGCAGACACAAATATATTTATATGCATATATAATTACATGTATGATGTCTAGATATATAGATGGGCAGCTAGGTGGTGCAGAGAATAGAGTGCTGGGTCTAGAGTGAGGAAGAATCATCTTCCTGAGTTCAAATCTGACCTCAGACACTTACTAGCTGTGTGACCCTGGGCAAGTCACTTAACCCTGTTTACCTCAGTTTCCTAATCTGTAAAATGAGTGGTAAACCACTCCAGTATCTCTGCCAAGAAAACCCCAAATGGGATCACAAAGAGTTGAACACTACTATAAATGACTGAACAACAATTACATATATGATGTCAGATATATAAATATAGGATGCCCAGAAAATAGACCTAGCTGAGAAGATAGCTGGGACTCTATACCAGACTCATTATTATAAAGCCATGACTTAAGCCCTAGAGATTTCCCACAACTCAGTAGCTTTGATTATATGCCCATTGAACTACAATGGTTACCCAGTGACATTCATTTCCTAAAGCCCTTTCCACCAAAAAACCACAGAGCATTCACCTGACCTCTCACTCTCACTTTTTGGAAGATGAAGGCCAAAAATAAAGCTCGTTGGTGCGCTTATATGGGGAAGTATATACTAATTCATTGTAGAAATGAATGGGGTTGTTGACCTGTTAAATTATCTGTATCTAGGTCTGATTTATAAACCACTGTAGGTTATCTTTGAGAGGATGAGTTATGGAAAAATCATAGCGAAAAGGGAATCTGGAAAAGTTATTCGTTTCTCAAAGGCTTCGCATTATTTGGACACCTAGAAAAGTAATCTCTTTTTACCACTGGTTTCAGCGTCAATTTATCATGATGGTGCTGAGGCTTTTCAAATGTGTGATGATATTAGAAAATTTACTGGGTAAATACCAGAAGAACAGAGTTGTTTTGTGTCAGATGGCATTGGATAAAAGAAGAATTCATTATTATATAATTATATACCCTCTGATTAGAAGAGGAGTCCTGGGCATATGTCCCACTTCACATCCCACTTCTTCAATAAATCCTCCTTGCAGAATTTCCCATATCTGTTGGGGGCCAGTCAGAACCATAGTTGGGTCATCAAGACTTAAGTTCTCAGGAGCACATCTGTGCCCAGGAGACAGAACCTCCTTTTTCACATTTCTAGCCCAGGGCAGGGTGAAAAGATGTAACCAATTATTCTTCTCCCCTTCTGGTTATTCAGGAAGCTGCTAATAGACAGCTGAACAGGCCCCCTGGCGATTCGTTCTGAGTTAATTACTGTATGTTTAAATCTTGGCCAGCACCTTGTCCTATGTGATGCTTCAGCGCTTGGATAATATGCTGGCAAAATGCATCTTTGTGTCACTTCCCACCATTGGTCCACATGCCATGCCCTGAAGGGATAGCATGTCGAAAACCTGCTCTTGTGCACAAAAGTGATATTTCTTTGAAACAGCTTTAATTACAAGAAAATTGCAAAGACTAGAAGTCCCTGCCATTTACTCCCTCCCCCTTTTTCTTTTCTCATATTCTTTTAATAACACTGAACAAATGATCCCGGCTGTCTTTTGTTTTGTTTTTTCCTAGTAGAGACAAATGGGAAGGAGGTGGGAGAGGGGTGGTGGTGGATTATGTCAAGATATTCAAATGAGCACAAGATTTGGACCTTCTTCTGAAGGATTTATATGTGACCCTGCTTCCTTTTGCCCTTCAGGGATATGCACTGAGGACCATAAGACTAATACTAAGCTTAAGCCAGGTTAGTATATGTGAGAACAGGGCCACAGAGAACCCCAGGGCATATACCTGGAGACGAGGTGCAAATGGCTGATGATAGGGATCATAGATTGGGAATTGATAACTCCTTCACTTTATAGAGAAATGAAGTGACTTCCACAAAGTCAGATGGATCTTAAGGAGCAGGGCTAGGATTTGAACTCAGACACTTTGACTTCACATCCAGCACTCTTCCAGCTGATACACACTGAGTATAGGGGTGCTACTTGGTATTTAACAATGAATGGTAGAATTCAAGTTTCTAGGGGATGGGATTTTTTTTTTTATTGTGTTTTTGTTGGCATGATGACAAATATATAGTATTGGATGCAAATCAACCAATAACTAAATAAATTGGTTCATTGAAGTGAAGAATTGAATAAACTTCCATGATTTGGAAGATGAATGAAGTCAGGTACTTGATAGTTCTATGCAATGAAAGTAACCTCACCTAGAATATAGTGACAACTGGTCATTGTCACATTATACTTGTGCATTATCTTACTTTATACAGATTTAGGGGTTACAAAGTTGAAAATAATTGTGCCAACCCTTCTAACATATCCACACCATGATTCTCAAGTTAGGAAAAATAGCCTCAATGGCCTCTTTTCCTCATCCTTTTGGTCTTGCATGAAAAGTGCCCCATGGTGGTGCTGGGTAGGGTGGTGGGTTGGGAAATAGGGTAGGCAGGTTTTCTTGTAGAACTTACCTGTGAGGTCTTATCTGACTTCTTGGAATCAAACTTTAATTCTTTCAGTGACTTCCAGGGTCATGAGATCATAGATCCAGAGTTGGAAAAGATCTCAGAGGCTATCTAGCTCAGCCCCTTCATTTTACAGCTTAGGAAACTGAGGCCCAGGGAAGTTAAGTGACTAGTTAGTAATGACCAGAAGTGTAATTTGAAGCAGACTTTTCTGACTCCAGACCTAAGATTTTTTCCATGCCACCATACTGCCCCTCCCTCTTATTCACATCTGTTTCTTATGCTATGGAAGTGTTTTGAGCTCCCAGGTCATCCTAATGCATTGAAAAGGGGGTTGGAAGAAGAAGGATCTTTTCTGGATTGTGGGTATTTTCCTACTTAATGCCTAACAAAGTCAGGGACAGGATTTCTTTATTATCTATGTACAACGACATTCTAGGGGGCCAGTTTCCAAATACCTAATTTTGTAGAAACAAACAATTCCCAGCATCCACCCCTGCTATTTGTAGCAATTCAATTAAAATGAAATATTTTGTTAATGCAATCCTGCAGTCTGTCTTTGGGTACAGTGGTCACCACAGTGGAAATAACTAACAAGTTTCTGTTTCTGGGATGATTAGACTCAAATCATGAGCCAAATCATTGAAAAGCATCTCAATCATTGCATATAGAAGTGTATCATTTACAAAAGAAATAAATCATTAAAATTACATTTTGTTCCTTCATGAAAATCATAACTTCTGTTTAAGAGACACCTTCCCACAGTGTATCTATAAGGTTAAGACCTGGACTGTATTGCTTATGTGGAGAAATGTCATTTTTATATATTTATCATGTTTATATATATATATATATGTATGTATACATGTATATATGTCTCTATAACATATCTTGTTATATACAAAACATGTTTTTCCACATGTGTGATGTGTATGTATATATACATGCATGTGTGTACATATATATATATCATTCAGAATTTTTATATGTTCTGTTGCAGAAGATTAAGAACTATTCAAAACTAGAAGGAGCTTTAGTAATCACTTACTCTCATTTTAGCTATTAACAATTTCCTGAATAACCAGAAATATGGAAGAATGATTGATGACATCTTTTCACCCTCCCCTGGACCACGGGAAACTGAGCCTCAGACAGAAGAACTAACTTGCCCAGGGTCCTGTAGGTCATTAAGCATAGAAATCAAGGTTTGAACCCAGGTTCTAATGAGCTTAAAATAGCATGTTCTGTGGAAAGAACAGTGGTACCCTTAGAAGGGGGAGTCCTGTATTAAGAAATATGTTTTGAAAGCTCACAGAAAATTATTACCTTAGTAGGAACAACAATTGGAAACTACAAATTAATCAGTAAACTGTTAGCAGTTAGAAGAAAGTTAGAAAGAAAGCAGTTCAAAAGAAAGTTAGAAAGCAGTAAGAAAGTTAGAAACATGGAGGAAGATAACTAAGAAGAATCACTCCCTTTTAATTAAAAGATGATAATGTCTTTTATGAAGCATACTGGCATCACATTACTTTTTTTCTGTTTTGCTACAAAGAGGATGCAAGGAAGACATCATCCTAGCTTATTAGGGTTATGAAGAGGGTAATTTTCTTTATTATTAGCCAACAACCTTTGAAAAGTCTTACTAAAGATAAACAGAGACCGGAGGATAACCATCTGCAAAGATTTTTGATACAAAGTGAGCTAGCGAAGTCCCAAACAATCCCTGCCTAGACACCAGGGAAGGTTCAGAGTGAATTAAGCCTGGGGGAACTAAATAATGGTTGACTATAACTAAAGATTTGTGGGGACTGGCTTTTGAGTCCCAGCTCTATAATATATCACCTTTGTGACACTTGACAAGGTATTTAACCTCTCTGGGCCACAATTCCTTCATATGCAAAAATGAAAGCATTAGAATAAATAAGCATCAATAAGATCTCAACAGGACAACTAGGTGGTGCAGTGGATAGAGTTCTGGTCCTAGAGTCAGGAAGACTCATTCTACTTGAGTTCAAATCTGGCCTCAGATACTTACCCTGGGCAAGTCACTTAACTCTGCCTCAATTTCTTCATCTGTAAAATGAGCTAGAGAAGAAAAAGGCAAATCACTCCAGTATCTTTGCTAAGAAAACCCCAGATGGGGTCATAGAGAGTTGGACACAGCTAAAAAACAACTGAACAATAGAGGTCCCTACTAACTCTTGACACTATATGGTTCTCAAGATTGACCTAGCTGTACCAAAGCATTTGCATTTCTTTCTCATTATAAATCATGTTAATTATTTAAATATAATGTAAATTGTTGTTCTTTAATGACCATATTTACCACATTTAATTTTTCAAAGAATAATTTAATGGAAAAGTTTACTTTTCTTTGACTCTCACTTCAACATGTCCATGAGGAGCCAGGCTACACCACGAGGAACTAGACAAGAAGACTTTGTTTTTCTGTTTTTCCTTTTTTTTCCCTTGGTGGAAATACGTAGGAAGATGGGGGTGGGGGGACAGGATTAAGGAAAAGAAAGAAACAGAGGGTTATTGAGGCATCCTCAAAAAACTTCAGAAAAGTCAGAAACTAAGAAAGATTAGAAAGAAATGCAGACAAACAACAGTTTTGAAAGCTACAGATTGAACTTATTATATATTTTAAAAGAAAAACAAGCTGCACATAATAAGAGCCTGCAGTTTCATATACATTCTTCTTTCTCTGTCCTGCTATGTATATAGAAATGTTCATTTTGTTTGATGTGTTATGTTCAGAATAAAAAAAAATAGGATAAGTGACTGTAGACATCACAGACTTCAATGTGCAGTAATGACCCTCAAATTATGAACTTTATTTGATTAATAACACATTTAGTCAACTGAAAATGGGTAGAATTCCTTACTCTGATGATTAGAGATAGAAAGAATAGCATTGGGACTTTGGTAACTTATTTTCAGTCCTTAATGTGTAGTCACAGCTACTTCTCTGTTCTAGACTCAAATCTCATCCCTAGACCTACTCTTACTACAAGGACCCTGGTTCCATTAGTCTTACATCTGGCCAGCCCCACTGCCCTCGACTCTCTAACCGTTTCTTTCTCACTTTCAGTCTCAATATCATTATGCAAAAATCTTAACTGCATTCACACTATCTATTTAAATCCCTGCATCAACTGGCAATGTTTCTTTAATAGCCAAAGTTGCTGCGTGTTGTTTTAAAATCTGGGCTACACTATACCTCCAGAGAGATCAAAGGAAAAAGAAGAGGACCCATATTGCAAAATATTTATTGAAGTTCTTTTTTGTGGAGCCAAAGAGCTGGAAGATCTAAGGGGATGCCCATTAATTGGAGTATGGCTGAACAAATTATGGCATATGAATATAATGGAATACTATTGTGCCATAAGATATGATGAAAGGGGCAATTTCAAAAAAACCTGAATAAACTGATGCAGAATGAAGTGAGTAAAATCTGGAGAAAAATTCAATCACAAAAACATTGTAAAGAAAAGTAGCTTTGAAAGTCTTAAAAATTCTTTCAGCAAAATAACCCACACCATTTCTAGAGGACCAATGATAAAACGTGCCATCCACCCCTTGACAGACAGGTAATGGACTCAGAATGCAGACTGATTCACATACATATGCATGCGTAAAGATATAATATATACATACATGCATGTGAATATATATACATATATATACATACACACACACATGCATGTAGGTCAAGATATACCCACCTGTATCTGTATCAATACATGCATGTATCTATCATGCATATATGTATCTTATATGTAAATATGTATCTGCATACATATATGATACACAAATGTATATATGCATATGAATCTGACACAGGTACATATGTGCATATGTGTGTTTCTGTATATACATATACACATATATTTATATATATATTGCAAGATCATGTATAGATCTAGATAGGTCTATATCTAGGAATTTATTTTGCTTGACTACATATATTTTTTCTTTTAGTTTAGTTTTTCTTTTTCCAGGGTAAGGAAGGGGTGGTGGTGACATGAGAGAAAAAGAAAATTGATTTTTTTCGTTGAAAAATATTCTTGAAAACAACAAACAGGCCACAATGAATTAAAGTGGCATTAAGAAGTATGGATGGGAAAGGGATAGAGTTAATAGATGTGATCTGAAGATTACTTACTAAATAGATATGTCTCCATACCTACCTTCATAGACCAAAATAACTTCCTTCTATAAGGACAGAGAACACATATACACACTAGTGAACAGCATAACATTTATTTAATATTCCCCCCCACCCTGAAATCTCTATGTGCTTTGTGGACAACATTATAATTTGTTCTCTGAAAAATCTAGAGATAACCAAGGCTGAGTATTAAGACTTCTTTTTGCTTATTACAGTGCTCTGAAATCATGATGTCTCTTTATCAGTTTCCTTTCCAAAAACCTCAGATCATTCAAGAATGCATCATTTTGAATTTTTACATGGTCATGTCTGGATTTTCTCTTCACTCTCATTATATCATTTCTAGGTAGGTTTCATTAATGTATATCCAGCATCCTATATATGCTGAAAGATGGTCACTGTAAAGGCATTATCAGGATTTTCCACCTGTGCAGGGCCTGAGACACAGGGAAACAGTGAAGTGCCTGAGCCCATGCAGTAACTCTGTGGCTGGACAAAGAACTACCTCTCAACTCCCAGAATTCTCTCCTTGTCATATTAGTCTTCTCTAATTGCCTGCTTTTCATCTTCAAACTCCTTCATTCATGTTAGTTGATTAGTCTTCAAATTTTTGTCATAATCTAGGATGGTAATTCCAGCAATCTCTGCAATAACCTGGGGAATTAAGACACAGAAAGTCTGTGAGTCAATTGCTCCGGGCTGCAGAGAAATCATAAAATCACTGGACTGTAAGTGACCTCTACAATTCATCTAGTCCATCCCCCTGCCTTCAGATAGGGCTATCTTTAAATCACCTTGAGTTTATATTTCATTTTTTAAGGTCTAAGACAAAGAGATTCCAATTTACCTGTGTGTTATGATCCTTACTAATTTAACCTTCCCATCAAGAATATTTTCTTCATCCTTAAATCCTCCTTACTTCAATCTAAGATCAGTTCCCCTTACTCTGTGAGAATGAACAAATCCATTCCTTGGTATAATGGTACAGCGCATGCACTGCTGGGATTTGTGGCTTAGAAGTCTTTGCCCCATTCATCAGGACTGTCTATCGCTGATTATGTTTGCATGACCCCAAATGATAACACCATCTATGGATAAAAGATGCCTCAAAGTGGAGAAGCCACAGTGGTGAGTGGTTAAATAAGCAGTCCCCACTCTGTTACCTGACCACATTTTCCTAGAGCTACCACAGTAAGCCAAGTAGAAATGAATTAAGTCTCCTGTGGACTCTTTATGAATGTATTGGAAAGGCAAGGCAGCAGCATTATAACATGGGACCATGGAGCCCTTACAGGTGATGCCACTGGAACCTGAGAAGGGTTTCCCGATTTAAAAAAAAAAGGTTCTCCTGAATAGGAAATGTGCCTATATCAGGGAGGAAACTGAGAAAGCCAAAGTGGAGAGCTTAAGACTTTTTTTTTCTTTCCTTACAGAATAAAATAAACAGAAAGATAACTGGAATAGAAAGCAGTAGAACTGGGTGTCTACATAACTCCCTAAAAGTGTGACCACAGACAATTCAATTAACCTTCCTGAGCCTCAGTTTTCTCATGTGAAAAATGAGAAAAGTGAATGAATGAATGAATGAATGAATGAATGAATGAATGAAAAAGCATTTATAAAGTACTATGTGCCCATATCTATGCTAAGTGCTGGGGATATAAATATGAAAGCAAAAGTAAAGGTAATAATTCTAATACTTGTACTTCCTATCTCTCAAGGTTGCTGTAGGGAAAATATGATTTACAAATCTAAAAGCTAGATGTAAACATAAGTAACTGTTATCAGCACATGCAAAGAAAGGTAAGCAGTGAAGGATTGTAAAGGCAATTCAAGGGGCTTAGTAGCTTTCAGCTGGAAAAGCCATTGGGTTCTATTCATTCTCTAACTCTTCCCACCCTCACCACCCTAATCACTGATTTTACAACTGACTGAGAATAACAGAAGGACAAGAGATGGAGACCTACTTTTCTAAAGAGGAGGCCATGCAATATGGTGGAAAGAGCACTGGTCAAGGAGTCAGAGAACCCGGGATGGGATCTGGCTTCTGATACATGCTACGTTTGTGACTTTGGGCATGTCACTTCACTTCCCTGGGCCTCAGTTTCCTCACTATAAAATAAGGGATTTAGATTGGATAGACTCTGAGGGCTTCTTCCCATTCTATGTGGGAAACAGATTAGATAGTGTCCAGAAATCCTTATTTAATAAATAAACCTGTGAATTAATCTCATCTGTTTAGGGGAGGGTTTTTTCCTTGCCCAAACTAGTTTGAGATTGTGTAGGCCCATATTCAGAGTCATGTTCTTTTCTTGTGGCCTCATTTTTTTTTCCAATTTTATCAGAGACTAATTTTATCAGAGACAATTTTATCAGAGACTTCATTGGCAGTCTGCCAGCCAAGCTATTTGTCTATGACTCCAGTATACAAGAAACAAAGCTAACAGTGAGCAGGATTGCCCAAACATTCTAGACCACCACTGCTTACCAACAGTAAATGTCCTGTAGGAGAACATGAAGTTTATGAGCAAACATTTCAATATTTTCCTTCATAAGAAGTAAACATAACATTAGGGAGAACAAGTTAATAATAACTCACATTTACGTAGTTCATTGAAGTTTTCAAAGCATCCCCCTATCCCAACAACATAGTGGAGTAAGTAGTACAAGGAGGTTTATTTCCATTTTACAGATAGGACAACTGAGACCTTGAAAAATTAAGTGACTTGCTCATGATCATACAGGAAAATCATGTGTGGGGCAGTAATGTGTGAGGCAGGATTTGAAACCACACCTCATATCTCCAGTTCTAGTTCTCTAAGCTATAACCAAAAGGTGTCTCAACCTGTTCTGAGAGCTACCTAAGGTAAATTTTCTTTTAATAAGTCTCAAGATCCTTCAGCATTTTTCCAGCTCATTAATGCTTCCTAGATTTGCAAAGTCCAGAAGTGGGGAGACTAGAGAAACTGAGTCATCAGTTGTCCTTGTCACTGATTGATGCCTAAATGGCTTTATTTATTGGCAGGAGGAGGAGTGTGGACCTTTTATGATTCTGTGTGTGAGTTTGTGTGTTTGAGAAGGAGAAAAACAAAAAACAAAAAACAAAACAAAACAAAAAAACCAATAAACCCTTAAATCACCAGACCCACAAGCAAAGGAGGAAGGGAAAGTTGTTTTATGGGCTTGGCTAGAGAAGCTACATGACCAGATATGATGTACATTCTTCTGCCTGTTCACACAAGCTTGTGAGATTTTTTCCCCCTCTTTCCCCAGGGAAAGGGTCCCTGTTCACCTCCACTCCTCTTGACTCTCCTTGGCTGTTGAGTTGGGGCTAACTAGATTTGTAAAGTTTGGCTTCCTTGCTTGGGCTGGTGCCATGCCCTTTATTTTATTCAGCTTGTCCCGGGCTTCTTGGCATTTCTTCAGGCAGGGCCCACAGAGGTCTTTCTCTTCTACCAAGTACAAGGTTTCTAACCGCTTTATAGAATCGATAAATGCCACATCTTCATCATCTTTGGGGAAGGGGTTGCGCTTTGCATTCAATTTCTTTAATTTGGGAAGTTTGGCAATACTGGTGGGTATACTGGTCAGAAGATTATCGAAGACCCCCACCTCATGGAGCTCTTTCAATGCCCCAAGGGTGGTGGGGAGATTATCGATATGGTTCAAACCCAAGTTCAGTGTACGAAGGTTCTTCAGGTCTCTGAGTTCCAAAGGAAGGCTATTGGAGGTTAGCTTGTTATTACAGAGATTGAGGTAGTGGAGAGTGCCCAGCTGACCGATGCTATCAGGAAGCTTCTCAATGAGATTGCTGTGCAGATCTAACCAACGCAGATTCTGGAACTTGGCGATGCTTTCTGGTATCTTCTTGATCATGTTCCGGCTTAGGTCTAGTTCTTCCACTTCATTGAGTTTCAGGATACACTTGGGGAAGGTGGTGATCCCCATTTTGCTTAGGTCAAGGCGCCGTCTCCCATCAAACGTGACCTTGATACAGTTTTTGGCGATCTTTAAAGTGATCTTTTTTCCCTTAGGGCCTTTCCGTCCCTTGGCCATTTTGCTTCCTTAAATATAGTAGGTGATATAATTGACCAGTGGAAAAGAGATGAAATTGATGGAAGATATTAGCAGAAACACCCTGGGGGGAAAAAAAACCAAAGCAACAAGCATTAGAAATCAACACAAGAATACAACTTCAAAATTCACTGTGTTCTTCTACAGGATGGAATATAGCAAGAGGACTGAGAGGAGAATATAATTTAGTGCTTAGAGCACTGAGGAATCAGAATCCCTGGTTATAGTCTAAACTCTGCTATTAATTAGCTGTGAGTGACCTTAGGTGGGGTCCTTCACTTGAGTTTTCCTCATTTCTAAAATATGATGCCTGGACCAGATTATCATGACATTTCCTTTTAGTCATGAAATCCTAGGATTATATAATTAACCAGTCATTCCCACACACATGAATGTATTATACATCTATATATACATCCATATACACACATATGCAATATGTATATATTTATTTGTATGTATACATACATACACATATGAATATGTGCATATGTGTATATACATTTATCTATAGAGAGAAAGAGATAAATATAAATGTATTCCTTGAATCTATAGTTCATTGTCCTACTATTAGTCAAATTCTACCAATTCTCAGTGCTTGGTCACACGCATCACCTACCTTGTCAATTCCTAGACCTGTTCCACTAAAAACTACTTAAGAAAGTCATACCACAATGTTGATTGTAGCTACAACAAATTCATATCATCCGATTTCAACTGGACCCTCATTGCTACACAGAAAACATTCTATTCTTCCTTGATTGATTCTCTCTTAATTCAAGTCAACAAGCATTTATTAAGCACTTACTATATATCAGGCACTGTGATAAGCACTAATAAGACAAAGAAAGGCCCCAACAGTCCCCAGTCTCAAGGAGTTCACAGTCTAATGGATTCTCAGGCTCCTTCTGGTTATTTCTAACTTACTCCTCATTCCTCAACCCCACTATAGCAACCTCATTGCGTCTTTCTCAGATGGTGACCTCGACTCCTATTTTTCTGAGAAGCCATCTATCATGCGTTCCATCATCTGTTTTACTCCATCAAAAAAAAAAAAAAACCTTCTACATCTTCATGTATCCTTTGCTCATAGGATCAGAGATGTAAATTCTAGAAGGGACATTACAGTGCACCTGGTCAAACCCTCTCATTTTATAAATGGGGAAAATGAGATTCAAAGAGATTAGGTGATTTGCCCAAAGTTACATAGGTAGTAAGCAGTAGATCAGGATGTGAACTTAAGTCTTATGGCTCCGAGTTAGCACCTCCTTTTCTACTTGTGTGATCTTGATTCACAGTTATGTTGTTAAATGTTTAACAACCAGCTCTCTGGAAACAAAACAAAAAATATCTGCTTGATACACTTTTGAGTTTAGTCTGCATTATTAACATTTTACATCACTTTCTTAAGTGTAGAAATCAACAAAACAATAAATCAAGCCTTTATTTGTAGTTTTGTAGTCTTTGCTGATTTCTGCAGTATAAATGCTTGCAATGAAAATTTAACAATTGGCTCTTAAAAGCTTAAGCCAGCTCTTTCTCTCTCCTCTCTCTCTCTCTCTCTCTCTCTCTCTCTCTCTCTCTC
>NW_020940527.1:21459647-21470071 GCF_900497805.2 Vombatus ursinus
AATTTCTCTCTCTCTCTCTCTCTCTCTCTCTCTCTCTCTCTCTCTCTCTCTCTCTGTCTCTCCCCCTCCCTCTCTCTTTCTCCTGTGTTTGTGTCTCTGTCTCTCCTTGTTGCCTCCTCCTTAACCACTGTCTACAAATATCTCCAGGATTTCCTCCACTTTCCTAACAAAATAAAACCTTCATTTAATGTCACCCTGTCATTCTTCTAGTCATATATGTCTTCCCATTTTACTGCCAAACTCCTAGAAAGATCATCTGTATTCACTGATGCCTCTTCCTCCTTGCCCACTCACTTTGTTATCCTTTGCCATATGGCTTCTGAGCCCACTGGTATAACTGAAACTTCTCCCTCAAAAGTTACCAGCTGTTTCTTAACTGGTAAACTTGGTGGCCTTTTCTTATTCCTCTTTGTCCTTGTCTATATCTATGTGACCTCTATGTCACATTTAACATCATCTACCACTTTCTAGGTGTACTCCTTCTAGGTACACTCTCAATAGGAACAAAGATTCAGAGCAGGCAGGGACTTTAGACATCCTCTAGGTCAATTTTATAGATGAGAAAATTGAGGTCCAGAGAGAAGTTAAGTGACTTGCCCAAGGTCACACAGCCAGTAAGTACCAGAGATCAGGTCCTCAGACTTCAAATTGAGTGCTTTTCCCCACTCTATTCTACCCCTTCCTAAATTTTTATGATACTAACCCTCACCTGGTTCTCTCCCTGCCTATCTGACTATTCCTTCTCTGTTTCTTTTGCTGGACCATCATCCATCTCCTGCTATCAGGTGCTACTCTTGTAGGGTCATTGTGAGGATCAAATGAAATAATATTTATAAATGATACAATATTTGTAAAAAAATATTAAGTATAGTACCTGGCACATAGGAGGTAATCTGTAAAACCTTATTTCCCCTTCCCCTTCCCACTAAAACTTTCTAGGTCTGAATAACCTCAACTATAAAGTTAGGATCGTCCCTTCTAGCTATAACTATTTGAGTCATTGATCTTTCTGAGTCTTACTTTTCTCTTCTCCCAGAGATGCCATCTTGAAAAAGTCATTGAACCTCTCTCTGGGTCTCAGTTTCCTCATCTGTAAAAGTGGGGAAAGGTTGGACTAAATGCCTTCCAAAGTCCCTTTGACCTCTAAATCTGTGACCCTGCATTCTTCCTTGTTAAGTGATCTAAGAACCTTATTTCTTTATTCATTCTAAATACCCTTTAAACTTATTTAATGTACTTGGTTGCTAATGGCACCAGAGACTTATCTTATTCTACTCAAAGGATTTCGGTGACCATCCAGAGGTCTGAACTCTTCTTAACATTTAGAATAATCAAAGGTAAAAACCTAGCAGGAAGAAGACATTGAACGGATGAGGTAAGTGGGGAAAGAAGCGGGAATTCCCATCCTCAGCAGTTAGCTGTAGCAATGGCAAGTTACAGCTGGTTGATCTCGAGTTGAGTCCAGTGCTCTACAGTTTAATTGGAGAGAGTCAAATCACAGCTTTGATAAATGATTGTTGGGGAAGTAATATGGATTTGTCTGTAATAAAGACACTTCTCCATTAAAAAGTCTTCATTCTGAGCCCTGCAGGCTCTTTGGCTCCTCATTAATCACATTCAAGTCCATGGAGCTGGGGCTGGGGAGAGAGCTCTGACTGGAGACAATGTGCCTCTCCTCATTTCTCTCATACACTGAAGCCCAAACGGTGTTTACCAGGTATTTCCGCATGATCAGTTTCTTCTCTGCCTGAACCTCCCTGCTTGCAGGCCCACAGAATTTCTGCTTCTCTCCCTAGTCTTCTTTTAAGTGCAGGCTGACCCCCTTGCTTAAAAAGCAGCATGATGTTATGAGAAGAAATCAGAAGACCTGGGTTTGAATCTGCTCTTTGGGAAAGTCTGTCTTTCTGGGTTTCCTTAGCTAGAAAATGGGGTGGAGGGAGTACAAAATGTCCCTATCACCTCTAATTCCTTTTGTCCAAAGCCCAGACTTGAGCTCTAAATCTTTAGGAAGAAATATCTAACTGAGGTTCAAATTCTTGAAACCAGAGATGATTCGGGACTCATGGTGGATGTGAGATGGAGGCAGGGGAAGGGAATGAAATTCCCAAGTGACACAAGGCTGCAGCTCTCCTACTGGGTGTTTAATTGAAATAAATTAGTAGCTTTTTTATTAACTATCACTGATGTCATCAGTGACCTTGCCCAGATAAGAGGTTACAATTTAAAAAACTCTAGCAAATTATTTAGAACACCTAAGAATGAGACGTTCTCTCCTGTTATACCTTTTACCTAGTTGTATGTTTTATTGTTATCACATCAGGAAAATCTGACAGGTTGATTTTTACTTTAACTCAGTCATCTAGTTCTTCTGAGTTAAACACTGGGCTGCTACACCCCATGGACATCTAAATGAAAACTCTAATCATAATCCATTTGCTTCATTTTGTACAAATGCTTATTAGCACATTTGAGTTATAAAACTGTCATTATTATTAGTTGGCTGAAGTTGGGAATTTCAAACGGTTGTATCTACATTTATTTTTTAAGGAGGTTGAATTATGTATTTGTAGGTACAATGTTTCTAAATAGCAGCCAGATATTTTAAATGGTAGCTGTAGATTAATAGACTGTTAGATGACTGAAAAATATATTAACCTCATCTCTCATTTGACTTCATGGGTTTTACAGTTTAAAAGTAGGAGGCCTCCTGAGAAATAAAAAGAATTTGCCCAAAGCCACACAGCGAGATAAGAGGCAGTTCCAATCAGTGGGTCAACAAATACTTATTAAACACCTACTACGTGCTAGGCATTGTGCTACATGGTAGGGATGCAAAGAAAGGCATAAGGCAATTTTTGTTCTCAAGGAGCTTACAGTCTAATGGAGGACATGACATTTAAAAAAACTATGTAAAAAGAAGACAGACAGAGAATAAATAAAAGATAATCAAGAGAGGGAAGGCACAGCTGGGGTAGCACCAAGGCTAGAATTGACATCTCTCTTGAATTTTATTTAGTTCAGTTCCCTTTCCACTACTTCATGCAGCCACTTAATATTTTCCTGTTTCCCCAACTGCCAAATAGCAAGATATGGATTCAACTAGTTCAAAAGCATTAGGTTATTTGATGGGGATCTTGACAGAAGAGAGTGCTGGACTTGAATCAAAAAGACTAACTTCTGGGCAGCTAGCTGGCGCAGTGGATAGAGAAGTGGCCCTGAAGTCAGGAGGTCCTGAGTTCAAATCCGACCTCAGACCAAACACTTGACACTTACTAGCTGTGTGACCCTGGGCAAGTCACTTAACCTTTGTTTCACCATTTATAAAATGAAGAGGGTGGACTCATCCACTAAGGTCCCTTCTGGCTCTCAATCCATGATCCTATAAGATCATTAAAACCTAAAAGACTCACTTTAGATTTGATATTTGAGTTCAAACATAAATTACTGTCTTTTTTAAAATAAAAAAGTCTTACCTCATTTTATGTAAAAATAGAGTTAAATCAAAAATTCCCTCATACTAATGAGGCATTGTTCCATGTGAGGTCCATGTTATATATTTGATTTACACCAAATATTGTCCTTCTTTTTGCTTAACTAGGCTCTCAATCTTCCTTACCAATCCCCTCCACCCAGGTTATCTTCAGTTAGGACTAGAAAGATACACAAAAAAGCAGAGATCCCCCCCACTCCCAACACACACACACAAATGAAGGGCAAGGAGAAACCATTAATTTATTTAGATCAGAGGGGTTGACCTAGCCTTGGTGGACAGGTTTATCCCTAGGTAATTCCTGATACTAGTTATTTGTAAGTATTCTTTTGTTTTTTTTTTTTTTTCCAAGGCAATTGGGGTTAAGTGACAGGGTCACACAGCTAGTACATGTCAAGTATCTGGTCTGAGACCGAATTTGAACTCAGGTCCTCCTGACTCCAGGGCCGATGCTCTATCTACTGTGCCACCTAGTTGCCCCGATACTAGTTATTTAATAGGATCATAGGTGTGGAGTTGGAAAGGACCACAATCTCATGTAACTCAGCTTCCTCATTGTTATAGATTAGGAAGCCAAAGCCCACGGATGAACATCATACAAGTAGACATGGGGTTTGAACACTGGGCCTTTGGCCTGTCTATCATTCCTCTGTACATCCTCTGAAAACATCCAGATTTATTATTGGCCTTTCAAACTGTGGCCCCCATATCTGAATGTAACAACCCCACATGAGGTCTAACCAAAGTAGAATATAATAGGACTATCATTTCCATATTTCTCTCTCTCTCTCTGTCTCTCTCTCTCTCTCTCTCTTAGTGTGGTCCATGTTCAAAGGAGCTTTTTTGACTGCTGTATCACATGGCTGCCTCATACAGAACTTGCGGTCTACTTAAAGATACCTGTTTTCAGAAAACAGATATCTATTTTCAAATTGCTGTGATGGCACACCTTTTCTATCTTGTACTTGTGAAGCTGAGTTTTTAACTTACATGTAAGACCTTACATTTATCCCTAAATAGATTTCCCTCCATTTGAGTTCTATTAAGTAGAGCAAAGTAGCTGGAACCCCTTTTTCTAAGCCTTTAAGTTTCAACTATGGCTAGACTGGACACGGGCAGAATAATAAACAACTTGCCAGTTGGTTAGTGCTTCTATCTTCTGCATTTGTTAGTCTGCTGGTTTTATTTTTAAGCTTGCCATCAGAATGTTTAAAAAATAATGAAGCCCTTTGGGGATGTCTGAAACAGTTTATCAACTCAAATTCCAATGGGAAGTGAAACCTTCTCTCCAATCTTCTGTAGCTAGTTGGCACAGGTGGGTGCCCTCTGGCTGGACTTGGAGTCAGGAAGACTCAAATTAAAATCTGCCCTCAGACACTTACTAACTGTGTCACTTAACTGCTTAAGTCATCAGTGCTTAACTGCTTAAGTCACTTAACTGCTCTTGGCCTCAGTCTCCCCATTGGTAAAATTGGGATAATAATTGCCCCTACCTCAAAAGACTGTTATAAGGGCCATATGAGATGACATACGCAAACATATGCTTGCAAACTTGAAAGTACAATATAAATGCTAGTTGTTATCATCATCATCATCATCATCATCATTATTATTATTATTAATTATTATTATTATTATTATTATTACTATATTGTATTGCAAACATCCAACAATGACTTCAGGTGGAAGGCATGATCATTATCTGAGAAGACTAACATGAAAGCGCCATCACTTCATATAGGCTAGGAAGGAGGTGGGGATTTAGAGCAAATAAATCATGACAAATTAGCCAACCAGCTTTCGCTACCACCGCAAGATTATTTTTCTTGGCTCACTTTTCTAAGTAAAACAAGGAAATAAAATTGCATAAAGCCTGTTTTTCTAGCCCTAAAAGCATACCATGTACATATTCATCTTTCAGATGATTTACAAGGTAGAGCTGTGTGTTTTTCTAACACCCATGAAAGGAGCAAGATTCTCAAGTGAAAGGATCTACAAACCAAAAGCCAACTGCCCTTTTCTTCATCTTACCACCACATCTCCAAAGTAGGAAGTACTAGGGAGATACTGCAATTACTTGGCTAGGTTCATCAGTGCAGCCAGTGAGACCGGGTCATTTAAGCTCTGTAACCCAGGCATCATTCCATTTGGCTACCCATGACAATCAAATTACAAATAATCCATGAATTTCCTTTTCACCTGGAACTGTATCATCACAGTCTAGGTAGAGCTCTGTTAAAATATACCTGTATTCGAGCTAGTGCAGAGTGAGAAGACCTTTTGTCTGTCCCTCCGGCCTCTATTTTTCCCTGAATGAGCTATCAGTATTTATGTGCTAAGCTACTAGCTTGGGCTTCTGCTCTGCAGTGCCTATCAGTATGTTTGCATTTCTCCTTAGTTCTTTAAGACAGACATGAAAGAGAAATGCTATTAATCTTTCAAAAATGCAGATCTTTTTTCCCCATGTAATGATAGGGATAATAAGGCTAGCAAGATTTCTGTGAGGAAAAGTCCTTTTGCAGACTGTGAACTTGAGAATGAGGTTGAGATGCAGTTTCAACATTTAATAGCTGTGTGATGATGAACACGTCACCTAATTTCTCTGTGTGCCTCAGTTTTGTTCATCTGTAAAATGGAAATAATAATACTCAATTTAGCTCATAGAGTCATTGTGAAAAAAACACTTTGCAAATTAGAGAGTGCTCTACACATAAGTTATGGCCATTATATTCTAAGCATTACTAAGCCTCTAAGAAAGCATTACTATTCCTTTGGAAACTATTATCTGTCAAATCTGGTATTTTCTCTGTTGCTGTTAATAAGAATCCAACTCTTCTTTGGATCAAAACTACCCAGGGCCCAGTAACCAAAGATCCATGATTTCTATTTAGTTTAATATATTTGTTTTGTGGTTCTGAATATACACTGTTTTAATTGGTTTTGTTCAAATAAAGCAATACTATAGAAATGATGTTTTACAAAACAAAATAATAAATCGTGATTATTAGTGTAGGAAGAGATGAGAAAATTTCCCAGTACACCAAAACCTCCAACAGAGATAAATATCTCACCCTCCCAGACCAACATAAACCAAGATAATAAAAAAAAAATCTCAGCTCTCCCAGATGTCAGAGTCCTATGCTGGTATCTATTTAATTTTGAAACAATAATACTAGTTGATGTACTTCATATTATTGGTAATTAAATCTGAGTCACAACAAAGGAAAAAGACAAGGCTTGATAAAGACAGAAAGAAAGAAGGAAGGAAAGAAGAAAGGAAGGAAGGAAGAAAGGAAGGAAGGAAGGGAGGGAGGGAGGGAAGAAAGAAAAAAGGAAGGAAGAAAAAGGAGAAAGAAAAAAGGAGAAAGAAAGCGTGAACCAGAAAAACAGGTTTCAAGTTCCAATTCTTCCACTTGAGTTGTGTGATCTGAAATACAACATAATTCCCTTGGGCCTTAATTTTCTTATAAAGAAAGATGATACAGAGGAAGGAGGGAAGGAGGGAAGGAAGGAAGAAAAGAAAAAGAAAGAAAAGGAGGAAGAGAAGAGGAAGAGAAAAAGGAGGGAAAAAGGCAGGCAGGATGAGGAAGGTAAGGTATGAATTGCATCAATGGAGTAGCATCACTCAGTGAATCTGATTGGCCATTAAACAGGTATCCTATATAAATAAACCAGGTCATGGTTCCTTTTCAGTATTTTCCTTCTGAATTTCGATTTGGCCCACAAAGTAAACTTATTTATAAAATGTTATTTCATTTTTTTGGAAATTATTCTTGATAAATGTTTGTTTTTGACTGATTTTTAAAATGGATTAAGCCCCAATCTTATAGTCAGGTCCCTGGGAGTTGTCCTTTAAGTTCTGAAATTGACTCCCTTTAGGTCAAAAGACAACTTCATTAATCTTTCTGTAAAAAAGTGTTTTCATCCATGCAATGGAAATAATGTGTTTCTTAATAGGAGTGAAAAATAATCACTGTGTCTATCCTCTTAAATATGACTTCGTTTCTGCCCCTACCCCCATCATCCATCTCCACTCACAAATATATTTTTGGACCAAAAAGTTCACTCAAAGCTATTTGGACATAAAGCACAAAATATCTAAGGCATGAGGTAGTCAAAAGAGCACTGGACCTAGCATCAAGAGACCTGGGTTAGTGGTTTAGTAAATGAAGCACTGGAGTGGAGCCAGAAGAACAGATTTGAAGTTCCAGGTCAGTTGCTTTCTAGAGGTGTGAACTCAGAGGTCTCTTCAACCTTCTGGGTTTCCGTTTCTGTGTCCAGTACACATAGCGATTAGACTGGCTGGTCTTCTTCTAAGGTTTGTCCCTTCTAAGTCTAACATTTTCTAAGTCTCATCTCTTGTGTATGTTTCCAATGCTTTCCTTCCTTCCATCCTCTCTCTCTTACTTCTCTCCCTCAATTTCTTCCTTTCTTCCCTCTATCTCTGTGCAACTTAAAGTCTTTGAGCGTCATCTGTTAAATAAGGGTGATGATGATTGTACTTCCTATTTCACAGGGTCATGACACTTTGTAAACGTGAAAAGATTATGAGAGTTATTGATAGGAGCATTATAGATGGATACAGATTCAGAACTTGACCTTCTCATTCTACCCCCACCATGCCTGCACTTAACAGAGAGCTCAGCTTTCTGAGGCAATTATATTCCAATGATATATAACATGAAAGATGTTATTCTAGTCACTTAACTGCAGACTGTGTTGAAATAGAACTGAAATAAGTCTTTCAACCCACTGCATCACATCAGTGCAACTACATCATGTGGTGGGGACCCAAAAATATCAGTCCTATAGCTCTGGGGCTTATTTTAAGGAGCCAGATACCCTGAGCTTTTCCATCTTGCCAAACTGTCTCCTACAGACTTATCGACAACCTTGGTCTTGTTCTGCTGATAAGTCAATGCCAGCATTCTCTGAGCTTCAGCCCCATGAAGACCACGTGGACAAGTTTCTCGTGTAACACATAGACAAGTGTCTATGTGTAAGGAAAAGGAGCTTTAGGAACATGGGGTGGCCTCAAGCATCCACTTTAAACTCTACAAGAAAGTATTTATAAACTCATTTGGAAATGAGATTCTCTGCTGAAGGAGTAAGAGGTTAAAGTCTCAATGTGGTGAAATAGTCAACTTCTATTGCACATAGACTACCAAAAGTGCCAACCATCATATTGACTTGCCTTCCAAATCCTCCCCCTTTCCCTCATCTGTGGAAGAATACAAAAGCCTTCATGTGGAATATAAAGCCCACTACAAGACGACTCCCATTTACCTTATTTATCAGTCTAAGATCATATTAGAACTCTCTGTCTCTCTCTTTTTCTCTCTCTCAGAATTATTTTATATTACTTTGTATTTATTTATCAATATGCATGCTGCATCCTCATGAAATATAAGCTCCTAACAGGCAGGGATTATCTCCTTTGTGTTTCTATATGCCAAGGACCTAACAAGTGCTCTTTGCATGTGGTAAACACTTGCTTAATAAATGTGTGTTGAATTGAGATTTTGCTTTCCCTTTTCATTGTTTTTCCCTGCCTGCTTGCTTTAGCTGCTCATAATAAGGACCCTTCTAGAGGCAGGTCCATGCAGTTGGCATGCATCTGTTTTACTCAGCACTAAATTAGCTCCACTGACCAGATCCTATGTTATAGTCTCCACCAGGGAGCACTTCATGCTCCTGGGTCTAGCCACAATAGACTCTATACTCAGGGGCATGGGAGCAAGTCCCCTCATAAGGGCAACTTCAGTACTGAGCCCATCCATAAAAGAGAGCCATGATAAACAGCCATGGTAACTATGCTTCATTCTATCAAATGTTATCTTTTACAGGACATTCCAAGCATAAGCAAAGGTAGTGCCACCTTATGAACCTTAACCTTCTCAATTCCCAGTTAGGGTCTGTGCAGTTAAATTTATAACCCAAACTAATAAAAGTTAGGTACCCTCCCTCTTCTACCAGTCCCCATCCCCCAATGCTGAGAACTTTAAAGGCAACAGCTGATAAAGGAAAAGAGATAGGGAAGGAACAAAAGACGGAAAAGAGGATTCTTAGGGCACTGTTCTGATCACCAGGGGGCATTGCAGGATTAAGAGAGTTACAATTGCACTCCATTAAAGGACCATTGGCCAACTCACAGCAAAACAGTCGCATCATTTCCCTGCTCTGCCTGTCTGTTGCTGCTTTGCATCAGAAATCAGTTTTTACTTTCCCATGTTCTCATATCTACCTTTACAGCTTTACCATTTCCTTTCTTATGGATAGATGGGTAGCTAAATATGCACCGTGTTTTTTTCTAAAGGTACTCTTTCCATATTTAGTTGGTTAAAAGGATTTTAGCTGGATCATATAGGTGATGATGATGATGATGATGGTGATGTTGATGGTGATGGTAATGATGATGACAATGATGATGATAATGATGATGATGGCAGGATGGTATTGTGAATAGAAAGCTGGCCTTGAAACCAGGGAGATCTGGGTTCAAATTTAACCTCAAACATATACTGGCTATATGACCCTGGGAAAATCACCTAATTTCTCAGCACTCTAAGTCAGTGGCATGAAACTCAAACATAAATAGGGAAAACTAAATCTATATACATAAGGATCCCTGGGGGTCACATCTTGACTTAGTTTTAAGATGTGATATTACTATGTTTTTATTTATTTTGTTAAATATTTCCCAATGACATTTTAATCAGGCTATACTCATGGGTAGAGTGTTTCAACCACTGCTCTAGATACCAGGCTCAGATTGATGTTACAAAGAAGATGCCAGCTTGTACTGGTAGATGGAGTGTCCTCATTGGACAATTTCCTATACCAATGAAATCACAGGTCCAGTTCCTATCCTATTATTATTAATTCCTACTACTACTACTACTACTACTACTACTACTACTACTACTACTACTAC
>NW_020940527.1:21470081-21484901 GCF_900497805.2 Vombatus ursinus
ACTACTACTACTACTACTACTACTACTACTACTACTACTACTACTACCACTACTACTACCACTACTACTACCACTACTACCACTACTACTACTACTACTACTATTACTACTGACTCACATTTATACAGCACTTTAAGACTCCCCCCATAGCAATCCTGTAAGGTAGATGCTATTATTATCCTGATTTTATAGAAGATGAAATTGAGAACCTGAGAGGGTAAATGATGTGGCCAGGGTCACAAGCTAGTATGAGTTTCAGGAAATCATCTAAAAGGTTTGTTCTTCTACTATATTTTGAGTTTCCAAGAGAACAGCCCCTATAAATCTGAAGGGACCTTAGATTATATCTATTCCAATCCCCTCATTTTAAAGATAAAGAAACTGAGGCTCAGTGATGTTAAGTTACTGCCCAATGACACACATCGGAAGAGAGAGGAAGCATTTGAACCCAGTTGCACTGAACCCCAATATGAAATATTATCCCATGATGCCTTTTGTTTTGTCAACCAATGACAGCATTCTGTAGACTAGAAAGGTCAGAAAAAACATGTCTAACAAGGAAAGGGAAGCCAAGACAAGCTAGAAAAAAGGTTCCCAATCTAGGCTATGCATATCCCCAAGGGTCATGTGAAGCTTGTAAAGGGGAGGGACAAGGGAAATTAGGGTAAATATTTATTTTATTGACATGAATCTGTTTCATTTCTTACTTGCAGAAGCATAATAAAGTCTAGAATTTATTTCCTCTCATATTAAATAGAGAATCCAGGGAGGTTTAGGATACAAGAAAACCAGGTGATAAAGGGACTGAAAAAGATTGGCAACTCCTGAGCTAGAGGATAGTAAAAGAAAGTACCAAGTGACTCTTCAGTTGGTTCAAGTTGGCTGGCCTTAATAAATTACATTCCTGAATAGTAACCTCTTGGTGTCTTTTAGGAATCTAGGAATACAGGATAGATATTATTGAACTGGAACTAAGAATTGTGGCAATTAGAAAACAGGAAAGAAGCTAGGTACATCTAACTATAGGCCAGGGAACTTGACGTTGATTCCTGGCAAAGTTCTAAACTACGATCCTAAAGCATTGATTTTGGAGCATTTGGAAAGTAAAGCATGCTTACTAGTAGTTTATATGGTTCATCAAGAGCAAGTCATGTCTGACTAAAATCATCTTTTTTGGCTGTATTAGTGCATGGGTAGGTTAGGGAAATACTACAGATATAGTATTGCAAGAGAGTTGAGAAAATTCCCCATGGTATCATTGTGGAAAAGTTGAAGAACTATGGATTAGATCAGGGCTTCTTAAACTATGGGTTGCCACCCCATATAGAGTCACAAAAAAAATTGGCAAATAGTAAAAGATTTCTGAATGTGTAATGACCAAAAGTTAATTAAAAATCAAACTCATAATGAATCTGAGGTATTTCTGGCAGTGCTTGCCCATGTTGCATCACGCAATCTCACTGTAGCCTTGGTTCTGAACATAAAGCATGTGTGCTTTGCACTGTGCATGCTCTCAGGCCTCATAATGCGAACAAACAGTGAAACACGAAAAACGGGTCACGAGTGGAAAAAGTTTAAGAAGCGCTGGATTAGATGACAGCATAGTTAGGTAGTCTCAAAACTGAGTGATCTTATGATCCAATCATCTGTGAGTCTATAAGTGATGATTAGTGAATTAAGGACTATCAGTCTAGAGGGGGATCTGCAATGGCATACTACAAAACTCTTGCACTGGCTTTGTTCTTTGTCAGATTTTTTTTCACTGATTTGAATATAGATATATGTTCTAGGAGGCTGAGGGAGCCATCCTAATTTTATGTATTAAGATAACAAAATTGGTTGACTCAACACATGTATTTGTGTGCATGTGTGTTTGTGTGTGTGTATCACTAGCTGATAAGACTTCCCCAATGGAAATGACATTTAAAAAGAAGCAGTATTATCTGTTTTGCCACTGGACCCTAAAAACCATGGGACGTTTCCATCTGACTTGCATCTGAGATCTTCCACATGTGTTATCTTTCACATCAGAATGTGAACTCCTTAAGAACAGGGGTGTATTCATATCCCTAAAACTTAGCACAGCGTTTTGCACAAAGTAAGTGTTTAATGAATGCTTTATTCAGACCACATTTGGAAAGTTATATTTTGTTCTGGGTACCACCCTTTAGAACAGAAATTGGCTACCTGAAATATAGCAGAGAAGGAAAACCATGATGTTAATGAGAATGGAAAACAGGCCATACAAGAATCTTTTTAAAAGAACAGAAAATATTTAGCCTAGAGAATGAAAAAAATTAGGGGGCACACAATAGTTGTCTCCAAGTATTTGAAGGATACTTATGTGGGAGTGAAAGTAGATATTCTACTTAGCCCCACCAAAGGCCAGAACTAAGACCAATAGGTCAGAGTTACCAAGAGGCAGATATTGACTCAACATAAGAAAAATGCTTCCTAATCGTTACAGTTGTGCAGACATAGGATCAGCTATCTCAGGCGGCAACAAGTTCCACATTAATAGTGGTCTTCGGTGAGGACTGAATGACCATGTCAGTGATATTATAAAGGGGATTCCTAATACAGATATAAGAATGGACTTGATGATCTGGGATCTCTTCCAATTCTACAATTCTAAAAATCTCAGGAAGATAATGACAACAGCTCCAGTTAGATAACATATTATTTATTTTTGGATCTTTTGTCCATCAGATGTGGGGGGGCTTTTTCTTTCACACAGCGTGTGTGTACTGAGCAACAAGGTACAGAGAAAGTTGGAAATATAGGTGGGGCAGGAGATAACCACAGGCACTCACTTCTACCCATTTCAGGGACTAAACAGGAAATATCTAAGCAGAGGAAACAATGGCTAATGTATATTGGTTTGCAGGGGAAAATTTGAACAGTAGAAGACAGATAGGACTCATAAAAGTGAAGGTGGTCACAGTGTTCAGCGCTATAGGTTGTTTTCACCTTACATTTTTGCATTGATGTTTATGGTTGGTTATCTTTGCTCGAAAGATATTAGGAGCATATGTTGTGATTTTGTCTCTTCTCTGTTGATCTTCAGTTGTGTCATGGTGCTTTTTAGTGTAAACAAATATCATGCCACCAGGAGAGGTCAGTGATAATGACCTGTGTCCCAGATTCATCCTAGAACTGCACATCTGACTATATCTGCTATTCTCAATTCCCAAAACTTTGCCCCATTTGGGAGCAATGCAATGTCATACCAAAACTATGAATTTGTCCCTGATATTTATGCTTTGGAAAGGGAGGTCACCAAGATTGGCCACATCTGTTCTTCATCCATTTTGTAATAATTTAAATCAGATGTTACAATAGAGAAGTATTTGGAATCTGGTTCGACTAAAAGTTTTTAAAAAAATAAATTCAGAGTATTTTTTGTTAGAAGATAATCATCAAATTTTAAAAGATCACCCTGAACAAGTGTTAGCTACCTTTTGAGATACATTAGAAATTCCGATTTTAGCCATGAATTAGTCTTCCACTAAAGCATTATCCAAATGTCTCACAGTGACATAGGGGTGAGTCTGGAGCTCTAATGGCTACTCCAGTGGGGTACAAACTCAGGGAGGTCCTACCAACCTGGGAAATCTTTGACTGTATGCTCAGTAATGAGCTCTATGACTGTTCTGTTTTTTTTCAGGAACCAATCTGGCTTCATACAAAGAAACTCTGGACCAGAAGGTTGGTCACCAAGTGATAAGGTTTTAGGGAGGTATGAAAGGGATGACTGCAGCACTAGAGTACCTTGCAACACCTGGGACATACATTACTATAAGCCATTAAGAGATTCTGAGGGCAGCCAATAAGCAGAAGAATTAGTTAATTACTGCAAGTGCTATTTTTCTAGTAATTTTATTTTGGTAGAGGGCCAACATACAAAAAATCAGAGTAGGTCATATATTATTATATCCTTGATTTATCTAATAATCACACTGGAATAAAGGCAACCTATCCAATGGGCCTAAGCTATCCTAAGTGGACACCACCATTTATTTACCTGAGAAGAACTGTCCAAGGTATAGACATAGGGCCTTTACATGAGTATTGGACCTGTGTCTTGTTTCTCAATTCTTTCTAGTAGTCCTATGAAGATAATAATAATAATAATAATAATAATAATAATAATAATAAACTCACATCTATATTGAGGCTTAATGTTTATTTGTAGAGCACTTTGTGACATTGTGTTATTTGATCCTCACAATTACTCTATGTGGTAGGTCATTATTCTCTTCGTTTTTCAGATAAGGAAACTGAAATTCCATAGATGTGAAGAGAGGGGAAAGGAAGAGAATAAGCATTTATTAAGTACCTACTGTGTCCCAGAAACTTTAAGAATTTTACCTCATTTGATCTTCATAACTATGTGAGACAGGTCCTATCATTATCTTCATTTTACAGCTGAGGAAACTGATGCAGACAGAGGTTAAGTGACTTGCTCAGGATCATACAGCTAGTAAGTATCTAAGGTCACGTTTGAACTCATGTCTTCCTCACTCCAGACCTGGCACTCTAAGCAACATACCACCTAAATGACTGAAAAGGCTTGCCCATGATCACATAGCTAGCAAGCATGTGAGGAGGAACTTGAACTCAGATCTTCTCAATTCCAGGGGCAGCTAGGGGGTACAGTGGATAGAGCATGGGGCTTGGAGTCAGGAAGACCTGAGTTCAAATCCAGCCTCAGGCACTTACTAGCTAAGTGACCCTGGACAAGTCATTTAATCCTTTTTACCTCAGTTTCCTCACCTGCAAAATGAGCTGCAGGAGGAAAGGGCAGAGCGCTCTAATATCTTTGCCAGGAGAACCCCAAATGGGGTCATGAAGAGCTGGAGACAACTGAAACAACTCAACAATAGAAACAACTTCTCAATTCTAATTCTAATAGTCTAGATGCATTTAGCAAATCTATATTAAAGAATAAAAATTCTTGAATTTATTGTTATGATCCTGTGCCCTTCTCTGAGCTCTAAGTATATGATAAGAAGTATCCCAAATTAAGAGAGAGAGAGAGAGAGAGAATGAATGAATGAATTTATTAAGTACTTGCCATATACAAAGCACTAAGCATTTGAAATACAAATAGAAAAGTAAGTCAGTCCTTGCCTTCAAAGGGTTCAAATTTTAATGTTATTAATGGTACCCAAAAAAGCCAACGTTGTAGGACTGGAATAGGGACAAGTATGTCGACAAAGTCCAGATTTCAAGTTATCTTGTAACATCTCCTATACAGCAGATGGGGCCCAATATTACTTACCAGTGAAAGGTTTTCATGCTTTATTTTAAACAACTAAATGAAGGAGGAATTTACTCAGCCCTAGTTTTTAAACTCTTTTAGGAATGGCTGTGATATTAAAAACATGCAATCATTTGTGAAGGCATGGCAAAGGATCAATATGGTATAATGGAATAGATTATTTATTTAGAAGCAGTTATAGTTTTGTTTTTTTTTTTCTCTCTGGTATATACTCTTTCCTGAGGACAACCTTAGTTTTAGACTTAGGGGCAAGTTCACTATTAACTTTCAGAGATGATTTTGTTCAGAGACTAAGTTGTGTGGTATATGTTTGAATTCAAGGCACTCATCTTCAGGTAGACCCTTCAACAATGAACCCTAAATTCACCCAATTGAAAGTCCACATGAATGCCCCTCTGTCCTCTACAGATAGCTAAATTAAGATTAATATTTTAGCATTTTAAGCTACCATCATATCATAGCTTAACATACTTAAGAATGACTGTATTTTTAAATGATTTACCTGAGCCACTAAGTCTTGTGTTCCCAGGAATCATGCCTTTCCACACCCCAATTCCCACCTTTCTACCTCTTTCTCTGAGAAATGTAATCAAACCCACATCACCATTGCCTCTAGAAAGGACAAGTCCATGGACTGCCTACTGTTCTATGATTTCCCAGACCAGAACTCCCTTCCCAGGTCACCATTCTATAGTGCAGTGTTCCCGACTAGAATGTAGGTGCCTTAAGAGCAGAAATTATTTCCTATCTATCTTTGTATTGCCAGTACTTAGCACAGCACTTGGTACATAGTAAATATTTAATAAATGCTTTTCATTCAGTCATTCACTTACTACCTGAAGTAGTCTGAAAGATAGAAATTAATGAAGCCACAAGTCTTTTTCTAGATTAGGGTTTCTTAAACTTTTTTCCACTCTTGACCCCTTTTCAGTTTCTGCAGCATTCATTGCTGTTACGTGGCCTGAGGGCATGCGTAGTGCAAAGTACACATGCTTTGTGTTCAGAACCTATGCTGCAGTGAGATTGTGTGATGCAGCACAGTCAAGTGCTGCCAGAAACACCTCAGATTCATTACGCATTTGATTTTTAATTAATTTTTGGTCACTACACATTCAGAAACGTTTTACTCTTGCCAAAATTTTTGCGACCCTAAGAAGTACTGTTCTAGATGATATCAACATTTCACTTTCTTACTAAGGTACTAATGACATATTATTTAGTATCATAATCTTTTCTGGTACTCAAAACTGTGTAGACACCAAACTCATTGTCTTGATTCCGATCCTATCTTTGAGTGTATTTTTTTTTTTGGTAATTTTTGGAAATTAAAAATTGATATTTTACAGCCAGGAAGTACACTAAGACACAAGGGAAATGACATAAATATATCAGTCTCTGGATCGGGGAGGGACTAGATCTCTAGTTTCTTTGAAATTACAAACTCTTCCCTCCAAGGCAAATCAGCACCTTTCCTACTTGTTTTAGAAGGTTGTTCAAAACAAAGGTGTCAAATACACTAGTCAGATTTTATGTGTTATGGTGTATCTGAATCATGGTCTTCTGAGCTTCTCTCAGTTTCTATTTTGGGAGGAGATGGGGTAGGAAATAGAGAAAGGAGCAGAGGATAACCTCAGTATGGGATGTAGTGACAGCATCCTTATCATTTTCATCACTTTATAGGTGGAATAATAGAAGTATTAGAGGTAAAATGATAAACAGGTTCATGACTGCTCTACACAGATCCCAAATGCTTGGTGAATGGAATTGAATTGAACTGCAGGAGAACTAAATCTAATTCAATACTAAAATTTCTATTCCTAACACTTTATTCATTCATGTATGCTTGTGTGTGGGCAGCTGGGTGGTACAGAGGATAGAGTGCCAGGCCTGGAGTCAGGATGACTCATCTTCCTGAGTTCAAATCTGGCCTCAGACACTTACTAGCTGTGTGACTCTGAGCAAGTCACTTAACCCTCTTTGCCTCAGTTTCCTCATCTGTAAAATGAGCTGGAAAAGGAAGTGGCAAACCAGTATCTTTGCCAAGAAAACCCAGACATGGCTGAAACAACTCAACAACAACAAAAACACTCTTGATTCCAAAGCCACTTTGTCAATGTAGGTTTTTCAACTTTCCCAACAATGAAACATTAACTCAGCTCAACAGAATGATCAGTTCTTTGAAATGCCCACACTCAGCATATGCTGAAGTAGCCATCCTTCCATCCTCTATCCCTTAGTTAGTAAGGAGAGAGAGACTGAAGTCTGTGGCCCAAATTGCACGTATCATATTTTCTCCCAAACCTGACCTTTATCACTCTATTTACCTGGGAGTCATTAGTGACTCTTCTCTCTTACCTTTCCACAAACAGTTGCAAGTTGATTTTTGCCTTTGTGATGACTTTCACATTTATTCCCTCCTTCCTGTTTCTATTTCAACTAATCTAACTCAACCTAAACAAATTTTAAACTAGCTCAGTCTTAATTTTTGTAGCCGGACTTGAGAAACTTCAATTTTAGGGAAACAAAATATGAGAATTGAAAACACAAATAAGGAACACTTGTATCTTCATGCGGCTTTCACATAATCAGCTTGGTTATCTTTGTGACCCTCCTTGTTGGCTTCTGTTAGACCATAAGATCTCTGTTTCATTTTTGTTTTTTTGTTACCAGTGGTGAGCACAGTGCCTGCCTAGAACATGGTAGATGTATAAATGTTTCCTGGTTAATTGATTTATTATTTACCCTCTATCTTGAGAACATGAAAAAAAAAAACTATGGGGAAAAGCAAGTAAGGTACTTGTCCATCTATAGTTAGGAAGTCTAAGTTCAAATTAAGTTTCAAACTGAAGCATCTGTTTCCCAGCTATGCTTTTCTTTGTTTAAACGGATTCCAACATTCCACCTTCCCAAAGAAGTCCAATAAGGCTATCCTTGATTTGGGAATCATCACCTCTTGCCTGTGCTATTATGTAGCAATTATCCTCCTAAATGTCATTCCTTTCTCCAGTCTCTTCTCTGCAATATATCCCATAGATGTTACCAAAGTAATTTTCCTAATATGAGTGATAAGTTGTGATCAACATTGTTTCCATCATACACTACTGAAACTACTTCACTGACAGTGAGAAAGAAGACAGGGAAGAGAATGTTCTATAGTGGAGCAATCTGCCCAGATATTTAAGACCAGAGATTTCTGCTAATCTGGCTCTGATGTAGTTACAGCATATATGCAATATAATTTTTAAAATGACAATTTTACCTAACCAATCTATTTATTCAATGCATCCTAATTAAATTGCCAAAAAATTATCTTACTGAGCTAGAAAAAATAATAACAAAGTTCATTTGGAAGATTAAGAAGTCAGGAATTTCAAAGAAACCAGGGGAAAAGATGTAAAGGAAGTCAGAAGTATTAGACTTTAAACTATATTATAAGGAGAGAACATTGAAGTGTAGAATAGATAATTTCAATTATTTTAAATTAAATTTTCTTGTATAAATAAAACCTATTTAGCCAAGAATAGAAGAAATGCAGAAAATTGGGGGAAAAATTTATAGACAATCTCTCAGATAGGATGTGATTGGGTAGGAATATTGCTGTGGTGTAGAAAATGATGAACAGGTTGATTTAGAAAAACATGGAAAGACTTGGACTGATGAAGGAAGATGCTATGCACCTTCAGAGAAACAGATTACAGGTGAAAATAAGCGTAGTACAGTCTAACATATATGTGTATGAGTATATATATGCATATATATACTCATACATATATGTTATATATATGTACATATATATGTGTGTGTCTGAATGCTTATAGATATATATGTAGTGTGTGTACATATATATGTATATATACATATATTTTTCCACACTTAGTTGCAGCCTTATTGGGGGGGAGAGAGGGGAAAAAATAAAGTAAAAAGTACACAGCAGAGAACAAAAGAAAACCAACAAGGAAGCAAAGAAAAGCTGGGCAGCTTTGAAAACAATGTATAGTATTTATTATATAGGTTTTCTTGAAATGGAAATGTATTGTTTTATATTGATTCTTCTCATGTTTTGCTGTGCACATGGCAATGTTTTTTTCTTTTCTCATTTTGAATTTAAGTATAAATAAATTTTAAAAATTAAAAAAGAAAAGAAAATTAACAGACCTAGATTCTAGATCTGTACATATACATTTCCCTTCAGAGTTTGATAAAATTCACTTTGGTTGTTATCCATTTCCAAATGACCTGAATTTAGGTAGCCATCTGCCACTTTTAAAGAAGGTTAATTTTAAAGTGCAGTCTAACAAAAAAAAAAACTTCGTTATTTTTAAAGATGGAAGACACTGACCCACCAGACTCTCAAAATAAATGCAGAGATTCTGCGTGTCTTTAGGTCATGCCATCATTTTCATCTGATCTCATGTTCAGGTTTGCTGTCTGAAACAATTCTTAGATCCTGAATGAAGACCTGATTTCATTGTGATAGCCCTTCTAGAGTCCATCACATTACATTCTGAAATGAAAATCAGGAAAAATGAATTAACAATGTTAAGTCTTTTTTGTTATAGCTTCAGGGGAGGCATTGTAGCGTGTAGTGGAAAGAGCAATGGGCCTAGAGTCAGGAGAGACCTGGATTCAAATTCCACTCTTCTCATTTTCTATGTGTGTAATCATAACATATTGTTTTCTATGACCATTGAAAAGTGACCATAACATGTCGTTTTCTAGCTGTGTTAACTGTAGGCAAATCACCTCTACCTTCAGTTTCATTACCTATCAACAAAAAGTGGGTGGTTGTTTGGTTGTGTCTGACTCTTTGCGACTCCATTTGGGGTTTTCTTGGCAAAGCTACTGGAGTGGTTTGCCATTTCCTTCTCCAGCTCATTTTACAGATGAGGAAACTGAGGCAAATAGGGTGAAGTGACTTGCCCAGGGTCACCCAGTTAGTAAGTGTCAGAGGCCAGATTTGAACTCAAGAAGATGAATCTTCCTGACTTCTGGACCAACATTCTATCCAAAGAGTCACCTGGCTACCCAAAAATGGGGTAGGTGGGATTCTAATACCTGTAGTATCTACCTCACAATGTCATTGTAATAATAAAATGAGATGATAAATTATCACACAGTTCCTTGCAAGCCTTAAAGAACTGTAAGAATGTCAACTATTTTGGGATCTCAGTTTCTTCATCTATAACATGAGGAGCTTGGCTGAGATGATGTCTGAGATCCCTTCCAGGTTTAAATCCTGTGATCCTAAGAGTTCCAACTGGCCTTAAAATATGCACAGAATGAAAGGGATGTCAAATAACCAGGTATCAGTATGGAAGGTAACAATATAGGCAGCATACAAGAAGACACTAGATGAAAAAATATGGTTGGGTTGCTAAATCTTTTAGAATTGAGCAGAAACTTGTTGGCATTGACCATCCTCAATACCAAGCCAGTGAGCAGGAGCCCTGAGAAAGTTATCACTCAAAAGTAAGAGGCAGAAGTGATTCCTTCTGGTAGCCTCAAGGGGAAAACAAAGCTATCAAACTGTAAGCACTAAGGAGCCTTCTAGATGCACTCCGTATCCAGGGCTGTACTTTGACAACTTAGGGCAGGGATCTTACCAATGGAAGAACACACTCCTATTAGGTTAATTCTTTATTTATTGTCCATATTTATTATGGTATGGGGAGGATTTTGCCTTCTGAATTTACCCTTCCAAAATTTAAGAAGGTGTGATCAACATCGTTGCCATCATACATCACTAAGGCAAGCTCATCAATAGTGAGAAAGAAGACAGGTGAGGCATTGTTGCACAGTGGAGCAATCTCTCCAGATACTTAAGACCAAAGACTTCAGCTACTCTGGGCCTGATGCAGTTACAGCTCACGTGCAGAGCCCTGTGCCCCACTGGTTTAGATTGGCTTTCTTATTCATCCCTACTGTTAACTTTTCTGTGTCTGTGCCCCAAGAGGCTTGAAGTATTCAGCCAGATTTTAAATAATTAATTTGATGAATCAAGAAATAGAAAAGTCTTTGGGCAGCAACTTTGTAGATATTTTACATTTAATGGCCATGAGAATTAGGAAGGATAAACAAATTTTAAACTATCTCAGTCCTAACTTTGGTAGCTGGGCTTGAGGAATTTTAATGTTAGGGGAACAAAAATGTTGAAAACACAAATAGGGACCACTTGTATCTTCATGTGGCTTTCACATCACTAGCGTGGTTATCTTTGTGACCCTCTTGTTGGTTACTGATAATCCTTTTCTTCTCCCTTTTTCCTCCTCTTTCCCTAGGTCTTCAGTCTCAAGTAGCGTTCCAGATTCTAAAATCCTTACAAAAGGGCAGATATGCAAGTGTAAATGGGGCTTCTCCAGCCCCTAGGACATTGGAAGGACTTTGTTACTGGGAATCTGGATGTCCGAGTATTTGGACAAGCATTTCCCTGATATGAACATGAAGGGAGGATACCTTAAAGAGAGTTAGCCAAGAACTGTCCCAAACGAATCTGATCAGGGTCTCTTCCACTCAGTCCCTGTACCTGGACAGAATCTAGTTCTGTAGGCTCTTGCCTCTTTTTCAAGAGCTCCAGCTCTTAGCATAGTGCCTGGCACATAGTAGGCACTTAATAAAAATTGATTGAATTTCCGGGTCCCGATGCCTCTGTCCCAAAGAGCTTACTTCATTTTCAGATTAGGTAGGAAGAAAGGGAATGGGAAAGGTTAATTCGCACACGCACACACACACACATACACATACCTGGGATTCTCACATTCCTGCCATATACATATGACTTGTAAACGTACTATTTCCCCAAAGGAAAAGATTCTTAAGCTCCTAGTCTTTGCCATAGACAAAGTGCTTATCTAAAAGTATATACCTTATATACCTTCTAAATGCTAAAGGCATCTAAAAGAATTAAAAATTCTTATTTGGAATGCAAGTGATTCAATTCAGTATAACAAGAATTTGTGGAGTGCCTATAGAGGGATGTGCTGGAGCCAGTTCATACTGCCTATTGAGAAGTGATTGTTAAATGTTTAGTGTTGATCATTTGTACCTTGGAAATCAGCAAATGCTACAAATTAGGGCTTGATTTATTGTTATTTCTAGACTTTAAGACAATAATGGAAAACTACTGGTAATACAGATTAAGCTTCAAAGTGTGGTAAATTCCCCCTCTGCCCGCAGAGAGCTGATTGTCAGACATTTATCAGCATATTGCTGTTTTTAGCTGTGAAGTACAGTAAAGGATAAGATGCTTAGGGCACCTGGGGCCAAAGTTAGCCAGGTGAGACTTTTCAGACTGCATGAACACTAGGATTTTTTTTTCCTTTCTGGTAACTCTGTGGCAAGAAAAATATTACATAAATGTAATAGGGGATGAGGGTGTTAGAAAATATGATTGAGTGATATTTTCTATTCACAACACTTTTACTCCACGCATTTGTTGAAGAAAAAGCCTAAGTTTACCACCCTCATAAATACAACTTAACAGCAGGTGTTTAAAGATAATCTTGCTGTCTTGTCAGTTTACTGGCTTACCAACAGAGGCACTAGTATGTAACTTTAGTGATTTATATATCAGGTCGATTCTAGATATAGGCAGAAGAATGAAGCACATTTTCCCTCAGCTGAAGAAATCCTTACATTAGCTGGGCAGATTAGGCCTAGAGTTTCTTCTTGATTTCCATGTATTCATTCATCATGGGGAGAGGGGGCTCAGACTTACAATTTCATTGGCTAGGGAACTTTCTGTGTGGAAACTCTTACTGCAGTGCTTTTTGGCAACTTAAATCCTCAAAGATTATAAAGGTAGGGCTAGAAGGGCCCTCAGAGGTTATCTGGTCCAGCCTCTTCATTTTGTAAAGAAGGAAACTGAGTCCTAGGGAGGCAAGAGACTTGACCAGGTTCACAGAGGTGAATAACCAGCGTATAGCAGAGACGGCATTAGAACCAAAGCCTTAAACAGTCATGGAGCAGCTAGGTGGCACTAGAGTATTAGGCTTAAAGTCAGGCAGACCTAAGTTCAAATCCAGTCTCAGATACTTAATAGCTGGGTGACCCTGGACAAGTCACTTAACCCTGTTTGCCTCAGTTTCCTCATCTGAAAAATGAGCTGGAGAAGAAAATGGCAAGTAGTATCTTTGCCAAGAAAACCCCAAATGGAGTCCCAAAGAGTAGGACAGGACTGAACAGCAACAAATGTATATAGTCACAGCTGGTTACACAGCTAGTTTGTATCAGAGGCAGGCCTTCATCCCACTTTTTCATGATTCCTAGGCCAGCATTCCATGTACTACTTGCTTTTTCCATAATAATAACTGACATATACATACCACTCTTAAAACACTATCTTATTTCATTCCCATAATAATTATTTTAGAGTAACCTAGGTATTATATCAATTTTACAGATCAGGAAACTGAGGCTCAGATAAATTGAGTGATTTGCTCGTCACCAAGCTGTTAAAAGTCAGAGGCTGGATTAGAACCCGGGTTTCCAACTCCAAGTCCAGCACTGTATCTACGATGGAGCCAAACCAAAAATTAACCATGAACTGAGATCTGGAAGGGGCCTCAGAGGCCAGTCAATCTATTACCTCTCCTCCTGCCCCTGTTTTACGGATAAGTGAACTGAGGCCCCAGGAGGCTAAATGATTTGTCCAAGATCACACAGGTGGTAAGCATCAGAAATAACATTTGAACCCAAGTCCTCAGACTTGAAAGCCAGAACATTTTCCACCCCAGAACATTTTCCACCCCACCGTAAGTTGCACATACCCTTGGGGTAAAATTGCAAGACTTGTAATTCCTTCTTCCCACCTGATTTAGACTGCCTCTACGTAGTGTGAGTTCTTCAGATTAGTTTGGCCTAAAAATCCCATTGCTTTAGCAAACAATAATTGCTCGGGGGGGGGGGGGGGCTGTTTGCTCCGAGCTTCTTCAAACTAGCCTGGAAAGGAGAGGACTGAATAGATCATAGCACAATAGTCCCTACATCATTCTCTTAAGTTGCTTTCATTTTAGACATTCCTAGACATACTTGGGCATTTAAAGCACATGTCCAAATAATCTTAAAGACCACACCAAAGCTTATTAGAGTTCTAGCATTTAGTAAGAAAGCAAAGTTGTAACTACACGGTCACCTTGCAATGCCCACACCCTTCCCAAGAGCTTGTCAGGCTGCTGCAAGAGCCTACTTTGGATGCCATAGTCCCCCTCAATCCCCCAGCAAACTGCTTTTTCCTTGGAATGAGATGCCATTACTGGCCTTCTCTTGCATAGGTTCTCCTCTGAATAACGAATTAGCTTTTGGTGGGATTTGCAAAGAAAACTCACGGGAAGAAGAGATCAGGGTGCGTTTGAGTTTCAGTTGCTTGGCAGTTCTAAAATTGCAGGCTCAAGACTAGAGGCACACCTTCAAACTCTGATTTAGGAAAAGTTAAAATAAAAAGTAAGTGCTGTCTGCCCCCACTCATGGATATACCAAACACATGTGCTCTCTCTCTCTCTCTCTCTCTCTCTCTCTCTCTCTCTCTCTCTCTCTCTCTT
>NW_020940527.1:21485001-21531964 GCF_900497805.2 Vombatus ursinus
ACACACACACACACACACACACACATAAACTGAAAAAGAAAAATGAACTTACTCAGTTACAGTCTGAATTCTTCAGTGGACTTGGAAACTTTGTCACTAGGCAACAGGGAGCCTGGGTCCTTGGAGATGATTACCATAATGTTTTGAGTCTAACCTGCAAGTTTAAACAGGAACCAGAGGGGGTTACTGTTTGGTGAGCCTGAAAACCTTGGGAAAGTACAGTAGAGTGGATTGCGAAACCATTTTAGGCTGGTTCCACAGGCAAAAGAATTTATTTGTTAGTCAGACAGATCATCAAGAAAGCTCCCTGATTGCCTTGCCCTTTGTGCCTGACCATTCTTTGCAGCACACTTAGCTAGCATTTGTCCAGGGGACGGCTTTATCATGTCTATTTCTGACTGTACCCCTGTTTGTGATAACCAGATCATCTTTTCAAGGAAATGTACTGGAGAATTAAATGGTGAAATGGAAATTAATGCCCCCCCCAAAAAAATACTAAAAATCTCTATGCACAACAATAAGTCCACTGTGTTAGTATTTGTATTATTATTTTATTGTGATTTTCTAGAATTTTAAAATTCAATCCGGAGTGACCATTGCCGGCAAGAAAATGCCCAGAGTTGAAATCCTCTGTTTCAAAGCAAGGAGTGAATAAGTTTCCATTCAAACCAATGAACATTAAAGTATGAGCCAATGTGCTTGCAGAAAGTTGATTATAACTGGAAAGTTCAATTTAATTCAACAACTACTTATTAAGCACCTTGCTCAATGCTGGGGATTTAAACAAAAATGAAACACATTTAAGAATCTTGAGTACTATATAGTATTTTTTTCTTCTAAAATTGAAGCTAACACACATAAGTACGTATCTTAATAATGTAGTCAAATCTGGGTAAAACATACTTTCAATGAACCTACGAGTTTACATAAGAATTTGAGATTTTGGTCCCTCTAAAGACAAATTGCTGTCAACCACTGGGCTAGAGAAGAAACAATTACTCCTAGCTGCAAAATTAACATTTTAACCCCAGCCATTCAGTTCAATTCACAAATTTGCACATGAGGAGATGGATAGTCTAATCACCTTTACCAGGGGATGAAGGGAAGGGGGGAGAGAAGGAGAGACAGACAGGCAGACAGAGACAAAGAGAAAAGATGGAGTGAGGGAGAGAGAGTAAGGGGGAGAGAGAGAGAGAGAGAAATACAGAGAAAGATAAAGATAGAGATATTAACAAATACAGTTATAGAGCTAGATATATAAATACAGATATAAGTATACACATAGATTGAGATATACATACATATGTAATATACATATAACATATCTACACACATATACAAAATGTGTATCTTCATATATACATGTACATAGATATCTGTGTTTATATACATTCATACATATATAGTATTGGAATTGTATATATATTATTGTATTGTATATATTGTATATATCGTGGAATTGTAAGATTTTATCAACAACTTGGTTTACAAAGGATAGTAAATTTTATTTTTAATTGTGGTCTATATTTATCCAATACTTTTAGTATTGTATACCCATAGTATTTAGTATCTAGGACCTTTAGTCCTAGAACCTGTGCTTAGTCAACTTTTATGAACCTTTGTCATTTCATATCTAAGCTGGGTAATTAGCCAAAGCTATTTTATATATTTAGCAAATATGAAAATATATCCAATATCCCAATAGCCTCAAACACATAACAAACTGTATGAATTTTGCAAAGTGCAAAAAGCTCTGGGCTTAGAGTTGGAGGTCCCAGCTTCAAATCCTGACTCTGCTAACTAACTCTGCGACCTTTGGTAAGTCACCCAACCTCTCTAGAGGCAGCATTATCCTCTATAAAATGGGGGAGGGATGGACTACATGACTTCTAAGCTCCCTTCCTGCTCTAACTCTATGGTCCTATGATCCATCTCCAGAACTTTCTTGAAATAACAACAACAGTAATATTACTGACAACCTCAGAGGCATCATGCCATAGTAGCTAGAGAGCAAACCTTAGAGACAGGAAGACTTAGGCTAAGTCTATTTTTGACACATAGTGACTGTGATTCTAGGAAAGGTATTTATCACAGGACACCAAAGTCACTTTATCAGATGCAAAGCCAATATAAATCTATAATACTAGATATTTCCTTACTGGTTCTTCCCAATACCAATGAACTTCTGGATCTGGACCAATCTTAATAATAATATTGATAATCAACTTACATTTATATAATGCTTTGAGGTTTGCCTGGTGCTTTACGTAGATTTTCTCATCAGATTCTCAGACAAACTTGTGAGGTAGGTGCTGTTATTATCTCCATTTTATGGATGAGGAGACTGAGGTGCAGAAAAGTTCAATGACTTTCCCAGGTCTGAATAGCTAATAAGTACCTGAGTCAGGATTTGATGAAATAACATATATAAGGTATTTCAGAAACCTTAAAGTGCTATATAAAATGCTATTGCTATTGTTGTTGTTATCATTATTCCTGACTCCAAACCTAGTGTTCTATCTACTCTGAAATGTATGGTACAGGATCATTTTCTGGGCCTGCTGGGAAACTATTGGACTGATCCCAGTGCAAGGTAGGAAAATAGGAAGAACAGTTGCAGAATTCCACTAGAATCCATTGAGATTTCTCCCAACTGCTCTGCCATTTTGGGGCTTGCCTAGGTCAAATGTGGTTTCCTCTGGTCCAAATAGACTTGGACCAGTCTTTGGGGGCTACTTCAGTAGGGATTTACTCAGATTGCCTTGAGTCTTTCTGGACTGAGAGAATACAGGCTAGAACCAGACTTTATATTTTATTGCAAGAAATGTGTGTGTGTTTGTGTGTGTGTGTATGTGTGTGTGATGAATTGCACAACTGATATATATGAAATACTTGAAAATTGAGGATTCACTTGTTTCCCAAGTCCACAGCCCTAGATAAGACAAGACCTCAAAACTCCATCATTACTAGACCTGCTCTCAGTGCCTTATAGATAGATCTAGAGTGAATGTCTTGGTTGTATTCCATGCTCTCATTTATTCCTGATGAAGAATGGTGGGCACCACAGTTTTCAAATAGTCCATCAGCAAACTGTAACATTTCCAAAAGGCATAGATGACATGCTTAGCAAATATGTATGCCATGAAGGTGGGCAGAATCCTTAGTACTTAGGATGACAGAATCGGGATCCAAATGGATCTCTATAGGCTGGAATTATGGGCCAAATCCTGTTAAATGACATTTAATAGAGATAAATGTAAATTCCTAACATGGATTTTAAAAATTCAACTGAACAAATACAGCATGGGGAGATATGAATAGAGAGCAGTTATGTGAAAATGACCTGGAAGTTTTAATTGACTGAAAACTCAATATGAGTCAACAGAGTAATGCAGCAGCCAAAAACACTAATGTGATCATAGGTTGCATGAATAGGGCTCAAACACATAAACTGTGACTGTAACCATAGGACTGAATTTCATGTTGGGTTCGATACATTTGTATCGTGTCTAGAATGAGGGGAATCAAAATCTTCCTGTGTTTTGCTCTGCTCGGCCCATCTCTATGGTTGTGTCCTGACCTAGGCACCATATTTTAGGACATGGAAAAGAGCCTATATGCTTCAACCGTCTTTGTAATTTAAAATCCTCAGTCTTAAGAGTGACAAGGAAGGTGCATTTCCAATAGCCAAAGCAGAATCACGTGACCTGTGAGGGCCTTCTAAAATTGACCAATTGATGCTTTGAGAAACAAGGGAGTAAAATATTAGCAAAGTATTAGGGAATATTAAAAACATATTTTTTTTCCCAACAAGCCTGTCCTCTCCCACCTCCATGGCATGATATTCTCTATGCATATTGAATTCCTTCTCAAGTGCTACCTTCCTTGAAGACATCCTTGACCCTCTCCCCATGATTAATGATGTTGCCCCTCAGCACTCATATAACATTTTATCTGAACTCCTAAAACATTTATCACAGCATTATTGTATGTTTTAGCTTTGGATGTTTGTGCCTTATCCTTCTACAAGAGTGGTAGTTTCATGAAGGCTGTGGCATTATCTAAACTTTGCATCTCCTCTGAGTGCCTAGCACAGTGCTCTGTGTATAATAGGCGCTTAATAAAAATGTATTGAATTGGTTGTTGTTCAAAGAATATTAGTGGACCTAGGGAGCAACTATGAGTGAAAAGTCCCCAGTGCACAGGCAGCAGGATGAGTGCATAGGGCACCTGGAGTGGATGATTAAAGGGCAGGGATGGATGAGGTGTCCAAAGGGTAGACAATACTTAAAAAGAAATAAATAAACCTCATCTTCTTAGTAATTTTGCCCAGTGTCGGACTAGAAAAGTGACTTCTTCCTAGGTATGTTTGATTTGGACTAAATAATAACAATGGCTTGTTAATGGAGAGGAGAGCTTGTTTCTATCTCTGCTACAGAGCAGCAAGAAGCCGGGGTGAGGCAGATGCGTAAAGAAAATTAAAGGTGGAAGGAAAAAAAAAATCCCAGGTATAAGCAGTTTAAAGTGCAAACATTTATGTAGGAGGGAAGACCCCAGGAAATAGGTTTCAAAACAAAAGTTCTCTAAGTTAGAGAAAGCTCAGTGCCATGGAAACAGGGCTAGAGTCAGATAACCAATCATTATCCGCTTGACCCTTGCCAAATGACCCTGCCTCTCTGGGCCTCAAGTCCCTCTTCTGTAAAATGAGGGTGGGAGATAGGAGAAGATCTCCAAGGTCCCCTCTAGAACTAATGTTTTGTGATTCTGAATCATGCGGAACTTAAAATACGTAATGTTCTATAGTTCTGTGTGTGAGATGGTAGAGAGAGAGTGCATGAGAAGGGGGGAAGGGGGATGAGTTAATATGCTATATTTCTTTAAAATTTTCTTCATTTAAAATCTTAATTTTTTTCATAATTTTCATGGATAAGTTGTACAAGTCCTACAATATTTGCTTTATATCAAAATATTGCTACAATTAATAGTTTTTGTTTTATCTAAAAACTAATCACTCACTTCTGTAGTTCTGTTTCTTAGCCCTGCCAGTGAATGGTGATGGAAGGTCTGGCCCTTTAGCAACAACTCATGGTGAAGAAAAGACTGAAAAATGAGGATATGGAAAATGGATCCACCATATATTATGCCTGACATTATGACATGTTTTAAGTCACAAAGGGAGACATAATTCCAGAGTCATTTTAAATGATCAGGATGGCAGGGTAGTAGTATTCTCACACAGATCCTATTGGTAAAATACCCCCTCAATTTTACTAGACTGTACATTTTCTTTATTCTTTCTCCTCCAAACAGTCGGTCTTGAAGGAAAACGACTACTGTCAACACCTTCTGTACTTGTCCAATAGAAAGTCTTACTAGGACCTCTGTTTCCCAGGACAGAAGGCATTGGAAAAACAGGTTGTACCAGAGACTCACATACCTGTTGGTCAGAAAATTGCAACTGTACACTCTACTTTTTCAAAATTCAGGCTTTTTTCCCTTTCATTGCCTCAGTTTCATTTTCTGAAAAACCAAAAGAGCCGAATATTTAATCTTTCTCATAGGGATTCCATGAAGTACAATAAACCTTCTAATAATTCATTATAAAGTATATTACTCTGGGAATAAAAATAGGAGCTATACAAATGGCAAATAAAAATAGACTGGTTTAATGATTCTATTCAGAAGCCAAAATTGTTGAATCTCAAAATAAAGCCAAGAGAAGAATGAACAAAGTATGGTGAGCAGTAATAACCATCTGGGCTTATTTTCCACCCTGTATGATATCCCATTTCCTCATGGCTTTGCCTTTTGCACACAAGGCAGAATCTTGGACTAAGAATAGATTGTTTTTCCCTATCAGAAAGGAAAGGAGCTGTTATTTGTGTGAATGGTTGCTATAAACTCATTGTATAATGTTAGATCATAAACATTTACCACACCAAATAAATAAAACCTTAGATGGGCTGAGAGTTATTACATAAATTCCCTGAGATAGGCAGAAATTTGCCTCAGGCTTGGTCACTGGTTTCAGAAGAACAGATGAGATTGGTAGCTGCTCAGACAAACTTGAGTCTCCTTGAGAACCTGAAATCTCATATATACATATATGTGTGTATACATATATAAATGCATGTGTATATACACATGTATATATGTGTATACATGTATAAATACATGTGTATATATACATATGTATGATGTGTGTATATGCATGCATATACATATGTGTGTATGGGGGGAGAGAGAAAGAAAGAGAGAGAGTGAGAAAGAGAGTTGGAGGCAGCTTAACATAATGAATAGTCTTTATTCATTCAATCAGCCTCAGAACGAGAAGATTCATGTCTCATCTCTGACTTATGTGGACTGTGTGAACCTGGGCAAGTCACTTAATGTCTAAATGCTCTAAGCAGCCAGGAGATGCAGAGAAGACACTGGTATGCATTGCTAGAGGGAGTATGGAGTCAAGAGAGCTTAGGTAATGATCCTGTTGCTGAAACTACCGTCAGTGTGACTTAGACTCTTAGCTTCCTCATCTGTAAGTAAGGAGTAACCATACTTGTAACATTTACCTCACAAGGTGATTGGGAGGATTAAATGAGTGTGTGTTCATAAAATGTTTTTCAGTTCTTAAATATATTTATGTATATAAACATACACACATATATATATATACGCACATACACGTGCATATATAGATACATACATATTTATGTGTGTATATGTATGTGTGTGTCAGTTATTATTACTAGGATTTCCTGCTACTGATTTGGGAAAATATGTAAGGTAATAGCAAAAGGAAACAATAGCCTCATTTCTGGTATTTCTCAAGGACCTTTCTCATAAGATGTACCCATGACTGACATTTTCTGGAATCATGCAGCAGTGGAGTCCACCCAAAGAAGGATTACTTTGGTGGAATGGGGAGGGGTTGGGAGGTTTTGGATGTTTTATGAGGATAAACATAAGAAGAAAACAGAGAGAAATGAAGGTCACTGATGATCATCACACAAATCCTCAGCAATCGCAACTCTGCTTGGTGTTTGCCAGCTGGCTCTGACAACACGAACTGCCCTGACTATGGAAGTCTTCATTGGCAGAGCCTCTAAACATTGCCAAAGCATGAATTCCTTGGTCACCTGCTTCTTGTTGTCTCCCTGAGTGCTTGGATGGTCACTGTCAACCTTTTTGTTTCCTACAGGAAAAGTATTGGATCAGAGAAGACAATGCTGCAGAAGTGGCAGGTACGGGTATTATTCCAAAAGAAGAAGAAGAAAAAATCTATGGTTGAGGAATTTATATTGGGAAATAATAGTTCGATATCCAACAAGGAAAAGAATAAGTCTGGGTACTTAGCAGCAAGAAACCCTTGTGTTCTTTTTGTTTATTTTAACTTTTGATGAAATGAAAACACTGCTCCTGAAAGCCTTTATCGGAGCTCCAAAATCCATTAGCATTAGACTTAAGGAAGAAGATGGGGATTCAGATCTCTGCTTCTCAACTTATTACCTATCGGTGACCTTGAAGAGATCCTTTCTTTACTTTTTGGCCTCATTTTGTTCATCTGTCAATGAGGATGCTTAAGATCTCTTTCTCTCTCTAGATCCTGTTAGATACTGTGAGTCTGTGTGTATGTTTATGTCTGTGAAACTGGTAGACAAAGGAAGGGAGATACACAGAAAAAGAGACAGAGACAGGAGTGGGAGAGTAAAGGGAGGGAAAGGGGAGAGATACAGTGAAGAGGGAGAGAGAGTGAGAGAGAGAGAGAGAGTGAGTGAGTGAGTGAGAGACAGACAGACAGACAGAAGAGAGAGACAGAGACAGAGAGAGATGGGGAGGGGTGAGGAGGGGAAGGGAAGGAAGGGACAGACAGTAGACAAAGAAAGAGGACACTGTTGGGGGAGGGAGGAGGAACAGGGAGTCCCATGGTGATGGGGAAGATTAGAATATCCTTAGTGTATGTATGGGGCAGCTAGGTGGTAGAGTGGATAGAACATAAGGCCTAGAGGCAGGAAGATTCATCTTCCTGAGTTCAAAACCAGCTTCAGACACTCAGTAACTTTGTGACCCTGGGCAAGCCATTTAACTTTGTTTGCCTCAGTTCCTCAACTATAAAATGAGCTGGAGAAGGAAATGGTGAACCACTCCAGGATCTTTGCCAAGAAAACCCCAATGGGGTCACAAAGAGTCGGACATGACTGAAAACAAAAGCCAGTGCATGTTATCTTGGGACAGCTACAGTCAGAAGGCATGAATAACCCTAGCCACAGCTACATTGAACCTTTGACTGTGAGAGTTTTAACAAAGATATCCCTGGTTGAATGGACATTCTCATTCTATTTATCAGCCAGGGCTGTAACTTGAAAATTTTGCACATAAGCAACAAAAAGTGGGAGAAGGATGAGAAACAGTCTTGTTGAGGGAAGGAGAAGAGACAGGGTGTTGGAAGGACTTTACCCCCTTGAATCCTTTCCGTGTGGAATCTAATACAATTCCCAGAGTGCTCCCAGAGCCTCATGAGGACCTAGATCTATCACCTGCTCCAATTCTTTGGTGAAGCTAACCATAGACACTGGTGGAAGGATAAGAGTAGACCACCTAGGAAAAGTCTAGACTATTGTCCATCCTCTTGATACCGGTTTCTATCTTGTAGTTGAACCTCTAGCAGCTTCTCCCAGCTAGTTCAGTCCCTCCTAGTTACTACTCTATCAGCAACCTTGTTGCTTTGGAGCTCAGAGATTGGAACAGACCAGGATATGACATGAGCTCCTTATCATGAATCAGAACCAATAATCTGACACATCCTCTATAGTACATTTTTTGACTCAAAATGGGGACCATACATCTTATGTTACACTTCTCTGAATTGTTGTTTGGTAAAGTCTGGGGACAGTCAGAAAAGATAATTATAGGCCTTCTCCCTGCCCCTGTGTCACTGAAGGCAGTATCTGAGTATAAGAGTAAATGGATGCTGTCAGCAAATACTTAAGTAAGCTGGGGGAGTAAGAATGTCAACAAGGAGGTGAAAGGCACACTTATCTTTTTCCAGTTTGAATATAATATATCGTTGAATAATAAAGATGTAAGGTATAGAGATGGGGTGGACCTTTTTACACAAGTACCACGATACTGAAGTATTGAAAAGAAATAGCATGCCACAAACAAACAAACAAACAGATACATGAAGGAAATAATGCAATTTATTTGATTGTGGAGGGAGGAGATCAAGATGCAGTGAGCTTCCATTTCCCAAGAACACTGATCGAGTTTCAGGCAGCATAGATTTTCCTGGCTAAACCATCTTTAAATATTACCCAGGCTGTGAAGGAAGTAGAGGAACGTGTGGAATATACGATGCGAAGAACTATCCTCAACTTGAGAGCAATACCCAACACTTCCCAACCCAACCCAACGTTTTGATCTCCAACCTCCACATTCTCACAAGCTGTCCTCCCTGTCTGGAATGCCTTCTCACCTCATTTCAGTCTCAAATAATCTTTGTTTTCCTTCAAGGCTCAGCTCAGGATCCTTTTCTCCTTAGTAAAGTCCTCCTTGATCTCCTCCTTTGTTGGCACTCTCTCCCTCCTCAGATGACCTCACATTGCACTCATTTCTATACATGTCTAAATCCCTCCAATAAAGAAAAGGAGGAAAGGGAATAAGCATTTATGCAGCACCTACTGTGTGCCAGACATTGTGATAGACATTTTACAAATATTATCTTGGTTGAACCTCACAACAACCCTACAAGGTAGGTAATAGAATGTAAACTCCATGAGGTTTTTTGTTTTCTTGTTTTAGTTTTTTTTTTTGCCTTGTTTTTTGTCTTTTTATCCCCACTGACCAGCATTTTTTTTGATGGGTTTGGATTAGAGCAGTCAGGATCAATAATTTTATTATTGTGTGAAAGCTCCTGGTGTGAAAACTCGTCATTGATTCAATCAGCAGTTCCTCACTAATTTATCTGTTTAGAAAGTGCCCAGGCCAACTGAGAGGCTAAAACACTTGCCCTGTTTGTCAAAGGTGTCACCTGAATCCAGGTGGGCAGGACTAGCCCTCTAACCACCAGGCACAATGACTCTCCTAGCACCCAGTTCCTTTGGAGTAGTTAATAAGCTTTTATTCTTGTTGCTATTGTTAAAGTCTGTTCCTCCAGCATTTCTATTGAGTGGAACAATGGTCTTCTGCCAATTACAGGAAGCTAGTCTTAGTTGCACATAGATAGATATTGCCTTATTGGAGGGTACTGAGACTCGGCCACGCATATAGAAAATGAATTGTTTGGACACGTAATTGCTATTGCTCAGTCAGTCCTTCCCATAGTTACTCAGTTCTTGCCTCTAAATAAAGTCACCATCGTCTTGGCAAGGTGTTGAATCCATGCAGAACATTTAAACAAAACGGCATAATGTAAAGTTAAGCTTCCATAGTGATAGCAAACCTCTAGTCCCCAATAAACATGAGAATGTCTATGGGTGGCTTTATATAGACCACATTTAATTGCACACCTGCCCCTGGACCCTTTCCTCCAGAGGCCACTTCCAGCATTTTACTTTAACTTTATATTACTTTTCTTCAAAATACATTTAACAGTCACAAATTAATAATTATTCATTATAGAAGTTGAGGGCCCCAAATTAATGAGTACAGTGCCAATTGGGAAAACAAAGACAGAGAGAAAGTTAACTTCTAAAATGAGAGAACAAGTGGTCAGACCTCAGAACGTCCTAATTGGGACTTCATTGCCAATAAGAGTCACAAAATGAGGAATGGTACCGATCAGCCAGTGAGGGGATGAGACGACAACTAGTACGGGGAAAGGTCTCAAGATCATGCCATATGAAAACCAACAGAATGAACTGGGGTTGTCTAGCTTGGGGAAGAAAAGGCTTAGAGGGAAGTATCAAATGCTAGTTAACTTCACACGTTTGAATGAAAAAGAGGGATTAGTCTTCTTCCACTTGGTCCCTGAGGGCAGAAATAGAAGCAGCAAGTAGAGATTTGTAATTAATAAGGCTTGAGTTAAGGAAAACCTTACTATGAGAGCTGTCCCAAAGTGGAATTGTCTTTAGAATCTGGATCCCAGAGGTACTAGGTTTGTCCTCATTGGATGTCTTTAAGCAAAAGCATGAATGTTGTAAAAAAGGATTCTTGTTCAATTACAAGTTGGACTAGATATGTTCTGAGGTCCCCTCAGACTATAAGGTGCTATGATTCTTATTGTGACCATTATAGACAGTCAGAGGGATCTAAGGAACAATGTATTCTAACTCTAAACTCCATTTTATAGATGAAGAAAACAAGTGCCAGAAATGATATACTTTTTTTAAATTTTATTTCTTTTTAAAATAAATCATGTTTGAATGTATCTTGGTAGAGGATTAACCCACTTTAGATATTTTTAATCTTTATGAGGTCAGTTTCTGACTATCTCAACGAAAATCCTAAAAATTGACAATTGTTTTCAGAACAGAAATGATTTTTTCTTTGGCTTTGGAAACCATGATGTCATGTTTTCTCAGCAGATTTGTTCTTCTAATTATGTTTTGTTTTGGCTAATATTGAAATAGATTTGTACCTCCGAGTTCACACTGGGTCATGACAAGGGAAGGCAGCCTAAGGACATGGTGGATGGTAGAGGAAAACTTAACCTGGGACTAACATTAATTTAATTTAGAATTTGGTGTGATGACTTCATAAAATATACAATCCAGTTACAGATAACTAAGAGAGGATTCTAGGGTTGTGCATAGAGGGGGGCCCACCCAGACAATATTATGACTCATACATATTGTTTTTCTTCCTTATGGCAGAAAAGGGAAATAAGCAATTTTGAATATCTCATGTATCTAAATACCCTGGCTGGGAGGACCTACAATGATTATATGCAGTACCCAGTTTTTCCTTGGATTCTCGCTGATTATACCTCAGAGGTAAACCATTAACAAGAAGAATTGCTTTTTTCTCCCTCTATGTTTTACTATTTACTACTACTAATAGTAAAGAACTACAGCTTTAAGGATACCATGTCTTCCACTGAAATGTTATATACAAACCCAGACCCAATTCCATAAGCTTGTTTCCAAATCTATAGGGTAAATCTTCCTTTCTACCCATAAAATCATGCAACAAGGACAACAATGCCCTCCCTGGATCTCTTTGTGTCGGCCCATGACCAGTTTCTGGCAAGGTTACCCCCCTCATTGGGTAGCTAAGGTGTTCTCTCCCAGCCTTTGTAGCGATTCCCTTTACCTCTTGAGATGATCCAGTGTCCCAGATATTCAGATCATAAATTTGATTAGTGGCCATAAAGTCTGCTTCTCACTCCCTCATTTCTGGTCCATCACCTATCTGCTCCTTTCCTTAACCTTTGGTATGATGTTAAGTGGACACTGCAATAAGCCAGTAGGATCTGTTTTCTTTGTTTTCCTTGCTTTGGTATTTTCCCTAACTAAAGGAAGACAAGGCAGCTTCTAACGTTTATTGTATTCAGTCATCATCTTATTTTTCCTATTTTTCGATACTTATCTAACCAAAGAGACTTTTTCCCCAAAGTGTGATATTTTTCTATACTTCCTACTCATAGAGGCTAAAAGGAAGAGAGCCCAAAGACCTCAGATTCCCTGTGTATGTTTCTCCACCTTATGCCACTGTTTCCAAAAATCCATTTCTTAGTTTATTGGGAAACAGTTATAGGACATACACTAATGCTATATTGTAATTGTCAGGATGATTCTATTTCCATGAAAACAATGGATTTGTCTTTGAATCAAAGAGGGAAGACAGCTCTTACAAAAAGAGTTGCCTTCATAGCACTGAACTCATTAATTGGAATTCAAAATTGTGTTTTTATTTCTCAGTTAGTGCCTGTCCTCTGGCAATACAGATCTCGGTTTGGTGCACAAGGAGCCTGAAGCAATGCCTAGCAGATGTCAAACCATTTAAAAGAAAACAAAATAACACAAAACCCCCAAACCTTAGTGCTCCTGTGACTGGATGAAATCTCCTGATTTGGGTCAACTTAAAACAGATTCAATTTGAACCCAATCTCTCACACCTCTAATTTTCCATCTCTCTCTTATTATGTCTTCTGGGGTCACTACCTTCTCAGTCATAAAACCACAGCATTCCAAGATGCAAACTTGCTAATCACCTGAAGGGGTCAACCTAAATGACAGTAAACTAATAAAGAGAACCATAAAACTAGACAGCATAACCTCCCAGAGCTTGAGCTGGGGCACCCGTGGGTCTCAGTGAGTTTTAGAACAACATATCTGCCTTCTAGGCTTTGAACTTCACGAATCCCAGGACATTTCGAGATCTCTCAAAGCCCATGGGGGCCCAGACCAAGGAAAGGAAACTAAAATTCATCCGGAGATACAAAGAAGTTGAAAAGAGTGAAGGTATGTGATTCTGGTTTTAATGTTTTAATTAAATGCTTTTTTTTTAAATGTTGGGTATTTAAACCTTTTTGTGGTAAATAGTCAGGCCTATTCTAGACAAAATTGCAAAGTAGGTCAAGTTTGTTTTGGAGTCTCCAGGTAAATATTGTGCTGGCTCTTCCTTCTGAAGCATAAGGACCAAACTTCTGGTGTTATTCCTGAATTAAAAAGGAGGTTCTAGAACACCAAAACTTTTGAGAAACCATAGAGTCAATAAGATTTTGATCTAGAAGGGACCTTAGAGCATCTTGTCAATCCCTTCATTTTACTCACAAGAAAACTAAGAAAACCATGCTAAATGGTTTGTCCAACCATGGCAGAGCCAAGATTTTAACTAGGTTCTCTCCACAGCAAATCCCTGATAAAGGGAAAGATTGTTTTGACATCTAGGTGGAGCAGTGATTAGAGCGTTGAGCCTGGAGTTAGGAAGACCTTGGTTCAAATCCATACTTAAAAACACATACAAGCGGTGTAACCCTGGGCAAGTCACACCCTTTATTTGCCCCAGTTTCTTCAACCATCAAATGGGAATAATTACAGCATCTATCTCCCAGGGTTATTGTGGGGATCAAATGATATTTGTAAAGTGCTTAGCTCAGTGACTAGCACATAGTAGGCACTATATAAAAATGTATTCCCTTTCCCCTTCCCCTCCCTTCCCTTCCCTTCCCTTCTCTTTTGGACATGAGATTAGGATGAGAACTTTCCCTTCATCCCATCTTTATGCCAAAGAACCCTGGCTCCAACTCAGCTTTTCCCTGGAATCATGCCTACAGTCCAGATGTGGGGAGGTGGCTTTCTTTACTTTCTCAGCTTAACCTAAGTTTAAACTGTCATTTTATGTAAGTTAATTGTTTCCCCTTTGATGGTACCCACTTTTTACCAGGTCTAGTTTCAACTCTTCCAGCTAGCACATGCTTTTGTAATAGAAATTCATAAAGGAATCTCTGAATTGGGGCCACAGTTATATAGCATCACTATGTAAGCTACGGGTATAAGCATCACTCCATTTCTGGGGATTTTCTGTAACTGTCTTTTAAATGCAGAGATGGTTTATGTTTTACTTACATATACTTATTAAGTTTGGGTGTGGGAGGATCCAAGCAAATATAGAAAATGCAATAAAAGAAAATAAATGGCTTACAGAAATCAATGATGTCTGTAGTCTGCACTTCCTCTAGCACTGGTCCTGCTCCTAGGTGAGGGCTTTCAAATCTAGAACAGCATTTAAGCAGTCCTTGAGGCAGAAAGCCAAGTAGTACCTTGCTTAGAAGAAATAATGCCACCCCTCCCCCACACAGCCATAGGTGGGTAAAAAGTGAGATGGGCAAAGTACTTCTTCCCACAAAGGAGGTAATCACAGACCACCTCTCTAGAGGTGAAGAATCTAAAAATTAAAGACATCAAATGATTCAAAGATCAAACAGCTATTAAGTATTGGAACCAAGACTTAAACTCAGATTTTCTGATTCTGAGTCCAACACTCATATACACTCATCGATGATGGAATTTCGGGGACATGGGACACCTGAGTGAGCAAACATATTTCAAGAGCAGCACTCTTTCAATCACAAGCACCTACTATGTGCAGAAACCACACTAGGTGCTGGAGATACAAATGCAAAGAATGATATTCTCAGAGAGCTCCAATTGCTCCCTATGAACAATGCTTCTTGATCCATCAAGCCTCAGCCTTCTTAGTCTCCATCACCTCTTCCTCCTCCTCCTCTTTTTTTCTTTCCCCTTCCTCATCATCCTTCCCATCCTCATCCTCAAATTGCTACCACAGGTATCACCATTCCAACTACCTACTGCTGTCACTTCATCTTTGCAATGCACTTGTTGATTTGAAAAAAAAAAAGTACTTGCGTCACAGCAACTGGGAAGGAAGGTAGATGGGAGGGATGGGAGAAGGATCTGAAGGAGGAGTTCGGACCACTAATCTGAACGCCTTGCAATGGTTTCCTTACAGGCAGTATCATCAGTCTGAAGTTTATGAAGCTGTACACCAAATTGGTGATTCTTACCCCCGCGTTGTATTTTGATGCTTTTTAAGCATTGCCTCATGCTCATTGCTCTTTAATGGCCGGCTGCATATGTCGTGCATTATCACCATCTGTGCAGTCGTCACTAAGTGCAACCCCTAAAATCAAGTTCGCTCTCGTTCACAGGAGACCTCTCCGCCCAATGCCATTACTGTACCCACTACTCCTCAGCAATCATCGTTGCCTCCTACCTGGTTCGAATGAAACCATTTACGCAAACCTTCTGCTCTCTGCAGGTAAACACCCACGCGTCCCTTGGAGACCAGTACTAAGGTGCATTGTTTTTAAAATGGGGAAATGCGATTGGAAATCGCAGCGTTCAGTGCTAGAGGTGACTCCTGGAGGTTACTTCTATAAGTAGAGCCTCCATTTTAAATAGGGTCTGAGGGAAAATCAGTGGAACAAATTCAGCCAAGCATTTGTTAAATATATGCGGTGTGCAAGAAAGTGCTAGGAGCTGGGGACAGTTCAGAAATCAGTGACATAGTTCCTTGCTCTCAAGGAAGTTGCAATCTAGTAAAAAGATTATGGTATGTGTACAGATACCTAATTTGTTAAGATAATTAATATAAATAAGTACATAAGGAGTGCACAAGAGGGGTAAAATACTATGCAAATGAGTATGCAAATAAATAAATGAAAGGTCGTTTGTAACTAAGTGATCCAGTGGATGAAATACCAAGCTTGGAGTCAGAAAGATCTCAGTTCAAATCCAGCCTCAGATACTTGCTAGCTGTGTAATCCCCCAAGATCCCTTAACCCCTGTTTGCCTCAGTTTCTCATTTATAAAATGGGGGCACAATGGAAAAGGAAATGGCAAACCACCCCAGGATCTTTACCAATAAAACCCCATGGATAAAGATCCATGGAGTGACGGGGAGTCAGACGTGACTGGATAGTGTTCAGCAAAGACTTTAGGAATGACTTTTTGAAGGGGATGCCATTTAAAGGATGAGTACAGTTATCCCTTCCACATCATGACTTTCCCCATTGTGTTTTGATATATCATGAGTTGGAATAAGAGATTAAATGGGAATTTTTGGGGAGGTTTGTGGAAGCTGCAGATGACATGTGAAGGCCAGAAGCCAACACAAAGCCTATGACCAAATCACCAAAATTTTACAATAAGGTACTGTAGATAACCATAAAAGAAGAAAGAAGAAAATTCAGACTTCTTCTCTGGTGTGAAGGGAGGGTCAGAAGTTTTATTTTATTTTATTTTTTTAAACTTTTTTTTTGGCAAGGCAATGGGGTTAAGTGACTTGCCCAGGGTCACACAGCTAGTCATGTCAAGTGTCTGAGGCTGGATTTGAACTCAGGTCCTCCTGACTCCAGGGTTGGTGCTCTATCTACTATGGGCCAAAAGTTTTATGCAGATTTTCTAGAATGTGGAGGCACTGTACCCTTCACCCCCGTGATGTGGAAGGGATAACTATATTATTTTAACAGGCAAAGATGAAGGAACAAGGCATTCTGGGTGGAAACCACAGCCTGAAGAGACACGCAGAGATGGGATAGTAAAAGGCCTGTCAAGTGCACGTTAGCTTGGGAGTTGGAAACAGAGGAATGGCCAGAGAGAAAGCTGGAAATAAAGCCAAATTGTTCTGAGGCCATTGAAAACAAAATCAAGGAGTCTGGATTTTATTTAGTAGGCAGTGGGGAGCTATGGAATAGCTGAATTACTAAATACTAAATATTAGCTAAATAGGAGAATTACCAGTTGAACCTTCCTAAGCTGCTCTGAGCCCCCTGACTTCACCTGAAACTAGACCTAAACAGAGCTGGCCCAGAATCCAACTAACCTATGGGACCTGAGTGTATGTGCATCTGGGCCTTAATTGTCCCTTGCTGTAGCAATCATCCACATGTCAGCATATACTGTAGTGAGAGACAATTCTCTATACGTTTGCTTTTGCTATAAATATCCTGCCCTCATTTTGGGTTCCTGATTCATGTATTACACCTTTACCCAACACAAGTTATAATCATGCAATTTGACAGGTCTAATCTATTAAATTTATATTTTGCAGAGGCTCAGACTTCAGCCTCAAACAATTAAGGCAAGCTATTCGTCGCACTGAAACAAATGGCAAAATGATGCCATTTCAAAGCAGATCTTTAAAACCTATGTCTCATCGGAGAAAATTCTCCCAGGTTGTATCTTGTGCGTTCTGATCCATCCTGTTAGAGACTGCTTATTCAAACTACAAGCAACAAATACAGTTATTCCTAATAGTTTTTAGTGTTTAAAACCGTAAATCTTTCTGTGTGATCAAGATTCCAGTGTGAGACGGGAAGGAGATGTGAGGAGAAAGGCCGAGTTTCTTTCTCAAGATAAGGAATAGAACTCTTTGAGTCTTTTCCTTTTTGGCACAATCGTCTATTCACTTGACCAAATGATTTGTCTAGACATTGTATAACTCCTTACTCCCTAGAAATTCGCTCAAAAATAATAAATGTGCTTCCCAGGAGTCTCTCCAAGGCAACAAGCATTTTAAGCGAGTTTGGTTTTGAGAATTAATAGTCCCTAAGCTACAGCTCATGCCAGTAATTCCTTCCAGATGTTCATTAGTGCCCAAGAAATGATGGTGGCAGGGTGGTTGTTGATGATAGCAATGACAATGAATTCAGCTGCTACCTTTCAGCCAAGGAACTTGCAACACTTTAGAAAGTGTTCTCTTCATGAGCTAGGAACAACACAACATTCTTAAAGATGCAGTACACTATTCTTTAATAAGAGTTTTGTTACCTCTGATGGACAAAGCCCTGGAAACCAATGCTTTTCCTATAATGAGATAAAACTAATTGGAAGAGGAAATTGGGACCTTGTGGAACACATAAAACTGAGTTAAAAACACAACCTATTCCTAAGGTGTGGGAGAGACACCATATGACATAAGTGAATGACAAAGGAGGTTTGTTATTCAGTCTATTTCAAAAGTAAATCTGAGGAAAAAATCTGTCCATAGTTTTTGGGTTAAACTCTTCTTTAAAAAAAAAAACAGTTCAAAGGAACAACACAACAAAAATTTCCTGCCCCTGGGAGACCTTCTGGAATCTTTTTCTTACCTTTCCACTTTAAGGCACGACACTTTGGCTGCAATTAGTAATGAGGGTGCTGAACACAATTGGACATTAAAGAGCAAAGTACAGAGAGAAGCAGAGAAAGGGAAAATTCTTCCTTTCCTGTGCTCAATACTGCTTCTGAACATCTGTCTCTGTGTGTATCCCTTCAGTCCACCCTGAAGCAATCTCAGAAAGAGCCCTCCCTCAGCATGCTCTGGTTTAGAAGTAATCTGAGAAAAAGTGGAAGTTTGTTTGTATTGCTCCATAATGAATCCCTTGAGCTTACCCCAAACTGAATCCTCACTGATAAGCTGACCCAGAAAACTCTTTCTAATCAGGCTGCAAGCTGTCTTTCTATATGGATTTTAATTAATCAATCAATCGATAAACTTTTGTTATTATATGTGAGTCATTATATTAAACACTAAGTGTACAAAGAGATAACAAAAATCGCTCCTTTAAGGAGATTACATTCTAATGGGTGAAACAACATAGATATAAATCAATACATATAAAATATATTCTTTTCGGGACCAGGAAAGGCATCCTCCAAGGTGTGGCCGGATCTCAAAGGAAGCTAGGGAGTCTGAAAGGCAGAAGTTAGAGAGAGAGTATTCCAGGCATGAAGCACAGCCAGAGGTGGGAGGTGAAACTTCTTGTGTGCAGAATAAGGACCAGTGTGGATGGACTATAAAAAATATGGAAGGGAGTAGTATGTAAGAAGATTGTAAAGTAAGAAGGAGTCAGAGGGTGAAGAACTTTAAATGCCAAACAGAGGAGTGTATATTTGATCCTAAAGGTAACAGAGAGTCACTGGAGCTTACTGAGTAGGAGGGGACATGGTCAGACTTGTACTTGATGAAAATCACATTGGCAGCCCTGTGGAGGATGCATTGTAATAGAAAGAGACTTGAGGAAGGGAATCCAATTAGAAGGCTATTGCAATAGTTCCCCCGTGCAATATGAAGGCAGGAGCAGGGATGGAAGGTAAGACAGTGAACCAGGCACTGAACTCATTGAGAAAGAAGGGATAATATCCTGGGCAGGATAGGAGGTTAGTAGTTAATGACTACAAGAATCTGGACTGGGTGATAAATTTGGATTTCATTTAACCTCAAAATAGGAGGTTGTTGAGTGAAAGCAGTAAGAGCCTCTGGAAATGGTAGCCAGTGAATGAAGAGGCATAAGTGGAAATGTGTCCAGTACTGGAAAGGGTAGCCAGGGATGTGGGGCTCTTTGGAGGGAGCCAGGTCTCAGTAAGTCCCAGGAGATGGAAGGAACAAGAGAGGAAGTGTTATAAAATGAAAGGAGGTGTGTTCATTATGGAGCAGGAGTTCCGGTGGTCACAGTGGCAGGGATGGACTGATGTGGAGTGGGACATTGGGCGGGTAGGGTTGAGACGGATGAGAATTGTTGTTGTTCATCCTTCGTTTTCAAAGAGGACCCATGACACCATGGGTGATGTCTTCACTCGCACCTGAATTGAATTTAAGTGAGGCGGCATTATGCAAAGTCATCAGCCTCACTCTCTCTTCCTCAGACTCTTCCTCAGAGTCTCAGTGGGCAGCTAAGGCTGGGAAGGGGAGTTCCTTTTTTGGCAGTTATGATTTAGTATAACTGGGTTGGAGTGACTAAGCACTGAGATTAAGAGAGTGGGAATATGCTAACCATTGGGAAATGTATTTATTCAGAGTATCGGTGAATGGGGAGAGGTCTACTGAGGAAGGCAGGAAGGTTCAGCATTGATCCTCAAAGTTTCTGAATAGCCCTCAACTGCCAGATCTTCTTTTTGCTATGTCCTCGAAAGTGTCAGGAAGGCCGTGGCAAACAGGAAGTGGTGTGATCCCGGCCAGGAGGCTACTATGTCCTGAGGTTACTTGGTTCAGTCTAGGCAGTTACAGCCTCCAGAGACCTAGCAAGAAGGCAGAAAAATGACTCCAGAAGGTGGAAATTATCAAGCTTTTAGAAAAAACCTGGCCTTTGCCCTGCTAGCTCATGTCCTTAAGCTTAAATATTTCTTTACACTAAAATTTTTAGTAAGTGGATTTAGGGTATCCACAAACGTCTTCCCTGTAGCTCATGGTAAACATTCAATTTTCATCTCTGAAGATTCGGTTTTATGTCTATAGGCTTAATGTTGTTTTTTTTTTTTTGCCCAATAACTACTAAAAAGCTCTAGGAATCAGGGTTCAAATCGTAGACTTCTTATATTTCCTTTGTTGATGTAAATGAGCAGGTAGAGAAAAGGCAAAGAGACAGACTAAGCCTGGGGACAATGTCAGTGCTTCGTCTCCTTCATCCTGTTGCTAGTTTTTCACATGTGACCAGCAAGAGCCTTTGTAGCACAAATGATTCCTGTGCTGCCCTGATTCTCCAGAATCTTCTGGATCTCTAATTATCATTGATATGTGAATTCAAGTCCCAACTCTCCCTGATGGTCTGGCCATAAGTTTTAACCAAGTAGATATTGTCTATAGGTCTTAACGCCAAAACGAGCATCAGGCAGAATTGAGGGCTGTCGTCCAGACCCCTCAACATTTTATACGCATTTATAACAATTAGTAATAGGTTGCTAGGATTTTCAGGGATTTTGCCATTTTTCTGATGTGTTATCAATAGGAATATATTCTACTTTGACTATAATTAGATTAAGTGCATTAATTTCCACATCAAGTGTTCCTTCTGACCTGTTATATATTCTTTATAATAATGAAAATAATAATAGTATTTATTATAAAGACAACCTAATTAACTCTAAATTGGCATTTAATTCATGCCCCTACTTACTATATTATGAAAGTGTATTTGTTTCATTTAAAAGTTGTTCCCAGCATTAACTCCAAAGTATACAATGATGTTTTTATAGCAAATATTAAAAAAAATTCAGTCATTCAATTCTAGCAACAGCTTTTGACATTTGTCTATCCCTTGGTCCTCATTAAGCTTTCTGATTATTCTAGGCAACATTATGAGTTAAATTCACCTTTTCAGGTAACCAGGATACTCTTCAATAAATTGCTTTCCAAGCAGCCCCAAATATATTAATGACACAGCTTTCTAAAGATAACTAGCTTTTAAAGGAAGAAGAAATTGAGGCCTGACAGAATCTGCCTTTTCATGCCTACATGATACTCTAACCCTTAGGGTTCTGGTGAGTTGGACCTGTCTTACATTAGGCAAGTCATTCTTTCCCACTCTGGGTTTCAGTCTCATCTAGAAGATAAGGGAGCTGGATTAGATGACCTCTGGAGTCCTTCCCACTTAGGAGTCTCTGATCCTGTGATTAGAAAGCCCAGATGGGTTATTCAGGGCTGTGCCTGAGCTGACTCACACAGGCTCTCCAAAGCTGATATTTACATGTGCCTTGTGAGGACTGATGCCTCAGAAATCGGCCAGCTACAGAACAGGGATTGATTAGTTGTTTTGTTGATTGTCTAGTTTATAGAAAGTGATGAAGACTACATTCGAACTGAAACACCCTTTCTGCTGCAGCGGGCTGTCCTCAGTTATTGTTAATGTCGTGCTCAAACTTGTCATCACTGTCAAGATCTCAAGCATGGTTCCTGCTAGGAAGTACATTTGTCAATATTGGGCAGTCACTGTTGACTTCCGGGCTCCCAGAATGACTCTCATGCCTCTGTGGGCTGCCTATTACACATGGGGCTGATCAGAAAGGAAACTATGATATCAACTTGTTGACTTCAGGATTTCTTGACCACACTGTCTGAAAGAATCTAGTCTTGCAATCAGAGGCAAAGCAACCAGTTACTGTCACTGACTGCCCCTGCTCACTCCAGCATGACTCTGTGTTTAATAGGCTGATGCAGATAAAGCACTGTGTTAATTAAGTCACACACCCTGTGAAATCTGTTATTACCAACAGTTAGTAAGGACTTTCTGAGTCATCTAAGGCAAGGTTGTGACTGATTTTCTTTCAAACCATATGTTAACTCTAGTGGTGAATGGTTGGGGATGGGTTATGATACTCATAAAATAACAACTAGTTGAAATCAGCCACATCATTTTCTGATTATTTCAATACAAGCTCCACATCTGTGGGACACCTACAGGGCTTGGCATTTCAGAAAGCCAGATTTTCTTCTAAAGAGGTATAGTCGTTAGTGGAAGATTCCTTTGGGTCTGTGCCAGATTCCACCATTCATTGGCCAACTGTGATTTGGCCCAACATGAAGCCTTTCTAATTCAGTTTCTCAATCCTGAGAAGACAGAACATCCATCCCCCTCATGAATGGAACCAGGTGTTGGGATTAATTTCCCCTGTGGCCAGGGAAAAACATTTGTAACCTAACTGTGAATTCTGGGTGGAGCTGCAGAGAAATAGCATTCCCTAGCTTTCTAGAAGAGAGCTTTGTCCAAAGACCTTGTTACGCAATGGAGATGATTAAATGAGATAATATGTGAAGTACTGTAAACCTTAAAGCACTGTAGAAATGATGATAATGATGATGATGATGATGATGATGATTGTAATGATGAAAACTGGGGCTCTACTATAGTATTAAATACAAGAGAAATAATTCAAGAAGCCCCAGGATTTACTCTAAAGTCCAACTTTTAAACCTGTTTGCTTTTATGGAATATTTGCTTCAATGATGGAACCTAGTGATTGAACATGTATAACCTATATCAAATTGCTTACCATCTCAGAGAGGAGGGAGGGGAGGGAAGGAGGGAGAGAATTTGAAACTGAACATTTTAAAAAATGAATGTTAAAAATTGTTTTTACATGGAATTGGGGAAAAATAAAATATTATTTCAAAAAATAACAGAGCCCAAGATTTTGGAATTAGTCACATACAGGATCATAGATTTAGAGCTAAAATATACCTTAAGGCCCAGCCCCCTTCATGTCCTATAGATGAGGAAACTGAGGCTGAAAGCCATTACATCATTTCTCCAACATCACAGAGCTAGTTGATGTTTGAGGTGGCATTAGAACTTAGGATGGCAACATGGCTGATATACTATCCAGTGCTCCACCTAGCTTCCTCTGATTGGTGACATGGTAGAGTTTAATTCAGTTTAGTTTAACACACATTTACAAAACAACAACAACAACTTGCTTCATTCTGGGCACTGGGCTAGGCATTGAGAATGGAAAAACAAAAATGAAACAATCTTGGTTTTAAGGAACTTCCATTCTTTTTTTTCGGGGGGACACAGTGAGAAGAGAGGTGCCACATGCACATAAGTAAATGCAGAACACATACAAGATAAATTTGGAGAGTAGGGAGAGCACAAACTAATGTGGAGAATTACACTCCTGTGGGAGATGGACACTTGAGCTAAGCCAAGCGATGAACGTGAGGCCTGAGGACATTCCAGGCGTGGTGGACAAAGACAAGAAGCCTGGAGATGGAATGATGTGTATGTAGAACAGCAAGAAAGTCAGTTTGGCTCGAGCAGAGTATAGGAGGGGGAGTAATGTGAAATGTCTGGAAAGGTGGGTTGGAGCCAGATTGTGAAGGGCCATAAATGCCAAATGGAAGAGTTTATATTTTGAGAAGGATTTGCTGACTCTTATCTTTATTTGCCAGGGGAAAATTTTAAAAATACAAAAAAAGAAACAATAAAAACCAGGTTTCTGATGAATCTTGATTAAATTTTTGTCTCCTCATTCCCTCTGTCCTGCCATTTCTCTGGTCCTTTTCATGATCCCAAAGCTACTCAGAGGCCAAGCTCTATTATTTCTTATTCCTACTGTCTCCTGTCTCCCATATCTTAAATCTTCCTCTTCCTCCTCCTCTCACTGAGCCAATTCACACCCTTGTCTACCTCTTCTCATATCCAATACTTCTCTCTCTCTCTGTGTCTCCCCCAAATATTTATCCATTTCCTTCAAAACTAACCATTCATAAGAATTTAGTAACCTCTTCCAAATCATGTCAAGACATTAAAAAAAACTTATTGATATCTTTTGTTATCTCAATCATTTCCCTATGTGCGCACACATACCTATACACACATATACATCCTCCATTGTAACAAAGAAAAATAGTTAAGTAAAGCCTGTTTCATTATATTATATGTGACATCCCATCCCAGATTCCTCAACCTTTCTAAAAAGAAGAAGGTATTTTACCATGTTATGTAGGACCAAGATTGGACATTAATGCTCTTTGGATACTGAATGTCTTTCTAGTGGTATTTTGTTTATGTTATTATAGTCGTTATGTTTGTGGTTCTCCCAGTTCTGCTTTCTTGTTTCTGCATCAGATCATTTGTGTCTTCTCATGTTTCCTTGAATTGCTCGTGTTTGTCATCCCATGGAATATCATAGTATTCCATTAAATTCATCTATCTATCCATCTATCTATCTATCTATCTTTTATCTATCAATTATCTGTCTTTCTTTTTTGCCATTTCCCAGCATATAAGCCCTCACTTTGCTTCTGCCTCTTTTGTTTTTTGGCTACACAAAAATGCTACTGTGAATATTTCTGTATTTATGAAATCTTTCTTTCCATCTTTGGCCACCTTAGAGACATGCCCACTAGGTAGAATGCTGCATTAGTAGATGTTAACCTTCTAATGACTTTTCTCACTTCATTCCAGTTTTGTCCCCAGAAGGGTTAGACCAGTTGACAGACCTGTCATTGTTATACAAGTATGCCTGGCTTCCCATTCACACATCTTGAAAATCATGTCCATTTATTAAGATTTAGCTGTACAAATATTCAAATATAAATTACATAGCAGAAGGATACTCTGGTTAAGTGGATTATTTGCCAAGCGGACAGTGACAAGTGAATTCACTTGTCTTATAAGATTTTTTTCACTTGATAGACTTTTTTGTATTAATAATAATGACAGCTAATATTTACATAGCAATTGCTATGTGCCGGTTACTGTGCTAAGCACTCTACAATGGTTATTTCATTTGGTCCTCATGACAATCCTTGGAGTTAGGTGCTATTATCTTCTGCACTTTACGTATGAGAAAACTGAGGCACACAGTGACTAAATTACTTGTCCAGGATACATAGCTAGTAAAAATCTGAGGCTGGATTTGAACTCAAATCTTCCTGACTCTAGGCCCAGCACTCTATCTATTGTACCACCTAAATCGATATTTGTCATATTGTATGATGCAATAAAATAAAACACCAAACCTGAAGTCAGAAGGCATGGGTACAAATCTGAGTTCTACTTAATAACTATGATTTATTAACTTAATAACTTTATGAGTTTCTTCAATTAACTTAAAATTAACTGTATTAACTTAATAACTGTATGAGTTTCTTCAGTTGTAAGATGAGGGTGTTGGATTAGACGGTCTGCGGCGTCATTTCGAGCTCTGAATCGATAACCCTTCGTGGAAGTGTTCATATTCTAGAGGACTGGTAAAGACACTTGCTAAAATATATTCACCTGGAGATGGAATCGATTTGGCCAAGCTCTCTAGGAAGGAATGATAGATTTGCTTGTCTCTAACTGTCTGTGTGTCTACATACAAAAGTAAACTGACTTGTGCTCTCTGAGCTTCCTGAGAGTTAGATTAAGAATTATTTTGTTTAATTCTGGCTTCTATTTCTTTCTCAGTGAAGAATATCAGGAACAGTTTAATTTTTGGCTAAAGAACATATAAAATTTGAATGTTGATCCAGACCAGTCAATTTGAATAAATAGGAAACAAACCCAGACAGTTTTTTTTTTAATTATTGCTATCATTTCCAAGTTGATGCTGGCCCACAAACATAAGTTTAGAAGGCTAAGAGGCAGAAGAGAAATGGAAGATTTAATGCTGAAAGACTTGGTCCAAGTTTTATTCTTCATGAGATTAAGAGTTTACATGGGGAGGCTTAATTTTCTTCAATCTATGAGCTTCTTTTAAATAGAAGGAGGTTTCTGCACTGTATGAGTATTTAGGAAACTATGAAATCTTGGGTTTTAAAGTAGGAATGGACCTCAGAGAGAAATCAACCACCTCATTTTACATATAAGGAAACTGAGGCCCACAGAAAAAAATAACTTAAAGTCAAATAAATAATTATTAGGGGAACTTGGATTTCAACTCTTGCTTCCTAGGTTGGGCCATGTTCGGTCTTTCCTACCTTTGATTGGATAAGACATTTCTATTTAATCATCACATTTTGCTGCATTGCTTTGAATGCCATCTATCTCTGTAGATGTAGAAAGTAATTTCTTCAAAAATAATTTCACCAGGCCCCCTGCTTTATTCTAATTATATTACAAAGGGAAGGAAACTAGCAGGGGCATACCCTGAGTAACCACCAGAGTTTAGTTGAACCCACAAGCCCAGAGAGTATATAATATCAACTGCCTTTAGATTGCCATGTTTTTCTTGCAAGGTTATTTTCCTTTTCTTTTTGCATTCCAGAAGTGAGAAAACCAATTAATTTTGATACAAATATATGCAAATAAATTTATTAATATAGGAAATAGGAAAATCGGTTATTGCTTCCTTTATAAATAATAAAGGTTTAAGTTTTAAAGATATTACTTTTGCTAAAATACATTAGACAGCTGTGAAAAAAATAACATTTTTCTTTGTGGTAATATCTTTAACTAGATTTGTAGCACTAACAGCATTTTCTATGTATATATTATTTTTATTTAATACAGGTAATCTTTTTATTACCAAATCATATTGTTTCTCAGGAGATTACCATCAGCACTCATAAAAACTGAAAAAAAAAAGATGAAAAAGCATCAATCACTGGCAGGCACCATCCGCATTGTGCAGATTAAATCTACAAACCCCCTTAATATACTTCAATGAGATACTTGTTAGCTTTTGATTTATTTATAGTTCACTTTATTTTGTTTTAATTTAAATTTGAATTGGGCTCCAAAGGGCCCCTACCTGATGACAATCAAAACCAAGATGACCTTGTGAAAACAATGTCTCTCTAAATTAGACTTGGTGGAGATGGCTTCCTGGCTTAATCAGGCCTCCTTGTGACCTCTTTTCTGTGAGAGAGACTCAGGAATCTCACTATGGTCTCAAGTTGAAGAAGATCTAATGAACTGAAAACCTGTTTTCCCTTCTCAGTGGGGTCTTTCTATTTGAAGATAGCCCTGTTGGAGAAAGGGAGTAAATAAGTATTTCTATGGTGCCTATAGAATTTACCAGCTGTGTGACCCTAGGCAAGTCACTTTACCCTGTTTGCCTCAGTTTCCTCATCTATAATATGAGCTGGAGAAGGAAATGGCAAACCACTCCAGTGTCTTTGCCAAGAAAACCCCAAATGGGGTCATGAAGAGTGAGATATGTCTGAAATGACTGAACAATACAACTGTATGCCAGGCACTATGCTAAGCACTTCACAAATACTATCTCATCTAACCCTCACAACAACCCTGGGAAGTAGGGGCTGTTATTATCCCCATTTTTCAGTTCAGCAAAATGAGTCAGGCAGAGGTTAAGTGACTTGTCCAGGGAATACATCTAGAAAGTGTTTGACTTAAAAAAAAAAGTGTTTGAGGCAGAATTCGAATTCAGGTCTTCCTGACACCAGCCCAGTGCCCTGTGCTCTATGGCATCCCTTAGCAGCCAGTGGCTTTTCGCACATGCTGTTCTTGGGATCATAAGACCATTGATTTAGAGTTGGACAAAACCTCAGAGGCCATTGAGTTCAAAACCCTCATTTTGCAGATGAGGAAACTGAGGCCCGAAGGGAGTTGCCCAAAGTCCCATAGGCTGTCAGCGGGACAGCTGGGATTCAAATATAAGTCCTTTCCAAATGCCACATTCTTTGTTTATTTATAAGAACTTGAGTCTCTGGAATTGAATCAGTTTGGCTCCACACGATCCCCATCAGTCCAGGGAACCAGAAAGCAAAAGGGACCTTCTCATTACTGGTCAACAGGGCTCTTGTGCAAATATGCAATCATAGCTGAGCACAGAAGTACATCCAAGGGGAAAAAAAGAGAAGCCTGCAGAAATTAGATAATGGAATTGGCATTGAGGGGTCTCACCACTTTGTCCTTGAATTGGAGGGATTCCTCGATGGTTTGTTAAAATCGGGACAGACTCATTTTTCTTAAATAACTCCTGACCTTAGAGTTTGCCAGGGAATGGAGCCATGTTTAAAAGAGAAAAAAAAAACACTGCTGGTCTGGTCAAAACCATACTGACTCTAAGGAATCTAACGAGTATCTTTGGTCATCCCTATATTTTCAAACCTCATTACACCAACAGGCATCTGAAACCACTATTTTTTAACCCACTTCTTTTTCTCATCCAGCTAGACTGAACCCTCATCTAGTTAGCAGTCATACCTAGAATGGAGAGATCTGAGTATTTGAGGAATTGACCGGTTTAAGAAGCAAATTTCGGCCTGTACTTTGGATACATTTTTATGCACCAAAGATTATTAAAGGGACTTCATTCTCTGTTATTGATATGCATTTTAATTGGTTTAATCTACCTGGTGAGGATACTAGAATTCTGAATTTAGAGCTGGAAGGAAGCTTAGAGATCATGCAAACTGCCTCATTTTTAAAGTGAGGAAACTGAGGCATCAGAAAGGTAAAGGGACTCGCCCAGGGTTATACAGGTTGAATTTAGCAAAGACTAGATTTGGTCTCATGTCCTCTGACTCCAAATCTAAAGTTATTTCCATTATATCTGATCTTCCACCTTGAAGAAACAAGGTTAATCATCTTATGGCCATGGGTCATTTCTCCTCTTCCAATATCCATTCTCAAGTTGTTGATTTTAATAAAAAGATTTATTATTGCCATTTATTAATTGAGAGGGTGTTGGTAAAACCCACATGACCATGAAGCATCTTGAGATTATAGATGAACCACCCTCTGTTCTATCTTCTTTCCTATTCGTAGGGTGGAAGCTTTGACGTGGCCGACAGGATGTTCCACAGCGTGAAAAACACATGGGAGTCGGCATCCAGTGAGAACATGAGTGATGTCAGGGAACTGATCCCAGAATTCTTTTACTTGCCTGAATTTTTAACCAACTGCAATGATGTTGAATTTGGTGAGTTGGCAGAAGACAGTGGGAAATATAGAGAATGTGGGCTCTTCCTTTTTCTATGGCACTAACCTATGGAAATTTTTATTAACTTTCAAGTCCCTTCCAAGTAAGTACATAGCAAATCAGCCACCTTTCACCTCTCCTCCCCACCCCAAAAAAAAGAAGGCTGTGGTTTGGACTAAGCTAGCACTAGGTGGCAGCATAAATGTAAAAAGACATTTCTGTCTAGTTATCTATGGTTTCAATGTCTTTGGGCTCCAAGTTTTGCTGATGGCCCTTGGTGAAAAGAGCATCAATTGAGCTCTCTCAGGTGTTTTACCTGCACATCTTTTTTGACCATCAGGAGTAAATTCCTGGAATCTTTGTCACCACTCTCCACCTGGGAAAAGATCATCTCAGAAAGCATCAACTTTTTCTGATGCCAGCTCCTCCTTTCCCCTCATTACCAGAAGCATTATGCCACCACCATTTTATATATGCCCCCCTTCTTATAAGAGTACAGAACACCATGGGTTATCACACAGGTCGTTTACCTTCTGAAATAGTACACTTTTAAATAGTACCATAGTGCTACTCAGTGCAACAGCAGCCCTTCTTGCTCCACAGAGGTCAGCTATGACCCCCAATGCCCCCGCAACTACACTGAAGGGACCTTTAGTTGACATCAGTCTTGTGATCACTTATTCCTGTGTGGGAGTCATCCAGCATGGGAAAGTGGAGATCACTGCTAATGACCAAGGAAATAGAACCACCCCAAATTATGTCATCTTCACTGACACAGAATGTTTAATCTGTGGTACTATAAAGAATCAAGTTGCAATGAACTCCACCAACACAGTCTTTGATGCAAAATATCTGTTTGGTCACAGATTTGATGATGTAGTTGTATAGTCAGACATGAAGCATTGGCCTTTTGTGGTGGTGAATGATTCAGGCAGGTCAAAGGTCCAACTGGAGTAGAAAGGGAAAACAAAAAATTTCTATCCAGAAGAGTATCTTCTATGGTCTTGACCAAGATGAAAGAAATTGCTGAAACTCACCTTGGGAAGACTGTCATAAATGCCATCATCACATTACTAGCCTACTCTGATGATTCCAAACATCAGGCCACCAAAGATACTAGAACCATTGCTGGTCTCGGTGTGCTCCAAATCATCAATGAACCATCTGCTGTTGCTATTGCTTATAGCTTGGACAACAAGGTTGGTGCTGAGAGAAATGTGTTCACTTTTGAGTTTTGAGGTAGTAGTTCCGATGCCTCCATTCTTACCATGGAAGGTGAAATCTTTGAAGTCAAGTCCACAGCTGGGGACACCCACTTGGGTGGGGAGGATTTTGACAATCACATGGTCAACCATTTCATTGCTGAGTTCAAGTGAAAGCACAAGAAGGAATCAGTGAGAGCAAGAGGACTGCCCACTATTTGTGTACCACTTGTGAATGGGCAAAGCATACCCCCTCTTCTGGTACCTACGCCAGAATTGAGATTGACTCCTTCTATGAAGGTATCAACTTCTTTACTTCTAATACTTGTTCCCATTTTAAAGCACTGAATGCTGACATCTTCCTTGACACATTGGACCCCATGGAAAAGGCCTTAGGAGATGCCAAACTAGATAAATCTCAGAGTCATGACATTGTTTTGGTAGGTGGTTCCAGTTGGATCCTCCAAATCCAGAAGCTTCTGCAGGACTTCTTCAATGGTGAGAAGCTTTGCAAGAGCATCAGTCCTGATGAGGCTGTTACCTATGATGCAGCTATCCAGGCTACCATTTTGTCTGGAGACAAATCTGAGAATGTACAGGACTTGCTGCTGTTGGACATCACTTCTCTTTCCCTTGGTATTGAAACTGACTGTTCTGATCAAATGCAATACCATTCCCACCAAGCAGACACAGACCTTTGCCACCTATTCCAACAACTAGCCTGGGGTACTTGTTTAGGTTTATGAAGGTGAGAAAGCAGTGACACGGGATAACTGGCATGGCACATTTGAGCTCTGAGGAACCCCACTTCTTCCAGGAGTGTCCCTCAGATTGAAGTAACATTTGATATTGATGCAAATGGTATCCTCAGTGTTTCTTCTGTGGATAAGAGCACAGGCAAGGAGAAGATCACCATCACCAATGACAAAGATTGTCTGAGCAAAGAAAACATTGAGTGTATGGTCCAGGAGGCTGAGAAATACAAAGCCAAAGGTGAGAAGCAGAGAGGCAAGGTGTCTTCCAAGATTCTCCTGCTTTCAACATGAAGACTGCCATAGAGAATGAGAAACTCCAAGGCAAAATTGTTGATGAAGACAAAAAGGAGACCCTTGACAAATGTAATGAAATAATCAACCAGTTGGATGGGAACCAGACTGCTGAGAAGGAAGAATTTGAGCATCAGCAGAAATATTGAAGAAGATCTACAACCCCATCATTACTAAGCTGTACCAGAGTACAGGGGGCAAGCCGGGAGGCATGCTTCGGGGGTTTGCAGGAAGTGGAACAGCCCCATCTTTCAGAACTACCATTGCAGATGTTGACTAAACATGCATTCAAAGAAAGAGCATTCCACACAGCTTTCTAAACATTGAAGAACTCTTAATTTGTAGCCAAGGTAGTAGCAGTTTAAAAGTAACATTTAAAGAGGCAGCTAGGTGGTATAGTAGATAGAACACTGGCTTTGGAGTCAAGAGGACATGAGTTCAAATCCACTCTCAGATACTTATTTAGCTGTGTGACCCTGGGCAAGTCACTTAAGCCCAATTTTCTCAAAAAAAAAGTAACATTTAAGCTACTGTGCAAATCTGGGCATTTTAAAGACTTAAATATGTACAGAGGGCGAGAAGTGAACAACACCGAACTTTTGTCATACTGTAAATAAGTGGAAATGCAATGTTTGTCCTGGAGAAAAAAGTCTATTTAAAATTGACATCAAAAAATAATAGCATAGTATCAAAAGATTTCAAGATGGAAGAGATCTTAAGGTCACAGGATCATAGAATTAGAGTGAAGAAGTGACTTGGGAGATAATGTAGTCCAAATTCTTCATTTTACATATGAAAAAACTGAGGCCCAAAGAAAGTCAATGACTTATCAAGGTCACCCAGGTAACCTTGTCCCTAACCTTGTTGGCAGTAGGATTTGAACCTAGGATCTCTGACTCCAAATCCAGTGCTATTTCCATTGTTCCATCCTTTGCTTTGAGAAGCAATCAAAAGAAGTTTAGACAGACTAGAGTAGGAGCAGAAAGGGAAGCCCTGATCTGGGCAGTAGTACTTCTATTTTCCTTAACAAGAGTCTTAGCCTCCCTTATTAAAAGAAATATCTTATTGAGCAAGGCTTCACTATTTGCATTATTTATACCCTCAGACTACCCTCAAGCCTAGGAAATCGGATTTGAGCAACTGAATTAATTGTCAGTTAGGTAGAGAGGATAGTGCCTTTGAAGAAGCATTAGAATCTTAAGGATACAGTCTCTGACTTTAAGGCATAAAAGAGCTGACTGATGTAGCACCAAAGTCCCCCTTTTGTCTGATGTCCAAAGGCTTCCACTGTCTATTTCTCATTGACTCTTTCCATCTTACTGTTCAAGCTTCCATTCTCCATTCCTGTCAAACTGGCCTACTAGCTTCTCCCATGTGACTTCCCATTCTTGTCCCCATGCCTTCCCCTCCTCTCATATATGGACTGTGTTTCTCCATCACCTCTACCTCGTTAGAATTCCTAGCTTCCTCCAAAGCATCACTCAGATACTACCTCCTTTTCAAGGGTTTCCTGGTGCCCCCAATTGTCATTGCTTTCTCCATCTTGAAATTACTTTCTATTACTTGATATATAATTTATGCTTATTTGTGTATATGTTGTATCAGCAAAATAGAGTGGATTCTCTTTGAAGGCAAAGACAGTTTCATTTTCTGTCTTTGTATCTCCAGCGCTTGGCATGGTGCTTTGCACATAGAATAATAGGTGGTTAACAAAAGTTCATTGGAAAATAATTAACTCACTCTTGCACTTAAAGTTTGACAATGGGCTTTCTTTACAACTACCCTGGGAAATTTATAGTGAAAATATTACCTTCATTTTACAAATGGGGAAACTGAGACTCAGAGGTTAAGTGCTTGTGCTTACACATTGAATAACTGTAGGAGGTGCGATTCAAAGGCAGGGCTCTTGAATCCAAGTCCAACACTCTACCCTATATAAAATCCATTATGTTTACTTTGGCTTTCCACCCAACTCATCCTGCCTGCTGTGTTATCATGGAACCATGGAAGAGCCACCAATTTTAATCTCAGTAGAAAATTACTAATAAACTTGTCACACTTAAAAAGTGCTTTGGGATCCTGGGAGATGAAAGGAATCATGCATTCCAAACACTGCCTTTATTGTTCCTGTTATAATTATGTCTTAAATTTATTTTTAATATATACTCATTTTCAGAGCTTTAAAAAACAGACAAAAAAAATGTAACCTTAAAAGGAATGAGCAACCACAAGTTATCTGTAAAATGGGGATAACGACAGGAATGATGGCACCTATCTTACAGGGTTGTTGTGAGGATCAAAAAAGATTTTATGTATTTACATAGTACATGTGTATGTATTATATATTTAATATATATGTCATTTTGTAGACCTTTAAAGCTTATATATTTGTGAGCTATTATTTATATTGTTTTCATTAATAGTTGTCATCATCATGTCATCATCCTTGTCCTCCTCTGAGCCTCTCTTCCCTAAAGAAACCATTTTACATCCTCAGTGCATAGTGTTAAATGCTCAGTCTTCACCCATGTCTCTCAAAATTCATGGCTTTTGTTGGCAGAAGAAAGAACACATGTTATCCCTTCTCCCTGACGAGCTAAGATCTCCCTCTAAGATCTCCTTAGTAATGAGCTCTATTGCCAGGTTTCTGCAAGAAGCTTTTCTTGGACCTGTGTTTCAATTCTTTGACCTTCAAGAATACGGCGTCACCTACACATCACCATGAGGCATCAGAGGAGGACTTTAGTGGAAGTCACTGTTATTTTAAAGTGCTGTGCATGTGTGTGCATATATGTGTATATGTATATGTGTGTATGTATGTGTATATGTGTGTGCATGTGTAGTTTTTATCTCACTTGATCCCCTAACAACCCTAGGAAATAGGTCCTATTATTATTGCTCATTTTACAGATGGGGAAACCAAGACAGTAGTTAAGTTATGTGCCAGGGTCACACAACTAGTAAATGTATGAGACAGAATTTGAACTCAGTTCTTCTTGACTCCAAGACCAGTGCTCTATCCGCTGTGCTGTCCAATTGTCTATACAACAGAAGTTTAATTGCAATGACTATGGATAATTATACAACTCTAAAGAGTATATTACACAGAGGATAGAGAAATGGACTAGACTTATGATTTTTTTCTTTTTTTTAATTAAACATATTTAAAATTAACAAGCATTTATTTTTTCTCCCTCCTACCCTACCCCCTACACCATTAAGAAAACAAAAACAGGGCAGCTAGGTGGCACAGTGGATAGAGCACCGGCCCTGGAGTCAGGAGGACCTGAGTTCAAATCCAACCTCAGACACTTGACACTTACTAGCTGTGTGACCCTGGGCAAGTCACTTAACCCCATTGCCTCGCCAAAAAAACAGAAAAATAAAACAAAAACAAAACTTTCTGAAAGTATTCACAGTCAAGCACTTTTGCCATATCCAGAAATGCATGTCTCATTCTACCTGTTTAGTCCCTCCCCTCTCTGTCAGGAGATGGGCAACATTCTTGATCTCCTGTCCTTTGAAGTCATATTTCACCATTGCATTGATCAGAGTTCATTGATATAAGAAGCTCTCAGGGTAGAAAGTGGTGGGGGGGAGGAAACACCCTCTAATAATGCAGGTAATTACTTTCTCCACCACTTATAGCTTTGGAATGCTTCCTACCCTACTGAGACTTTATGTGACTTGCCCAGCATATCAGAGCCAATTTGTGGTAGAGTTGGGACTTGAAGGCATATCTTACTTAGCTCGAAGACCAGCTCTCAAACCACTACACCAAGCTGCCTCTCATTGGGTTCCTCTTAGAAGTTTGATGAGTGAATGAAACCAGAGAGAAGAGCAGAATTATTTTTTTTCAATATCCCAAATACCCAAATTAATTCAGATTTTATTTTAACTAAATTTTTCCTACTTTTAAACTTTTGCAGGCTGCATGCAGGATGGAACTATCCTAGATGATGTCCTTCTCCCACCGTGGGCTGAAGGAAACCCTCAGAAATTCATCAGTCTACACAGGCAGGTGAGTATCTTCTTAACAGCAGGTTTTTTTTTTTCAATCCCTACCTTCCTATCTGCATTGTTTAATTTAGTATCGAAGCCATATTGTCATCAAAACCAGGTTGTTTTTTTTCTTAACAAAATCAAGCTTCAACCTGATTGCTCAAAGAGGCTTCCAAGTAAAATAGATTTTTAAAAAATAATACATCTTACAGGCTCTTATGTGTCCTAGAGATGGAGAGAAAGACTTGACCCGGAACACTCAGGGAGGGGAAAGAGACCCAGTACTTTTTTAAATGATCAAAGGCTATTAGGGTAGAGCTGAGAATGCCAAGCCAGCCTTATAATGCTTTTTTGTGAGAGTGTTGAGGATAGCAGGTTTAGAAACAAGCCCCTCGGTTCAGTTTCCCTTTCTGGTGATCCTGCCATGGAAAGGGGCACCTGGGAAATTACTCGAAACCAAAAAGGAGTCCAATCATCTTCTCTAGGAGCTGATAAGGATGACAGATCCCTGGGTAGCCCTGGGATAAGTCTGTTGCTATAAACACCTCGAAGTTGCAAGGCCTAGCACTTGCTGTTGGCATGAGTGCATCTCTCTTCTCAGAACAGAAGGTAATTATAGCAGGAAAGCCCTGCCTCCCCATTGCCCAAGTCTTTGGTACATGGTTCTACATGACATTTTCAAACATCAAGTCACAGACTAAGCTATCTATTTATTAGACTGGGTTTAGGGCCAATCCCTTTAGCTTCCTGGATTGGGGACAACAGACAAGCAGCATGGAACATTTGCTGCTTGTCTAACCTTGTATAGTAATTATACCTTTGGACAGGATTACTTGGACCATCTGGGCTGGGCTTTACAAATCTGCCCTGCAAGCTAAACCATTAACCCAATGCCTGTAAGCCAACTGGTTTCAGGCTGGAAATAGGTAGCATTGTATCTCTTGGCAGGGTGAGCACAAGGAATGATGTGGAATAAAAGTTAGTCTTCAGTTCCCTCATCCTTATCCCCTCCTCCGTATCCCTAGGTAGCCAGAACCCTCCAATGACATCACCTTACTGATCCATGGAAGTGCTTAGGAGACAGCATGATACAGTGGAAATACCTCTGTCTTTGGGGGCGGAGGACTAGGTTGTTAGAACTGATGTTATAACTCTTATGACCTTTGGCACGTTATCTAACCTCCCTGGGTCTCAGCTTCTTCAGACTTTTTAAATGACTTAGATGACTGGATGACCTTCTGAGGTATCTTCCAGGTCTATATTCACATTATCCCTGCCCATGGTACCATCATATTCTCATAATCTCCCCTTCCATCAACATATCTTGTGTCCCATTCCTATCTTGTCTTAGTGAGACTAGGTAGTGGAGGGGTTTATCTGAGTCACATAAATGATGCTTTTCCTCACCCTACCACAGATGGGTGCCTTTTAGATGAAATGGAAGAAAGTGAAGGCACTGACTCCTATACCTTCACCATCTCTGTTGCCCACAACAGTTATTTTGGGAATATGATTAAATGGCAGTATGACCAATTCTAAATAATTTTCATTTGGCCCATTTGCTGAGCCTGGTTTAGCACCCACAATAATGCTGCTTGACTGACTGACTAACCTATGTTAGAATCCTACCTCCACACTATTGGAAATATCCATTGTTCCATAGCTCATTATTGTTGTCCAGTTGTTTTCAATTGTGTCCTACTCTTTGTGACCCCATTTGGGCTTTTCTTGGCATAGATGCTGCAGTGGTTTCCCATTTCCTTCTCCAGTTCATTTTACAGATGAGGAAGCCAAGGCAAACAAGGTTATGACTTGAACAGGGTCACCCAGCTAGTAAATATTTGATGCCAGATTTGAACTCAGGAAGATGAATCTTCCTGACTCCAGTCCTGGTACTGTATCCACTGTGCCACTGTTCCATAGCAGATGAGGCTAAATATCAGCAGTGGGAGATGTTCTTGTGTACGCATTAAGATATGGGCTTCATGACATCTTGGAAATCTGTCTGAGATACCTAATTTCTGACATTTGTGTACCTTCACTATGTAAATCTATGTTATTTTATACATAAGGATGATAAAAGAATATCAGGTTTCTATTCATAGAGGTAACAAACAATGTGTAGTTGTTAGAGAGCTGGCCTTGGAGTCAGTTCCACTTGGGTATAAGTTCTGTCTTTGACACCTCTCAATTCTGTGACCTTGGCTGAGTCACCTCTCTGAACCTCAAACAACCCTCTAAGGTTATAAGTTCCATTTGCTGATTTGTATCATGGAGAGAGTTTTGATCATGGGGGTTCCCTTTATAGATGAAACTACATGGGGGGATCTCTCTCCCCAACTCTTGTTTAAAAAAAAATAACATGTTTCTACAGTGTCACACTTGGGACACTTGAGGAAAGGCAGTAAACATAAATCCAAGCCCTTCCATTGCTGTTTCTTTTTTTTTCTTTCACTAATTTATAGAAATAGGAATAGCAGTGAAACTTTAATGAGGGAAACATTCACAATCATAAGAAACCAAAATGTGCCTTAGAACCTGTTTCAGTACTGGCCCTCCTAGCCAGCATCCCTGAGATCTTGCTTGTTCATTGCAGAGCAAGTGGGTTTCCATGGGGGAGGGCATTGCTTCTGCCTCCACATCTCTGAGTATAACCACTTCTATCCAGATTCACACAGCTACTATGATGGTTCAGGTCCTTGAGGATCACCTTTTGCCTAGATTATTGCCATGGCTTCCTAAATGGCCTCCCTGCCTCAAGTCTCTCCCTACTTCAGCCCTTCCTCCACTCTGCCAAAGAGATCTTCCTTAAGTGAGGGTTACTCTGCCTCCTGCATGCCATGAGCCAGCCAAACTAGCCTTCTCTGTGTTCCTCACACACAACACTCCATCTACCCTCTCTGAGCCTTTACATTAGCTGAGTCCCCTGTCTGGAATGTACTCCTTCCTCACCTCTGCTTTATAGAATCCCTTTCTCCTTTCATGACTCAGCTCAAGCACCATCCTCTTCATCTATAAATTGTGTGTAAATAGCACCTCCTTCACAGAGTTGTTGTGAGGACTGAATGACATGTTTCTATATGTGAATTGTTTTGAAAACCTTAAAGCACTATATAAATGCTGGCTATTTATTATTTCCAGGCACTTTGGAGGCACCAGGGGTAAAAAGACAGTGAATAAAATAATCCCTACTCATAAGAAGCTTACTCTAAGGAGAGACAATAAGGACATAAATAAATATGTCATTTGATGCTCACAATGACTGTGTGAAGTAGGCACTATTATTCTTCTCAATTTATAGATGAAGAAATTAGATCTGAGAAAGGTTAAGTAACTTGCCAAAAGTCATGCAGCTAGTAAATATGTCAAGCAGGATTCCAACTCAAATCATCCTAATTCAAGTCCAACACTGTATCCACTGTGCCACCTAGCTGCTTAACACAATAGGTGCTTAATAAATGCTTATTGATTGATTGACATCCCCCTACACTCCTTCTCAGTCCCATCATCAAAGCAAAAGGGGCTCCTGAGAAATTACCCCTTTGCTTGGAAGGATTTGGCTCTGATTCCAACCCCCTAAACTACCCTTCAGAATCTTTAAAACCAAAAGCCCAAGACTTTTCATCGTGAACATCAATGCTGTCTCTAGCAAAGTAAATTGAGAAAAGAGGAGGCAAATGTGCAAACTTCTCTAATGCAAGCTGTCTAAGTGAGGTGTGATTTACAAATGAGCATCTGATGGTTTCCCTATGGCTTTCTTCCTCCTGAAAATGGAGTGGAAGTAAAGGATGTGCCAAAAAGAATATCAAGCAGCCCTCCCCAGTTTCCCCTGTGTGGCTCAGTTAAAGAACCTGATGACATGAAAACTAATCCATGTTGTCCAACCTTAGATGCCTCTACAGATATGGATATGGGCCATGGCTTGAAGGCTACCTCCTTGTTATGTCTGACAAAGGCTTTCCAGTGACTCCTGTGAACCTAGCCCTTCTTGCAGCCACCATTTTTTTTTTTTTGCCAAGGCCCCTGATTCAGGTCAGAGGCCCAAGCCTCCCTTATGCAGGCACATTCTTGCCCTGACTTTGTAATGATTATTTTATAAAGTAGATGAATCATAAGGGGGATGAGGGCAACCATGTGTGTGCTGGCTTTTGCTAGATGCCAGGAATTGGAGAACTTCTTGGGTAATTAATATGTTAGTCTATTTGGCTCCCAGTATTCTTCTGTGGTATGTGTATGTACTCTGAGGGACCAAAGCAAACATGCTCCAATGTATAGGATCACAGGATGATAGAATTAGAACCAGAAGAGACAGGAAGTCAAGTCCAATCCTTCATTTTAAGATGAAGAAATGTCAGATCAAAGAAATGAATTCACTTTTCCAAGGTCACACGGGTGGCAGAGCTGGATTTGAATCCAAGTCTTCTGCTTTCAAACCCACTCTTCTCTTTCCACTGAATTGTGTCACATATGATATGTTTGGAATGGAGTCAAGTCAAGTCTTTGGACCAATTATCTAACCTCCCCAGGCTTCATCTGCAAATGAAGGGGGTTAAAGCAGGTGGCCCCTTGAGGTCCCTTCTACCTCCAGATCAATGACACTAGGATCTTACAAATGCATCAGGGAATCCTGGGCAAACAATCAGACCTGCATTCTGTTCACTATTACTCTAAATTTTGATTTCAGGCTCTGGAAAGTGACTTTGTTAGTGCCAACCTGCATCACTGGATAGACTTGATTTTCGGGTATAAGCAACATGGACCAGCCGCAGTAGAGGCCGTTAATACCTTTCACCCGTACTTCTATGGAGACAAGATGGACCTTCATACTATCACTGATCCCCTCATTAAGAGTACCATCCTGGGATTTGTCAGTAACTTCGGGCAGATACCTAAACAGGTACAGTATGTATTTCATTTTGCCTTCTTAAATGAGTACATTTGTATCAAGGACTTGGCATGAAATTTCCTCAGAGGTTAAGAAAACTGGATACTGTAATACTGTGACCTGAACAAGGGAGAAGACATTGGAGTATGGAATCTTCTTTTATTTGCTGTCAATCTTGATCTTTAACCACTGGGGCCACAAATGTCAGAAAAAAAGTAGGAGGAGGGTAATATATCTCAATACTGCCTTCTGGATCTTCTGATGAAGTTTCAGGTATGCTGGGTAACTCCATTTCTATCATGCCCCTTCACACCAAGGAGGAGTATATTTATTCTTTTATCTAATTTAATCTGTATATAACATAAGTAAACATTTATCCAATCCAGTCTTACTTATATACCCTAGACATAGATCCATCTCAAAAATGTTATATTCCTGAATACAGTCATCCATAAACAGAACCTCTGGAATGTAAAAGAAATCATATAAGCCATATGAGTCTGAAAGATAAGCCCAGAGAGAAATTGCATGGATTCTGTTGACGAATGCTCCTCACAAATCCTTTTGGGTAGAAGTTTAATGGGGAAACTTGTAATCTCTTAGTCTTTGCATTTGGGGAGTTATATAATCAAGTGGGGATAATTTAGAGGCAATATAAGCAGCATGAAGAAATAAGGCCTGGGCCAATATAAATCAGATTTTATGTACTAAACAAAATCTCTGGTCTTAATGATTTTTTAAAAACATTTGTGAAGATTCACACTAAATATTTCAGTTGTATTCTGAGTAGAAAGAGATAATTTCTTTAAAGATTATATTAAATATTACTACTATTTGTATTGATTGAGAATTAAGCTATCTTAAAGACTAGTCATTTAGATATTGTATTGATTGACTTCCACTAGTAGCCTCCTCTGAGGCAGTGGTCCAATGTGTAAAGAAAAGGAGACAGATGCCAGAGATGCTGTGGAGGTAGAATCAACAAGTCTTGGCAACCGGTTGGCTGTGGGAGATGAAGGATAGAGAAAATGCTAAGGTTGTAACATGGGTGTGACACCACGTTTTCAAAAGCTATGCCAGTAGAAGCCAAGCCCTGGTAACCCTTACCACTGGAAAGGCTTTGAGTATAAGCCTAGCAGTAGATTGATTTCTGTTCATTCATTCATTCATTCATTCATTCATTCATTCATTCATTCATTCCATCAACATTGATGTCACTGATACTTTTTTGTTTTTTTTTGTTTTTTTCTTTTTTTAGTGTATTTCTTTTTTTAATTTAATTAAATTAAATTTTATTTTATTTTTACTTTTCAACATTTACTTCCACACGATTTTGAGTTCCAAATTTTCACCCCATCTCGTGCCTCCCCCCACCCCAAGATGGCATGCATTCTGAATACCCCTTCCCCTAGTCTGCTTTCCCTACTATTTCAATCCCCCTTCCCCTTCTATTTTCCCATAGGGCAGGATGGATTTCTGTACCCCATTTCTTGTATTTCTTATTTCCCAGTTGCATGTGAAAACATTTTTTTAAACATGTGTGTTTTTTAAACTTTGGGTTCCAAATTTTCTCCCTTCCTCCCTCCCTACCCACCCTCATTGAAAAGGCAAGCAACTCAATATAGACTATACATGTGCAGTTAGGCAAAACACTTCCATAATAGACATGCTGTGAAAAACTAACTCTATTTCCCTTAATCCTACCCCACTCCCCCATTTATTCTATTCTTTCTTTTGACCTTGTCCCTCCTCAGAAGCACTTGCTTCTGATTACCTCCTTTCCCAATCTGCCCTCCTCTCTATCATCCCCCTACTCTCTTGTCCTCTTCCCCTCCTATTTCCCTATAGGGTAAGAAAGATTTCCATACCCAATTGAGTGTGTATGTTATACCCTCCTTAAGTCAAATCCTATGAAGATAAGATTCACTCATTCCCTCTCACCTTCCCCCTGTTCCCCTCCACTGTAAGAGCCTTTTCTTTTCTGTTTTTTTGTGAGATAATTTACCCCATTCTACTTTTCCCTTTCTCCTTCTCCTAGTATAATCCTCTCTCACCCCTTAATTTTATTCTCCAGATATAACCCCTTCATCTTCAACTCACCCTGTGCCCTCTATCTCTCTCTCTCTCTCTGTCTCTCTCTCTCTGTCTCTCTCTCTCTCTCTGTCTCTCTCTCTCTCTCTGTCTCTCTCTCTCTCTCTCTCTCTATTTATCTATCTATCCATATATATATATATATACATATATATATATACATATATATATATACACACATACCTATAATTTTTTCCCTCCAACTACCCTAATACTGACAAGGGTCTCATGAGTTACAAATATCATCTTTCCATGCAAGAATGTAAACAGTTCAACCTTAATAAGTCTCTTATGATTTCTCTTTCCTGTTTACCTCTTCATGTTCCACTTGAGTCTTGTATTGGAAAGTCAAATTTTCTATTCAGCTCTGGTCTTTTCATCAGGAATGCTTGAAAGTCCTCTGTTTCACTGAATGATCATTTTTTCCCCTGAAGAATTACACTCAGTTTTGCTGGGTAGGTGATTCTTGGTTGTATAACTATCTCCTTTGCCCTCCTGAATATTAAATTCCATACCCTGCGGTCCCTTAATGTAGAAGCAGCTAAATCTTGTGTTATCCTGATTGTGTTTCCACAATACTTGAATTGTTTTTTTCTGGTTTCTTGTAATATTTTCTCCTTGACCTGGGAACTCTGGGATTTGGCTACAATATTCCTAGGAGTTTTCCTTTGGGGATCTCTTTCAGGAGGAGATGAGTGGATTCTTTCAATTTCTATTTTGCCCTCTGGTTCTAAAATATCAGGGCAGTTTTCCTTGATAATTTCTTGAAAGATGATGTCTAGGCTCTTTTTTTGATCATGGCTTTCAGATAGTCCAATAGTTTTTAAATTCTGTCTCCTGGATCTATTTTCCAGGTCAGTTGTTTTTCCAATGAGATATTTCATATTATTTTCGAATTTTTCATTCCTTTGGATTTGCTTTACAGTGTCTTGATTTCTCATCAAGTCACTAGCTTCCAATTGCTCTATTCTAATTTTTAAGGAAGTATTTTCTTCAGTAAGCTTTTGGACTTCCTTTTCCATTTGTCCAATTTTGCTCTTTAAGGCATTCTTTTCTTCATTGGCTTTTTGGACCTCTTTTGCCATTTGGGTTAGGCGATTTTTTAAGGTGTTATTTTCTTCAGTATTTTTTTGGGTCTCCTTTAGCAAGCTGTTAACTTGCTTTTCATGATTTTCTTGCATCACTCTCATTTCTCTTCCCAGTTTTTCCTCTACTTCTCTTACTTGCTTCTCAAAATCCCTTTTGAGCTCTTCCAAGGCCTGGGACTGATTCATATTTTTCTTGGAGGCTTTGGATGTAAGAGCTTTGACTTCGTTGTCTTCTTCCGGTTGTATGTTTTGATCTTCTTTGTCACCAAAGTGAGATAATATAGTCTGACTCTTTTTGCGCTGCTTGCTCATGATCCCAGCCTATTACTTGAGTTTTAAACTCTTTGTTAAGGTAAGAGTCTGTTTCCAATGTGGAGAATGTACTGTCCCAGGCTTTGGGGGTTTGTACAGCTGTTTTCAGAGGTACTTCTAGGGACCTGTAAATTTTCAGTTCTTCCAAGATGGTAGGATAAGGGGCGAGGTGTTTTCTCTCCACCACCACAACAAGCTCCACCACACCAGCGTTCCTCCTTGCCCCAGGACCGCCCCTCAGAACTGCGGCCCAGATCCAAGCACGGACAAAGCGAGAGATTCCTGCCTCAGCCCTGGCAAAGAGATCCTTGCAATCCCCCTCTGATCAGCCACTCAATTCCCCCTCAGTCTGTGGGCTGGAAGCTCAGAAGCCAGCCACTGCCATCGGGGCAGCTGAGATCTAGCTTCTTCTCTCACCACAGTCACATACTTTTCCCACTGACCTTCCAAGTTGTCTTTGGCATTCATGGGTTGAGAAGTCTGGAAACCACCACAGCTGCCTGCGATTCAGTCCTCTGAGGCTTGCTCCAGGGTCACTGCAACCTGTGTGCCCATGCCAAACCCCGCTCCTCTCCCAGCCCGGCGCCATGTACCTTCCCGATCAGCCATCCAGGTTGTCTTGAGCTGGAAATTTGTTTTACTCTGTTTTTTTTGTGGGTTCTCCTGCTTTAGAATTTGTTTAAAGCCATTTTTTGTAGGTATTTGGAGGGGTTTGGGGGAGAGCTCTAGTAAGTCACTGCTTTCCCTCCGCCATCTTGGCTCCGCCCCATCACTGATCCTCTTTGAGAATGAAAGACAAACAGTAAGAACCTGTTATGAACTAAGCATTGTGGTAGGCATTGGGAAAACAAAGACAAAAATTGAATAGTTCCTGCCATCACGCATCTTACATTCAACTTGGGGAAAATAACATGTACATAGATAAGTAAATGGAATTTACATATACATATACATATATGAAAAATTAAATACAGCTAATTTGGAGGCATTAACAAATGGGAAGATATGGATAGGCCTCACATAAGCAATAGCACTTAAGCTGAAATTGAAGAGAAGTTTTGAATTGGAAGGGAAAGAGACAAGGAGAAGGGGTGTTCCAGGCATGGGGAGCATCCTGAGCAAATACTGGGAGACAAGGGCTGGAATGCCATGGATTGGCAACAACAAGTTGGCCACTTTGATTGGAATGTAATGAGCAAGAATATGAACAGTGGGCCGCAACAAATAGGATAGCACCAGATCAGAGACATGGTCAGATCTGTGTTTTAGAAATAATCAAGTTGACATCTCTGTGAAGGTTTCATAGGTTACAGAGACTAGATGTAAGTAGGTCACTTAGGAGGTTGCAGGTTGTTGCAGCAATCTAGGCAAGGGGTGTTGTTAAGGACCTAGAGTGGTGATTAAATGAGTGAGTATATATATATATATATATATATAATACACACACACACACATATATACACACATATATATACACACACACATACATACACACACATATATACACATATATACATACATACACACATGTATGTGTGCAATATATACATTTGTATATATACACACATGTGTATATGTAAATATATGCACATGTGTGTATGTATGTGTGCATGTATATATATACATATATGTGTGTGTGTATATATATGAGATGTTGAGATGGGCTTGACAAGACTTAGCAATGCATTGGCTGTGGGAAATGAGGGACAGGGAAGAGGCACAGATAACTTCAGGATTGTAAACTTGGATGCCTGGATGTGGTGCCCCCAGCAGAAATAGTGAAATAAGTTAGAAGGAAGAGTTTATTTGTTTCATTTAAGGAAAGATAATGAGTTCTGTTTTGGACATATTAAGTTTTAGATGGCAAGGCAATATCAAGTTTGAAATGTCCATTTGGTCATTATTAATGTGAGATGGGAGCCTAGGACTACAGATGGATTTATAGAGCTTGGAGTCACCCATGTAGAGATGAAAGTTGAATCCATGGGAATTGATGAGATCACCAAGAAAGATAGTAGAAGAGAAGAGGTAGCACAGTAGATAGAGTGCTGGGCCTGGAGTCAGGAAGACCTGAGTTCAAATCTAGTGTCAGAAACTTAGCTGTGTGACCCCGAGCAAGTCACTTAATCTCTGTTTGTCTTAGTTTTTTTTTTAATTTCCCAATTACATGTAAAAACAATTGTTAACATTTATTATTTTAAATTTTTAGTTCCAAATTCTCTCCCTGCCTCCCTCCTTTTCCCCCCTCATTGAGAAGGCAAGAAATTTGATCTAGGTTATACATGTTTTGCCTTAATTTTTTCATCTGTAAAATGAGCCTAATAAAAGCATCTACCTCCTAGGGTTTGTGAAGACCAAATGAAATAATATATGTAAAGCACTTAACATAATGCTTGGCATTTAGTAAGCACTGCATAAATGTTAGTTATTATTGTTGTTATCATCGTCATTAAAAAGGAACCATGGCAGAGACCTAGACACACCTGATCCACCTATGCATAGGTAATGAGACATGGGTGATCCAGCCAAGGTGATCATCTTTATTTCTCTCTTTTACAACTCCAGGGTTCATCAAGGGAAGGAAGAGAACTAAGAGAGTAAAGTGTCACCAAAACCTAGAAAGGAGTGAGTATCTATGAGTAGGGGTTGGTAAACAGTGTCCAATGCTACAGAGAGATAAGTAGGATGAGGAGCAAGAAGAGCTATTGGATTTAGTAATGAAAAGATAATCTTGGAGAGAGAGAGAGAGAGAGGGAGAGAGAGACAGAGAGAGAGAGAGAGAGAGAGAGAGAGAGAGAGAGGG
>NW_020940527.1:21532364-21552256 GCF_900497805.2 Vombatus ursinus
GAGAGAGAAAGAGAGAGAGGGAGAGAGAGAGAGAGAGAGAGAGAGAGAGAGAGAGAGAGAGAGAGAGAGAGAGAGAGAGAGAGAGCAGTTCAGTTGAGCCAAAATACAAAGGTGAGAAGGGAGTGAGAGAAAAGGAAGCAGAGGCAGTGAGTGGAGACTGTTATTTCTATAAGTTGGACAGTGAAAGAAAAGAATAACATACAGCAATAGTTTGAAGAGTTAAATGAAAGCTTTTTGTAAGGATGGGAAAACTTGGGTGTTTGTAGAAGGAGTCAGTAGATAGGGAAAGAATGAAAATTAGAAAGGAGAGAATGACTATGGGGACAACCTTCTGAAAGAGATAGGATGGGATCAAGGGCATAACTAGAAGGATTGGTCTTAGGGAGGAGAAGATTTATCTCTTCACTGGAGACTAAAGCAAAGAAGAAAAGTGAGGTGATGATGTCAAAGGTTGTTGAGATTTAGAATAGGAATTAAGAGGAAGTTCATGTTCAATGACATCATTTTTCTCAGTAAAGTATGAGGTGAGGTCTTCTATTGAAGGGAGTGAAAGGATGTGTGTTATGGAAGATTTGAGAAGTTTGGAAAAGCTGATGTGGGGAATATGATAGAAATGCAATTAAAGAGAAATAAAAGGATTGCCTTTGCTGCACTGAGGACCCAGTTGAGAAACATTAAATTTGTAATGGATCCAGTCAGCATAAATATATGACTTTTTCTAGCACATAAATAAGAAGTGAAAAGGTGGAATATTGAGGCAGCCCGGAGCTGGGGTTTCACAAAGCAAGAATTATGAGAGTACAAAGTGAAAAGGAATTCAATGGTAGAGGATAGTGAGTAGTTTAAACTGTTAACTGGGAACAAGATAGGGAAAGGAAAATAAAGAAGACAAAGCTGAGTGATGCCCTGGGAAGGAAACATATTGATTGAGCCTTTCTTACCTCCAGCACTGCTTTCCTCTAGAAGACAGTGTTTGAACTTAGGATGAAATCGTTCAAGTTGGGTGGTCTCACTTTCAGACCACTTCACCCTTTTCTGCAAAATTTGGCAGTGAAGACAATTGACCAGCAGAAGTCAATGACAAATGAGTATGGGAAGACAATTAAAGGTCATTGATGACTTTTCCCCAATATGGTCTTTGGCTCATTTGAATAAACAAAACATTATATATAGTCTCAGATTGCATAAAATTCTTCTACAGTGAGGTGGGGTGAAGAGAACAGAACTCACTGAGGCAAATAAAAATATTTTATTCTAAGCAGGAAAAGCAAGATCACATGTTGACCCCACCAATGGAATAAATCTCTTCTCAGAATTTGTGGATTTTTCTTGTACTAAACTTATATTGAGTTGTCAGTCAGCCAAAACCCCTAAGACTTTTTTTTTCACATGACCTGGGGAGACCTGAAGTAAAATAAATAAAGCTGTCAAAATGAATAAATGAATGATAAATAGATAAATCAATCAATCAGTCAATGCAGTTATATTAAACTGCTTGACTTCTAGAAATCTAAGCACCACATCTAAGAGGGGGATTGATAAACCAGAGAGAATCAAAATGGAGATAGGGCTTAAAATCATTATAGATAAGGAAAATAACAAGACCTTATTAATTGAGGATGTTTCCCTGGGAGAAGACAAGACATAGGTGGCCTTATCATTATTACTATTGTCAAACATTTGAAGAACTCTCATTCTGGAAAGGGAAAAAGAATCATAGGAACAGAGAGACTTCAAGTTGAAAGGAACCTCCAAGGTGAGCTAGTTCATTTCTGCCTAAAGCAGGATCCTTTCTATGGTGTACACAGGGGTCCTTAAATTCTCTGGTCTTTGGCTTTCTCATGAAAGGTAGTTCCCTGTTTCCCAAAAAAACTCTTCCTTTTGTGGGGCTGCTCTCTACCTGGGATTGAAAAGAAAACAGCCTTAATTCCTCTTCCCTAAGTGAAATATTCCCATTTCCTTCAGCCAATCCCAATACGTCCTGGTTTCAAGTCCCCTCACCATCCTGGTTGCCCTAACCTGCCTAGGATCCTTCCTATCCAGAGCAGAGTACAGAAGGACCCACATCATTTGTCTTCCATTAGCATGGCCTATGATTACATTGTCATTGTTGGCGTCGTTTTACCCACTGCCATATCCTATTGCTGACTCAGAATGAGCTTGCAATCCACTAAACCTCCTATGCAATTTGTACACAAATGGTGACTAGCCATGTCTAACCCATCCTATACTTGTGAAATTGACTTTTTAATCCTAGAAAAGTGCAAATACTCTCCAAGAATCTATCATTGGCCCTCTTCTCTTCTTCCTCTGTACTGTCTCACTCATTGATCACATCAGTTCCTATTAATTCAATAATCTTCTCTACACAGGTAGTTCTTCGAACTCTGTATCTAGCCATAGTCTCTCTCTTGAGCTGCAGACCCACATCTCCTGTAGGAACTTTAAACTCACAAGTCCAAAGCAGAACTCATTACCTTTATTACAAAACTTGCCTTGCTTCCAAAATTTTCTATTACTGTCAAAGATACTGCCACCTTCCCTGTCACCCAGGCATGAAACCTTGCGATCATCCTTAAATCCTCACTCTTACTCACTCCACATATCTAATCTATCTAATTGTGCTAATATCAAGCTCACATCTACCTATTTTATCCACAAGGGTAAACTCTTTACTAAAAATCCATGTATGCTAAATCTATAGCATTCTGTTGATATACAAGCATGGTAAATCTTCCCATATTTTGAAGAAAAAACGGAAATATGGCCTGTTGACCTCTTCTTGATGAACTTATGCTGGCTTCTATTGCTCACCCTTTCTAAGTGCTCACAAATCTTCCCTTTAATAATATGTTCAGAATTCTTTCATTCCCCCCAAGAAATGAAGTTATGTTTACCAGCTTGTAGTTTAAAGAATTTCTCTTCTTAGCTCTTTTTTTTAAAAAATCTGGACCACATTTTCCAAGTCATTTTCTATTGTGTTTTTCCCATTCTCCTTGATTTTTCAGAGACTGCTGATGGTGGCTTACTAATCAATCACATTTACCAGTTCTTAAAACACCTTGGGTGTCCAGGTGTGGCAACTTCAACTCATGAAAGGCTTTTTTCCTGTCTCCTCATGTTTATTGAAGAAAGAATTCCTGTTTAGTTGTTTTTCTTCTATCCTTCTAGGACCGGACGTCATTTTTTTCTTAGTTGAGAAGACGTAAACAGAATAATATTTGTCTTGCATTGTTCTTGTCCCTTCTATTCCCAAGTAAGGTCTCTGTTCCTCCTCTTGCATCCAATATAGGTTTGTTCTGTTTGACTGGAAATAGAAGAACTAGGATCTGTGGCAGAAATTAAAGTGAGGTAGATGGTTAATTTTATGTAAAGAACTACTTCCTAACTATTAGAGCTATTTAAAAATGGAATGAGCTGTTTCATTCGATAGTGAGCTCCTTATCACTGGAAGTATCCAAGCAGAGGCAGAACGACCGCTTATCAAAGACATTGCAGACTGGATTCCTATATTAAGTAAAATTGAAATAGATGACCTCTAATATTCCTTACAACTCTTAGATTCTGTTATTTGAGACCACCATTGCATAAGCTTCCAGGGATACCAGGATTTCTTTAAATATACATTTCTAAGGAGAGGTATAGGCCTTTTCTACTTTTCAATTCAATTCAGCAAATATTAAATACCTACTATGTGCTTGTCAGATCCCAGATAGGTCTGCATCTCATAGGAAAGCTGCATCTGCCTTCAAGTCCATTCCACCAAAAAAGAGGATTAAATACCAATTATGTGGGGGAAAAAAAACTATGTTCATATCACCTACTATCTACCATAAGCCATCATTCTACTATCTCCAATTTGTCGAAGAGGAAATTAAATTGAAACTTGTTCCCACCCCTAATTCTTTTTTCTTTGATATACCATAATAATTTCCATCCCAGGATCATGGGAAACCAAACATACACACACGCACACACACACACACACACACACACACATACATACACACAATTATGCATTTATTATTCTGAAACTAATTTCTATTTCTCTTTTTTTAATTATCTTTTTATGAATTTTGTTTCTTTGTTTGTTTGTTTTACATTCTAGCTCTTTACCAAACCACACCCAGCCAGGACTGCCCAGGGAAAACCATCAGGAAAAGAAATATCTCTTTCCACTGGTCCAACTGGCTGCCCACCACCATTTTTCTGTACACTGCAGAATCTGAAGCCCTCTCTTGTTACAGTCAAAGGTATTCTTTGGGGGTTTTTTGTTTCTTTCTGTTTTTGTTTTTACAGGCTATTTCTCCTTAAACGTCTTGCTGTGGGGAGCTGGACCTCTATTTCCAAGCCTACCTAAGGTGTAATATGTCATTGGACGGAGTCCAGACCCATGAATTTGCATTAGCTGGCAGGCTTCTGAATTCAAGCCCTTGGGAATGTACCAAGAATTCAAGTATTGAACCTCTATGATGTTATATTTCTTCTATCTTAATGGGAATCTTGGGAAAAGCCCATGCCCTGGCAGCATCCCAAATCCCCACTCTGAGTCCATTCTGGACTACTGGAAGCAATTTGCATTGTTTGTCATCTCCTACAGACATGCATATGCATGTCCACACATAGGCACTCAAGTACAACACACACACACACACACACACACACATCTATATACCCCTTCAAAAAGTGTTTTGTTAATAGATTAAAACAGACAGGAAAATCCACAGGTCTAACAAGCTAGATTTCCACCACCCATTGTTGTGGCCCTCTCTAGCAGACATTTATACCCTTCGGCATTGTCTACATGACAAAGCAGGGTGGTTACTTATGCCACAGAACAAACACTAGTGGCTGCTGAAAGCTGCAGCATGGTGGGGGATTTGTGTTGGAGCACTGGAGGGCTGGCCAAGTTTACTGACTCCATTTTGGGAGCAGCAGCAGCCCCATGTAAGTCCTCACAGTGTCATTTCCTTAGATCATTTGTGTAGGATTTTGTCCATTGCTTCTGCATGGTGGTAAAAACTATATAAAGACTAGATTCTGGTCCAGAAGACTCTTTAAAAAAAATGAAAATGGCCCAGGAATGCACTGTAAGTCTATTAGGTAAGAACCAACTTAATTAAATTTGGAAAGGCTTGTCACCAAAATAATGACCTCCAGGTGATAATGACTCCTCAGACATAGTAACTCTGAAAGACTATATTTTATGGCGTGGATAGGTAGTGCTTTGCATCAATTAAAGAAATACCCATCCTGATGAAAACAAGGATGGATCCCTAAGGTAATGATAATAACAATTCCCCTTCTATCTCTCAACTCCAACTTGATATATAGTAGTTATCTCTAACAAAGCATCCTATGGAGGTTGTCTTCTTGCCAGTGGTCTCCCAAAATAGCCACCAGCAAAGCTGTAGCCATCCCTAATGACTATAGTAATTGAATTGTAGCCCACTTTGTTGGCAGGAATTATAGCATATGGTGCTATGTTAATTTATCCTAGAATTTTTTTCTTCTTTCTGATGCTACCTGATGTACTTGGGAGACAAACAGCTCACAGAACGCTGATCGCTTAAGTGCTTTCGGCTAGAGAAAGACCCTACATCAGTATGCAATATTTTTTCTTTGGCGGATGGTGCCATAAATGGTCCTATCTTGTCTTGAAAGGGCAAATGTGCTTAAGTAAGCTCCTAAACTGGGTTGGAATACCAGTACTGCTACTTAGAGCCTCTTTGACCTTGAATAAGACATATAACCTTTGGATGATCACTGAACTCAAAACAAATTAGCTGAACTGTGAATGGAACTTTCTATAAGGGAGTAGCTTAAACACTGGAGAAGAAAGAATCTATTTTTTTTTATTTTCATAGTTTAGAGTGTCAGTAGTTACCAAGAGAAACATTCTTTTTGAACACTACTTCTTTTCATGGTAATTTTAAATGTACATTGGATATAATCTAAGTTATTACAGGATCAGAGACAATGAGAAATAGCAAAAAGATAATTAGATTTAGAGTCAGAAAATCTGGATGAAAAAATCACTTACTACCTACGCAGCCTTGGGGAAGTCACCTTTCCATTCCAGGCCTCCATTTCCCCATTTGTAAAAGAAGGTGTTGAATTATATCACCCCCTCAGTTCTCCTCCAGATCTAACTTTATGTTCCTTCTAATGTTTGATTGATTACATTGTGTTTCACAAGCTAAATGCCAGCCTACTAACTGTGAGGTAGATATGTACATTTTCCCCCTGGGATCAGAGTCTCCCAAAGGAGCCATTGGACATATCGTTCCTACTGAGAAATGCGTTTTAGCTGTGGAGAAAAACAAAGTGCTGATTCCACATCTCTGGAGCAAGACTTTCAGTTGGGGATTTGACGACTTTACCTGTTGCCTGGGAAATTATGGATCTGACAAGGTAAGTAAGAAGAGATGATTTAAAAAGCTGTACTCTCCATTTGAGGCAGAAATAGACTGGTGAGGTTATGTAGTTGATGTTGTCTATATTGTACAGAGCCCACCTATGACACAACCCCAAAGTCCTGAAACCCAAGTTTTTTTTTCTCTGAAATCCAAGTTTTAAGAGGCCTCCCAACCTGCTCTTTTGACATAAGACTTGGCATGATATAAATACATTCTTATTTGCATAGATGAAGATAGTGCCTTACTGTAAATATGGAGGCTAAGATTCATATAGTGTCAATAATTCATGTTCCCAGTTATGAAGAGGTTTCATTTTCTGGAATGGAATCTTAAAAGATATGTTTTGGTAGTTTGATCAGATGATTAGACTGTTTACTACCTACAGCAGAATGGAGTGGAGGGAGAAGATGAAAGCTGTGAAGGTTTTTCTTTTTTTTAGTCCATACTGCTTGAGTGGGGTCACTCATTATGTCGAAAAGTACCTCATTGTCAGCAGATAAAGGTTTCTAGGAAGAACAATATGGAATAGGGGGTAGCCTGGAGGAAGCTGACCTGAACTTTGGCTTTAGGATTCAGTACCATTGGGTGTTAGCTTCATTTGGCCTGGAAATCCCATCATGGGAGATGCCATTGACAGTGATCCCCAAGACAAGCTGGAAATAATAATTAGCTATCCAGTTATCTCAGGTGTTTAGTAGGGAGCTGGACCTCAGCTTATGAGCATGAGATATAATATATATTTGGACTGAATCTCTCCTCATGAATTTGCATTAGTTAACTGATTTCTATAGTCTAGTCTTTGGTTATATACCAAGAGAACCATTATTCTGAAGCATCACTTAATGTTGTGATCACAGTAGTTTCAGCTGACATGCTGAACTTATCACGTCTTAGGGTTCACTCAGAATCATTCTAAAGATCTATGGAAACCCAAAGACCTTGTGGTGAAGACTAGTTCTATGCATAGGCAGAATAGGTGACAACCAACTTATCAGATACCATAAAGCCTAAACTGTCCCAAAATATTTACCAAACAATGTGCCACAACATCTGACCCACTTCCTTACAAATAACAGGTCTGATAATTTCACCATTTGGTTCATCAGTGGGTTAGAAAAAAATAATTTTGGGTGGTTTATCTCTAATTAAAATGTACATAAATTACCTTGGAAGACCCATTTTTATGGAGTAAGCAGATAAGTTAATGATCATTTTTAGGAGACAGAAATATACTGGTTCTAGGGAGGTAAGATAGAAAACAAATGTTAGTGTAGGGAGTACCAGAAACTTCTTAAGATATGATGAGCTACTGGACCAGAGAGCAGACTCTGGAGGACATGGAGTCCTTGGAAGTTGGGAAGCACTAGGAAAGTTTCATGTCAAGGAGGATAATCGCTAAGTAATATAAGGAAAGGGATGATGATGGTGATGGTGAAAATAATAAATTATATTTATGAAATACTTTAAAATTTGCAAAGTGATTTGCATAAATTACCTGCTTTGATCCTTACAACAAGCTGTGAGGTAGGTGCTTCAGGTATTATTATACCCATTTTGCAGATGAGAAAAGTGAGACTCAGAGAAATTAAATGACTTGCCCATGGTCATACAGCCGCTGAATGTCTGAAGCAGAATTTGACCCCAGGTCTCCCTGATTCCAAGTCCATTATACCATCCACTATATTCAATGCCTCAGACACATCATGTTTATATAACACTATTTTCAAAACATTTTCTTTCCAATTACCTGTGAGGATATTTTATTATTATCTCTATTTTATAACATAGGCTCAGAGAGTTGGTGACTCTTCCACAGACACAAAGCTAGCAAGTATTAGGGCCAAGGATTTAAATCCAGGTTTCTTGACTTTTGAATCCAGTCCTCTTTCCATCGCATGAAGCAGCTGGTGGCACAATGGAATCAGGAAGATCAGAGTTCAAATCCAACCTTAGACACTTACTAGCTGTGCGACCCTGGTCAAGTCACTTAACCTGTCTGCCTCAATCTGCTTAACTGTAAAATTGGGATAGTCAGTCAATAGTCAATAAGCATTTATTAAGTTCCTACTATGTGCCAGATATTGGTCTAAGCATTGGGAGTACAAAGAAAAGCAAAAGACAGTCCCTCTCCTGAAGGAGTTCATAATCTAATGAGGTAGCATGTTAAAAAAAAAAAAAGTTGATAATGTTTGCAGAAGTGTGATGAATCCTGCAGCTAGAGTGGGAAATGATAAAGTGAATGCCCTGGGTTACCTCCTCAGGTCATGGAATATCTGGTAGGAGGTAGTCAGAGAGAAGGAGGAGCCCCAGGGGCAGGGGTCCCAAGAAGGTGTGAGTCTCAGGGATGATGTCATTTTGGAGAATTACGAGTTTCTGGAGATCATGAAATCCAGGAGAGCAGCTGGGTAGAAAATGATAAGGTGATTGCCCTGGATACCCTACTTAAATGGGGATAATCCTACCACCGACCTCCTGGGATTATTGTGAAGATAAAATAAAATAATATTTGAAAGTACTCAGCACAGTGTCTGGAACACAGTAGGTGCTTAATAAGTGTTTCTTTCCTCACCACCACTCCCACTACCACTACCTCCTCTCCTAACTAGGCTATCTCTGAAAGAAGAGTATGTATGGAAGGTGCAAAGTCAGACTTTGCCTCCAAGGTGGTGCAATGGAAAGACGCCTGGCTCTGGAGTCAGAGAATGTGGTTCAAATCCCACTTCAGATGCTACTACCTATGTGACCTTGAGAAAGTTATTTATTTCCCTGGGCCTCAATTTTCACATCTGTAAAATGAGGTGGTTAGATTAGAAGATTTCTGAGCTTCCTCCCAACTCTCGATCTGTTAACTTAACGGTCCTTCCCCTCTGTACTCTTGGCTGTAAAAAAGCATGCTAAGTAGTTAATAGTGAATCTGAAGAATAGAATAAGGAAGGGAGGGTAAGGAGAGGACATAAGTTGTCCATCGTTATGGGCAATATCCATTACCCACAGAGACTGGTTTAGAAAGAATCAAGCTCTCTAGGGATAGTCCTCAAGAGGATATGGTATCTTTTGGCTGCTGTAAGTAATTTCATCTTAGTAAACTTTGTAAATTCAGATCAGAACACAAGTATTTGCAGCTTTTCCTCTTGTGAGCACCATGGCCTGAGTTTAGGTCTTCATGACATCTTGTGAGATGTGTATGCCCAATAGTTGGGCACCAGTATGCATGCTATATAGGACCCTTCTAGTCAGGCACCAGTCTCATGTTCAGGGTCCCTCTGCTGGAAGGAGCACACTGGGATCCTGGTTTGTATATTTCTACATCTGTGAAGACCTAAATCCTTATCTCCCAGACATCACATTATCATAATTATTCTACATTTTATTTATGTACAAAGAAGACTTAAAAGAGACTAATAGCTATTCCCTAAGGAATGGTGGAGACGGGGAATAAATTTAACTGATGGGTATACTTTAGGGTTTGATCCCAAGCCCCTAAAAAATTCTTTCCTTCTTTATACCATAATTCTAGCTATAGCCATGTGAGGTGAGCATAGCCTCTCAGTCATAGATAGCATAGAGGTTAAAATGTTGGGTTGGGAATCAAGAAGACCTGAGTTTGAATCTTGCCTCACATCCCTACCAGCCTCAGTTTCTTTTTCTGTAAAATGGATATAATAGTAACCCTTACTTCATAGAGTTGTTTTGAGGATCAAACAAGGTAATATCTATAAAATATTTTGCAAATTTTAATATTATATAAATATTAGTTTTTAGTAATGATAGTCATCATAGTAGTAATATCTGGCCAAATCAAACCAAAATATTCTTGGTTGATGTGTAGAAGCTAAAAGAACATAAATGATCATTACGTACAGGTATTAATTGGGACATTTTTCTGATCTGTGCCATTGTCTTCAGTTACAAATATCTTTGAATCACTCCTATTATCCTTTGAGGATTCGTTGATGTGTACCTAAAGTGATTGGGTAGCACACATCACTGAAATGCCTTAATTGATGTTCCAGATAAATATCAGAAGTAGAGATTATATTAACACTGGGGTTATGGTTATTATATTAACAATGACTTCTGTGGCAATGCCTGAAACAAACACATAACAGTGAAATATAGCAGCCCTGGAGGCAGAAACCTGGGTTTGAATCCTGCCTCTGAAGCATTCTACCTATGTGACAAGTTATTTCACCTCTCTAGGCCTCAGTTTCCTCATCTGTAAAATACTTAAATCTCCTTAGTTTTATAGAAGATGCTCCCTCCTCTATGTGTCTGCCCTTCAAATATTTGCGATAGTTAGTATTCTCCCTCAAAGTCTTCTTTCCTCAAGGCTAAAATTTCCCCACCAGTCTATACGGAACATGAAATCAAGGATCTTCACCATGCTGGTGGCTGTCTTCTTGCCACTTTCCAGCTAATCAATACCTTTCCTAAAATGTGGCACCCAGAACTAAACACAGTATCCAGAACGTTGATGGATGAGGGAGTTAGTTAGTCCTGTAGACCTATGACATACACATTCCTAGACACTAGGCCTCTCAATGTAGCCTGAGATTCCATTCGCTCTTCTGGTTGCCTGGTCAACATTTCTCAAGCCTACAATCTGCTAAAAGGCCTAGATTGTTTTCAAATGAGTATCTGTCTAGCCATACCTTCTCAATGCAGTATTTTTATACTTGATTCTTAAATATGAGACTTTACATTTATTCTCATTAAATTCCATCTTATTTGATTTAGTCTATTGTTCTAGCCTGTCAAGAGTTTTTGGATCCTGACTGTCATTCACGTTTTTTGCTATCCTGCCTATCTTCAGATGAACTATAAATTTGATGAAAATCCCATTGGTGCATTTGCCCAAGTCATGGACAAATATATTAAACCACAGAGGGCTAAGCACAGATCGCTGAGGAGCTCCACAGTAGTCCTTTTCAAGTTGCCATCTAACCATTAATGTCAGCTTTTTGAGCCTAGACGTTCATCCAGGGCCAATCCGCCTAAGTGTACTGTTATAGCTGCATTAATAGACAGCTTTAAGGTTTACAAAGCACTTTACAAATATTATCTCATTTTATCCCCACAATTAGCCTAGGAGATAGATGCCACTGCTAGTCCCATTTTACAGATGAAGAAACTCAGTCAGACAGAGGTTGAGTGACTTGCCCAGGGTCACATAGCTTGTAAGTGTGTGAGGTAGGATTCAGACTCCAGTCTACTTCTCTATACACTGCTCTGGCTAGCACTAAACTAGGACCTTGAAATCGAGATCTGAAGATTAGCAGTGACATTTTAAAATATCTCAATCTATGTGTTAGTTCTGAGTGCCATAAGCAGCTACATGGCACAGTGGACAGAGCGCTGGACCTGGAGTCAGGAAGACCTGAATTCAAATCCAGCCTCAGACTCTTATTAGCTGTGTGGCCCTGGACAAGTTATTGCATCTCTGTTTGTCTCAGTTTCCTCATCTGTAAAATGGAGATAATAATAGCACCTGCCTCCCAGGATTGTTGTGAAAAACAAATGAGATAATATTAGTAAAGCACTTAGCACAGTGCCTGGCTCTTATTAAGTGCTACATAAATATTGTTGTTTATTATTGCTGTTATTATCAACAGGGATTATATAGGGCCACCGTAAGAACTAAAGCATAAACAGAGGGGAAAGAAAAAGAGAGATTCTGAAACAATAGGAGAAGAAAAAGGAGACAAAAAGCAATCCGTTTATCTTAATATTTGCTGTTTAATGTATGTAAAATAATTCACATTTTTGTATATCTGTTATATGTGTGTACACTCTTTTCTTTTACATCTATATTGTAAGCCCTATGAGGATGAGGAGGAAGGGGAGAAAGAAAATGATGATGATGATGATAGTAATATGTTGATATGCATTAGCACTTCTCTGTATGAAAAATATTATATCCCCATATATCATACCATCCTCAAAATGACTTTGTGATATAGCTCTTGTAATTATTATTATGTCTATTCGACAAACAAAGAAACTGAGTCTAAGAGAGATGATTGCCTATGATCCCATGAGCGTCAGAGATAGAATTTGAACTCGGGCTCTCCTGATTTCATTTCCAGTGTTCTTTCTGCTGCACTCAGTAGTCTCCACCCGTTATGTTGGGAACTGTCCTCCACCACTTTGCATTAGGTCCTTCAATCCTTGAGACCTCTTTGTGCTACCCATAGTAGGTGTTCAGTATTGGTTTATGAACTCGACATGTGTTTGTTTATAACAGAGCCTGACAACATTTGAAAGCACAGCAGATTGGGGGAAGTGTCTCTGTGCCGTGTGCCCCTCACCTACCCTGGTCGTAACCTCAGGAGACAGTGCTGTGGTTTGCGTCTGGGAGCTTTCCCTGTTCAAAGACAAAGCAAAAGGGCTACACTTGAAACAGGTACCTGATCTGGTGGCACCCCTAGACCACCCTGCCATGATGGAAGGAAAGTAGCAGCCCTGGGTGTGGGGGGGGGGGTGGCCAGGGATACTGACAAATTCTTTGAGTCCTTGCCTGGTATCAACCCTTTGCTCCTCAAGTAGACTGAGAAATGTCACATGGGAAAAATGAGGTCAACTTATCACAGCCTTAGGTTAAAGTGACTGAAATTTTGGAGTTTCATTTTTCAAGTCTGAGGAAATAGAAGCCTAACATTGGCCCCTTCTTTCAGCCAAACCACAAGTGTTAACTCCTATGCTAACCTGAAGGAAAGGCCTTAAAACCATGTTTGTGGCTTTATAAGAGGCTGTATCTCCTTATATTTATGGTAGGTCACTGGAGAATAAATGGGAAAAAAACATGGAGACTTTTTTTTAACAACTGCATATAAAAAGAGGATATATCAGTGACAACTAATGAAGAATGGCTCTCAGAGAGCCAGGAGTTCATGCTTGGGTCAGAGATGCTTTTGTGTTGAGAAAATTTTTTTCTAATCCTCAGGCACATCAGTGAAAACATATGGTAATTCAGTGTATTTACCTTTATTCTCTCATAGGCTACAGAGAATAAAGCTATCTATAATTTTAGAGTTGGAAGAGTCCTTGAAGATTGTCTAATGGAAACTTTTTGTCTAATGCAAAAATTTCCCCAACAACAATCTATAGTTGTCTAACCTCTGTTTGGATACCTCAAAAAAAGACAAACTCACCTCTTGTGTGGCTCAATCCATTTTCAGATAACACCAGGAAGCTTCTTTATATTGGATTGAATTCTGCCTCGCATAACTTATATTCATTGTCCCTAGTATTCCTCCTCTGGTTCTCCCCATCCAAGATAAATCTAATGCGTTTTCCAAGTAACAGCCTCACAAATGTTTGAAAATAGCTAGTATGGCCCTGAATAACTTCTCTTCTTTAAGTAAAACATCCCTAGTTCCTTATATGATGTATATAAGAAATGTTAAATCATGGAGAAATCCATTGAATCAACTTTCCCAAACCATGAAACATGAAATTTTATGGCAGATTTGGTTTCCATAAAAGAAGTTTGGCTTATTAATGCTTTGTTAGGCCATGTTCCTCTCTCCTAGACACTCATCTTATATTGTGCTTGGTCCATTAAAAGTAACATGATGACATGTGATAGACTGCAAAATGAACAGCAAAGTTGGCATTGCCCAAATACTAAAAGGAAGCTTTGGAAAGCCGCATTAGGAAATGTGTACTCTCTTAGTAGCTGCGTGATCCTGGGCAAGTCACTTAACTGCAATTGCCTAAAAAAAAAAAAACAAAAAAAAAACCAAGAAAGAAAAGAAAATGTGTGCTCTCAATGCTCCCTAACTTATAAGTGAATAAGAATATTCCCCAAAACTTCCTTGTTCCTTTCAATTGACTCATGTTGATGGGTTGTTGTTTTCGATGTTGTTATTTTTTTTTCCCTGTCTAAGAGAAGCAGCCATGTTCATTGCCTCCCAGAAGCACTTGATTTCACTAAGATACATCTGACATATTGTATACAGGTTGAGATGAGATACCCATTTATGGCTGTCTTCAAGGATCAAGTCAGTTCTACTTATCAGATCACAGTGACCCTCTAAGTTATGTACTTCAGTGGAAAGGTAGAATGATTTTCTTGCTGTGTTCACCATTTTGTTTAGTATTGAAGAGGCCACTTAAAAGCACCAGTATTGATTACATAAAAATGGTATTAAACATTCTCTCCTTTGCTCAGAAAGAGAAGAAAACGGTATGGAAGTATACTAAATAGCACTATTTTCTGAGCAAAATAAAAGACATTTTATTACTTACCCATAAAGACTTTCATAGTCCTATTTCTCTTAGTGACCACTAGCCATTCTCATAGCTGGCTGAAGTCACCTTTGGGAGTTTGAATGGCAATGTATAAGGATAGAAGTGAGCATTATTCATTGTTTAGAAAGGGAAAATCATCTATGCCCCTATTTAAAGCACTGCTTCTCTGTTCATGTCTCTTGGCAAGTCAAGGAGATGGAGAACATGCCTCGTAAGTTTCTCTTTCTGAGACGAAGATGGAGCCAACTTCTCTCCATTGGGCCTTATTTAGTGCCCTATGAGTTCATACAAAGAATCACTTACCCCTTCCTTTCTGAAGAGTACCTGCTCACAATTCATTGCAAAACTTCCTTACAGAGATGATATACCCATAGATTGGATTCCTCTTCTACAAGTCATGTGTTTCAGTTACTAGGGCCCAGGTTTTCTATGCTTGGATAGCATTGAATTAAATATCCCCTGCTCCTTTTGTCCCTCGCCAACCCATGGAACCATGGAGTGAAAGTTGCCATCTTTGTCTTGGTGTGAATTTAATGACCAGACGGTTCATTTTGGAAAGAACATACCAAAGATTTTGTTATGAGGTCGTTGAGTTTTTCCCCCTAATTACAGATGGGCAGTTTCTGTTTTTCTAAATTTATTTGTGCCTCCCTTTCCTGGATCTACCAGCTGTTCCCAGTTATTTGCCAGTATTCTCAGTTTAGGTCAGTTCAGAATCCCCAGAACAACTTTTAATTAATGGCATGTCTCCTAATTACTATAACCATTAAGAGTAGGTTCTAAAGGAAAACACTGGAAAATTGTGTTAAGCCTTATTTTTTTTCCCATGGGATCATAAAGCTGGAAGGGACCATCTATATGAGATCATCTAGCCTATGACCTTCATTTTATAGATGACCCAGGTAGTAAGTAGAAATGCTGGAATTTGAACCCATGGCTTGAGTCCAAATGTAGTTATATTTCAAGTGTAGCATTCTAAAGAGCAGGAGTTCTTAATCTTTTGTATATCAAGGACTCATTTGCATAATATTATTTTTAAATGAATAAAATAAAATACATAGAATTATGAAGGAAACAAAATATTGAAATACTTTTGTCAATTAAAAAAAAACAAAACCAAGTTCACAGACCTCAAGAACCTTTGATATAGAAAGTGATTTATATCTTAGAGTGAAGGTCAAGGTAGGTTTCTCTAAATTGAACCAAACATCTGTTGCTTCAGGATCATACTTCAGCTACATTTGATTCCAGAGAGAATGTTTTGGTGAAGTCACAAAGTCTGAAAAGGTAAAGGTCAGATTCAGGCCAGGGCAAGTGGGGCAGCCCTGGTGATGATGTTAGTGTTTAAATACTACTGTCATAACAACGCAGGTAAACAGCAATATCCTGTATGTCACTGCCCATCCAAAACCATACGATCTACCCAGGGAAGACACCAGCATGACATTGGATACTTGGCTAAAGTTCATCAAGGCCAAAACTGGAGATACTCTTATGATTTTATGCAAATATAACTAACTTAGGCAGGCCAGTTCTGCTCCCAAGAAACAGGGCAACCCCCCAAAATTCAGCTATGGTAAAAAGAATGACTTGCATGCTAAAAGCTTAAAATAAATTCAACAGTAGGATTCAGGACCATCCAGGAACAGGGCTGATGGAAATCAGACCATACACCTGTAAGAAATTCACAGTCTTTTCCTCTGTGTGTGTGTGTGTGTGTGTGTGTGTGTGTGTGTGTGTGTGTGTTTGAAGAGGATTTGTGTTAGTTAAGGATCTTTTAGAAGACACACATATTCAACCAGCCTGACAATATTGGAATACACTACTTATTCCCTCTAGATCTCCTGTTTCTCATATGTTAAGTGAGCGTGATGGTCCTGTTAGCGTTTTGCACAGAGTTGCCCTAAAGAAGAACAACTGTTCTCCCTTGTTGTATGTACTCCTAGAAGTAGATGGAGGCTAAACATGCAGATAATGTCCCTCCTTGCTGCCCTGACTCCTTTCATTCACATAAACCTCTGATTCTTATTCCATCCAGTTTTCCAGGGAGTGAGTCAGCCAGAGGTTAAGTTAAGAAATCTTGGGCAATATTCCTCACCTTCTACCCAAAGTGTAGAGGAAGACAAAATGTTTTCTCTTGTCTTCACAGCAGACCAGTAAATGCACCAGAAGGGCACCAAACTTTTACAAATATTTAACACAAATTAACGTTTTTCAGAAATCCCGTTCTTTAAAGTTTCCTCCCTAGGTTTATCTTCCCAGCTAAAATGGCTTTTCCAGTATAATATAAGCTCTTTGAGGGTGGGGATTATTCATTTTTCCCTTTATATTCCCCAGAGTCTGGAATATAGAGTAGACAATTAATAAGAATTAACAAAAGCCTTTCCTCTACTATCTCTTCCTTCATTCAGATGTATTCCTGGTAATTCTATCCCTTTCTTTGCCCTTTCTTTTGGACCAAGACAAAACGAGATTTTTTTTCTTTGTTTACATCAAGGAGATTGAGTTGAGTGTAATGGTCCCAAGAAGTGGGAAACATTCTTCCTTATCTGTCTGGGCAACTTTATTGAGGGTCACGGCAGATGGACTCTTCTCCCAACTTCTTGGGTTTGTCTCCTCCAGGCACTGTATGGACACACACAGTCTGTCACCTGTTTGGCGGCTTCAGTGACCTACAGCCTCCTTGTGAGTGGCTCCTGTGACCAGACTTGCATCTTATGGGATTTGGACCACCTGATGTATGTGACCCAACTCCCCGCCCACCGGGCAAGCATCTCTGCTGTTGCCATCAGTGATTCCACGGTAAAGTCTTCATTTATCATCTTTCTTTTGACATATCCATGAACATTTCATGATAACTTAATGGTTGCTCTTTATGAAGAAGAACATTTTGAGACAGTGATGAATTGATTTTCTTTTCACAGGGATTGCTAATAGTATTCTTAATGACGACAGGCTGCATTAAAAGCAGAGTTGAGAGCATAAGTGGGAGCATGGAGGCAGTCTGCTTGTTACTTTTTTTTAATTTGAATCTTATTTGGGGGCATCGCGTAGAAGAAGGAGAGATGAGAGCAGTGAGCCTCATGGGCACCAGAAAGTAGAGCAGTTAGTAGCTTTTACATGACTTGAAGTATGTGGGTTTTATGCGACTTGGTTTGTCCTGGTTGGGTTTCTTTCACCCAACATCAGTGAAAGGCAGAAACACCAGATGTGACTGATTAGGTGGTTGGCCACTCACTGTCAGCAAGGCGTGTGTGGCCTGACTCAGCAAGCTCTGGGCTGTTTCACATACCAGAAAATTACCCCCTTCTCCATTCCCCACCCTCTGCATTCTGTTCTCAGAGAGCGGGTTCTTTCTTGATCCTTAAAATAAGAAACATCGTTCCTCAGCTGGGCAAAGAAAGAGCTTCAAGGGTTTAAGAGATTCCCTAGCCAAGCTAGGTGTCCAAGACTACATGAAGATAAAGACCTCTCCAAAGTTCTCATGTTTGGCGTGGCGTGTGCGGCAGCCCTGCCTAGCCCTGAATTGCACTGTACCTACATACAATATGATGGCCTTTAGGGTGTCGCAGTATGACATGTATTGCTCCTAATTCTAGTGCCTTCCCTCTGTTAATTATTCCCTATTTATTCTGTATATAGCTTGCTTTGAATTTATTTGTTGAGAGTCTTTTGCCTCTTTTTGTATCCCCAGTGCTTAGCAGAGTGCCTGGCACAGAGTAGGCACTTAATAAATGTTTACTGATGATTGATTGATTTAAAAAAAAAAAAAGATTAAGAAAGTACAATTTCAGTTCTGCTTGTATTCTTGTAACGAGTTTGGTGGCATGGCTTATGCTAAGAAACAAGTTTGGAAGCGAATGCGTTAATGTAAGAAGATATTTGTTCCAGCTGCATGGAAAACTTTCTGAGCTGACTCTGCGCCTCCCCTCCCCCAGGTTTTTGGACAGCTTCCTGCACTGACTCTCCCTTTTTCCTCCTTCCTTTCCTTGACTTCCATCTCCTCAATCCCATAATTTCTTAAGATTTTTTTTCTTTCTCCTTTTCCCATCTTCCTGGATTGGACTTGTACATAACTTACTCCTCATTCAGAGGTTCTAGGTTCCTAACTTTTATTGTGTCATAGACCTCTTTGGCTGTTTGGTGAAGCCAAGAGACTCCCTTCTAAGGATAACATTTTTAAATATATAAAATAAAATACATAGGATTACAAAAGAAGTCAATGATATTGAAATGGTTATTAAAATATGAAATAAAATTTCATGACTCCCCCATTTAAGAACTCCTGTGCCAATCACTGCTGTACTTTTTTTTAATTAATAAATTTATTTATTTTTAGTTTTCAACATTTACTTCCACAAGATTTTGAGTTCCAAGTTTTCACCCCATCTCGCCCCTCCTCCCACCCCAAGATGGCATGCATTCTGAATACCCCTTCCCCAAGTCTGCCTTCCCTTCTATCTCTCCTTGCTTCTCTTAACCACTTCCCCTTCTATTCTTCTGTAGGGCAGGATAGATTTTTTGTACCCCATTTCCTGTATTTCTTATTTCCCAGTTGCATGTGAAAACATTTTTTTAAACATGTGTTTGTAAAACTTTGGGTTCCAAATTTTCTCCCTTCCTCCCTCCCCACCCACCCTCATTGAAAAGGCAAGCAACTCAATATAGGTTATACATATGCAATCATGCAAAACACTTCCATAGTAGATATGCTGTGAAAAACTAACTCTATTTCCCTTAATCCTATCCCACCCTCCCATTTATTCTATTCTTTCTTTTGACCCTGTCCCTCCTCAGAAGCATTTGCTTCTGATTACCCCCTTTCCCAATCTGCCCTCTATCATTCCCCTGCTCTCTTGTCCCCTTCTCCCCTTATTTTCCTGTAGGGTAAGACAGATTTCCATATCCAATTGAGTGTGTATGTTATTCCCTCCTTAAGTCAAATCCTACGAGAATAAGATTCACTCATTCCCTCTCACCTTCCCTGTTTCCCCTCCATTGTAAGAGCCTTTTCTTTTCTGTTTTTAGTTTTTTGTTTTTTTTGTGAAATGGTTTTCCCTGTTCTACCTCTCCCTTTCTCCTTCTTCTAGTATAATCCTCTCTCACCCCTTAATTTTATTCTCCAGACATGACCCCTTCATCTTCAACTCACCCTGTGCCCTCTATCTATCTGTCTATCTATCTATCTATCTATCTATCTATCTATCTATCTATCTATCT
>NW_020940527.1:21552266-21594640 GCF_900497805.2 Vombatus ursinus
TCTATCTATCTATCTATCTATCTATCTATCTATCTATCTATCTATCTATATACATACATATAATTTTTCCCTCTAACTACCCTAATACTGACAAAGGTCTCATGAGTTACAAATATCATCTTTCCATGCAAGAATGTAAACAGTTCAACCTTAATAAGTCTCTTATGATTTCTCTTTCCTATTTACCTCTTCATGTTCCACTTGAGTCTTGTATTGGAAAGTCAAATTTTCTATTTAGCTTTTTTCATCAAGAATGCTTGAAAGTCCTCTATTTCACTGAATTGACCATTTTTCCCCCTGAAGGATTATACTCAGTTTTGCTGGGTAGGTGATTCTTGGTTGTAATCCTATCTCCTTTGCCCTCCTGAATATTAAATTCCATGCCCTGCGGTCCCTTAATGCAGAAGCAGCTAAATCTTGTGTTATCCTGATTGTGTTTCCACAATACTTGAATTGTTTCTTTCTGGATGCTTGTAATATTTTCTCCTTGACCTGGGAGCTCTGGAATTTGGCTACAATATTCCTAGGAGTTTTCCTTTGGGGATCTCTTTCAGGAGGAGATGAGTAGATTCTTTCAATTTCTATTTTGCCTTCTGGTTCTAAAATATCAGGGCAGTTTTCCTTGATAATTTCTTGAAAGATAATGTCTAGGCTCTTTTTTTGATTATGGCTTTCAGACAGTCCAATAATTTTTAAATTTTCTTTCCTGGATCTATTTTCCAGGTCAGTTGTTTTTCCAATGAGATATTTCACATTATTTTCTAATTTTTAATTCTTTTGAATTTATTTTACAGTGTCTTGATTTCTCATCAAGTCACTAGCTTCCAATTGCTCTATTCTAATTTTTAAGGAAGTATTTTCTTCAGTAATCTTTTGGACTTCCTTTTCCATTTGGCCAGTTTTGCTTTTTAGGGCATTCTCATTGGCTTTTTGGACCTCTTTTGCCTTTGGGTTAGGCGATTTTTTAAGGTGTTATTTTCTTCCGTATTTTTTTGGGTCTCCTTTAGCAAGCTGTTGACTTGTTTTTCATGATTTTCTTGCATCACTCTCATTTCTCTTCCCAGTTTTTCCTCTACTTCTCTTACTTGCTTCTCAAAATCCCTTTTGAGCTCTTCCAAGGCCTGGGACTGATTCATATTTTTCTTGGAGGCTTTGAATGTAGGAGCTTCGACTTTGTTGTCTTCTTCTGGTTGTATGTTTTGATCTTCTTTGTCACCAAAGTAAGATAATATAGTCTGACTCTTTTTGTGCTGCTTGCTCATGATCCCGGCCAATTACTTGAGTTTTAAACTCTTTGTTAAGGTAAAAGTCTGCTTCCAATGTGGAGAATGTACTGTCCCAAGCTTCGGGGGTTTGTACTGCTGTTTTCAGAGATACTTCTAAGGACCTGTAAATTTTCAGTTCTTCCAAGGTGGTATGATAAGGGGCAAGGTGTTTCCTTTCCACCTCCACTACAAGCTCCATCAGGCCAGTGCTCCTCCCCCACCCCAGGACCGCCCCTCAGAACTGTGACCCAGATCCAAGCATGGGCTAAACAAGAGATTCCTGCCTCAGCACTGGCAAAGAGATCCCTGCAGTTCTCCTCTGATCAGCCACTCGATTCCCCCTCAGTCTGTGGGCCGGAAGCTCAGGAGGCAGCCACTGCCCCAGAGGCCTAGCTTGGGACTTGAGGCTGAGATTTAGCTTCTTCTTTCACCGCAGTCACATACTTTTCCCACTGACCTTCCAAGATGTCTTTTGTATTCGAGGGTTGAGAAGTCTGGAAACCGCCACAGCTGCCTGCGATTCAGTCCTCTGAGGCCTGCTCCAGGGTTACTGCGTCCTGTGCGCCAACGCTGAACTCTGCTCATCGCCCAGCTTGGCGCAATATACCTTTCCAATCAACTGTCCAGGTTGTCTTGGGCTGGAAATTTGTTTCACTCTGTCTTTTTGTGGGTTCTCCTGCTTTAGAATTTGTTTAGAGCCATTTTTTAACAGGTATTTGGAGGGGTTTGGGGGAGAGTTCAAGCAAGTCACTGCTTTCACTCTGCCATCTTGGCTCCGCCCCCCACTGCTGTACTTTCTATTCACCATAACACAGCCTTCACGTGAATTCTTCACAGGAAGCTCCCAGATGACAGTGAAGTCCCAGTAAGAACCACGTGGGAGATAGCAGCCTATTCTAATGTCTGCTATTTTGTCCCAGGCTGGCTTCATTCATTCATTCAAGCATGAATTCATTCAACAAAGAGTTACTGAGGGTATTCTATATACTTAGGCCGGTGATCCTCTTTTTAGTATTATTATAACATAGAAATCCCCTATCATACACCTGTCAAAGGCTTTGGCTCCCACCTGTGTAATATGCAAACTAGATATACTAACAAGACACCCATATAGACTATGAGGAAAATGGCAACTGGAGCCATCCCTAGGACCCAAGAAGACTGCCAAAGGAAGGACAATAACTCACCACTTCCACGATTGTAGCGTATTCCCTTTTTGACTGAGGAGAAGTAGCATAAGACATTTGGATAAAGAGAAAGTACGTATATAGGGAAGAGGTGTGTGTCTGGGGAGGGAAAGAGATTCTTGACACTTACTAGTGATCCTGGACAAGTCACTTAACCCTCTTTGCCTTAGTTTCCTCATCTGTAAAAGGAACTAGAGAAGGCAATGTCAAACCACTTCAGTATCTTTGCCAAGAAAACCCCAAATAGGGTCATAAAGAATCAAGTCAGACACAACTGAAAAATGACTAAACAACAAGTAATTGAAGATAGCCCTCATTCCCTCCTTTCCCCCAATCCTGCCCCAAATCTTTTTTTTCCAGGTTAAACATTTATGATTTCATCAGTTGATCCTCATATGATATAATTTCAAGGCCCCACACCATCTCTTTGGCTTCCTCTGGACCTATTCCAGCTTGTCAATATCCTTCCTAAAATGAGGCATCTGTAATTAAAAATAATATTCCAGATTTCTCTGAGCCTCAGTTGCCACAGCTGTAAAAAAAAAGACTCTATATATTCTAAAGGGCTCTTTATTCTAAGGTTCTAAGGCTACTTATTCAAGTTGTAAGTCAGTCTTCTCGGCCTCTTGCCACGAATTTCTCCCAGACACATATATTCAGATCTGCAAAATAAAGAGCTGCCTTATGACAGGTTTCCACTGTGTTTTAATAATGCTTGAATAAAATAACAACCGCAAATGAAACTAGAGTTGGTTTTATTCATTTCTTTTATTCGTATTCCGAGATTCCTCTGAGGAATCTCTGTTATCAGGAGGGATCAATTAGGGCCTTGGCTCCTGTGCCTGTTTTCAATGGAAACAGGATAGCAGACTGAAAAGTCAGAGCTGAACTGGGAAGAAGAGGGGGTATGGAGTACCCTACCTTTTTTTGCATTAATTCTGATCTCTAGTAGCAAAGTACTTCTGGAGTAAATTTATCGAGCTGTATTCTTACCAATACCCAGCCGGTCTGAACATTTTTGCTTCTGGCTGATTTTTAAAGGCCAAAACACGAGTTCTAAATCTGTCTTCTACATCCCCACCCTACTCTTTTGACCAGGTCTTAATGCAAAGGTGCAATAGGCAAGGTCATGGGTCCATATTAAAAGACTAAAAGGAAGTCTGCACACATTAACTCAACAAGCATTTATTAAGTACCTACTGTGTACTAGGCAATGGACCAAGTGCTAGAGATTCAAAGAAAGGAGAAAGGCAGTCACTGCTCTGAAGAAGCTTACAATCTAGTGGGGAAAACAACATGAAAACAACTATGTACAAACAATCAGCAGGATAATCACTAAGAGGAAAGGCACTAGCATTGGGGGGAGGGTGTTGGGAAAGGCTTCCTGTAGCAGGGGGGATTTAGCTGGGTCTTGGCAGAAGCCAAGGAACCCAAAAGGTAAAGATGAGGAAGGAGAGAATTTCAGGCATGGGAGACAGACAATGAAAATGCCTGAAGGTGAGAGATGGAGTATCTTGTGCAAGGAACAGGCGGAAGGCCAGTGTCACTCGATCACAGAATACATCGGAGTGACTAAAGTGTAAGAAGACACAAAGTAGATGAGGGCCAGGTTGTGAAGGCCTCCAGCATTTGGTCAGATATTCTATGGAAGATTTGTAGGGTGGAGTGTATTAAGTATCACCCAGGTGTGGATGGGTTGCAGTCTATCCACATGGGTGGAGGTAGAGACTCACCCTAATGAGAATGCTTCTATGTTTTGAAGTAGCGTAACCTTAAAAGGATGTTGTCCTCAGACCTCTCCCCTACCAACTTGTAACTGCTGCTTGAAATTCTACTTATATTCCTTTGGATTCAGATATTGTTACATTTTAGAAGGAGGAAAAGAGGTAACACATAGAATGTAAGCTCCTTGAGGGAAGGCACTTCTCTATTTCAGCCTCCATATCCTGAATGCCTAGTACAGTGCTTGGCTTATCAGTGCTTAATAGATGAGTGTGAATTGATTAATGAGAAATTGAAGAAGGGAAACTATTAGGTGATATATAGAATTTAACTTCAGGGAATGGGCTGTTTCATTTCTATCTTTGCATCTCCAATGCCTAGTACAGTGTCTGAAACATAAGTGTGTGCTTAATAAATGCTTGTTGATTGATTGAGAAATTGAATCAAGAGAAGAGTCAATCACTAGTGCAATGACTGTTGCATTTCTGTCTTTGTATTCCCAGTCCCTGGCAAAGTGTTTGGCACATAGTAGGCATTTAATAAATGTCTGTTGATTGATTGATCAACTGATCCACCATATCCAACTGTTATCTACCAGAAATATTGTATTGTGGGTTAGTTGATCTGGATCTTTGCAACTCAATGAAAGCAAGTTTTAATGAGGAAAGGGAAGAGAAAAGATTGATCCAGAGCACAGGGCACTAAACCTTCATAGAGGTCCGCCCTCATTGTCTAGTACAGAAGGGCCTATGCTTTGGGGGGGAAAGCCTGGGATGAGAGCAACAGGTTGTGCCGAAGGAGGCTTACTACCAATATGGAGACAGGCCCTGAAAGAAGAAATGGATGGAGACTGAAGCTGGCCTTTGAATGCATTTTAGTTCTGTTCTAGGGCCCATTTTGCTTTTTCCTTCTATATAGATATGATACCCATTCCTGCCCAGTCACACTAGTTTGGAAGGGATCATTTCTGTGGGCAAAAGGAACACGCCATCTCTCTGATCACTTTGCTCCATGAGCCTTCAGCTCACATTAACTAGGAATTGACAGCTACTGTGGTTTAATTGGTCATGCAGATCTATCGGTATGTGGAAGGAGGTTGAGCCCAGCCACCATTTTTGTCTCTAGTCATTGAAGGAGGCACCATGTGATAGCTGTAGGAAAAAGAGGCGTGGGGGCTCAGTGCCTCCCTATGCCCACATCCCAAGCAATTGAAGTCCTTTTTCAACACTGGCAACTTGTTTTAAAGAAGCCTCTGCTTCTCTGGCAGGAAAACTTTCCCTCGTGATATAGAGATCCCTGGTCCAAAAGCAGGAATGAGGAGATGTTTTTTTTTTCTTAATTCAGACCAGATGTAAGCAGTTAATATAGTGAATGACAGCAAAGTCCCATCCAGAGCACAGCAATGTGCTTTCTCCTCATCCACGTTTGCCAGTTCCTAGAATGCATCTGAGTGAAAAATTCTGATGTGAGTCCATGATAAAGGAGCTTGAGCAGAGTTTAATCAAAGGTCAGACAACAGCCAACAATGCTTTTTGTCTATTTACACATTAATAGCCTGAACAGGGTATAAAACCATCTTTTGCCATCAGAAAGAAGGCATCTGGGCTGAGACTAAGCAAAGCTAGTCTCTGCAGGAATAGTTGTTTTCCCCTTTCACTGTGTGTATTTGATTGCTATTGCTAGTATAGAGTTAGGCAAAATGTCAGCAGTGGACTTGAAGGTGTTTTAGGATCTTTGAGGGAGGGGAAGGCTATAGACTCTGCCTCATCAATTTCAGTGGCAAAGGCAATTCCTGGTGTGGAAAATCCCTTTCCCAATATAGATTGGTAAACTCATCTGTAACATGTCATCTTAAAGAGTTGCTTAGGGCACTTAGATGTTAAATAACTTGTCTGTGGTCACTGATGCGTCAGAGGCAGGACATGGATCCAGATCTTCCCTAAATCAAGGTCAGGGCTCCATCCCCTATAACATTCTGCTTCTCAGGATCTTAAAATCCTAAAATTAGCATCAGAAAGGACTTTAGAAATCATGTCATCCAACCCCTCCATTTTATAGATATGGAAATGGAGGCCCAGAGAAATAAACGACGTTTATTACATGGGAAAATAAGTAGCAGGCTCAGAATTTGAATCCGCTGACTCCTAATCCAGCTCTCTTTACGTTGCTCCATGCTTTCGGGTGTCCTGGGTCCATGAAGTGGATGAACAGAAGAAAATTCAGTGAAACGCAGTGGTGACACCCAATCCTATCCAGCAACATTAGGGGCCTAACTTTTGGTTAGTGCCCCTTCCTTTCTTCTTGACTTTGTAAATCTCCATACTTTCTGATGAGCACTTCTAGTATCATCAACTCAATGAACATTGGACTTTTAAAAAAAAAGTTAGGAAGACCTGAATTGAAATCTGTCAGACATTTACTAGCTGTGCGACCCTGGGCGAGTCACTTAACCTAACTCAGCCTCACTTTCCTTATATGTGAAAGAGGGATAAAAATAGTACCTCCCTCCTAGAGTATGAGGATTAATTGAAATATATATGTATATATAATATGTATATGTACATATTATATATACATATATATTGAACCTTAAAGCCCTATATAAATATTTATTACTAGTATTATTATTACTGTTATATGTTATTATTCCAACTCCAAATCCTATGATCCTAAATATTTGAAGGATTCTGTGGAAAGGGGATTAAACTTACTATGTTTTGAGTCCAAAGGAGAAAATTAGGACCACTTGGCTAAAGTTAGATATGTGTAAATTTTAACTCTATGTCCTCAGTGGTTTTGCTGTTCAGTCATTCACTTGTGTCCCACTCTTTGTGACCTCATAGACTTGTCTGTGGGTTTTTCTTGGCAAAGATACTGGAGTAGTTTGCTATTTCCTTCTCCACTGTGTCACCATTTTACAGATGAGGAACTGAGGCAAATAGGGGGTAGGTGACTTGCCCAGGGTCATATAGCTAGTGTTTGAGGCTGGATTTACACTCAGATCTTCCTGACTCCAGGCCCAGTGCTCTACACACTGTGCCACCCAGCTGCTCTCCTCAATGAGTAGAGCTGTCCAAAAACTGAATGGAACGACTTGGCTAGGGAGTGGGTTCCAGAGGTTGGGTGACTACTGGTCAGGTAAGTATTGGAGATGGCTCATGCTTTACATTGGGGCTAGACCAGATGACCTCTGGAGTGTCTTCTAACTTTAAGCTTCTCTGATCCTATGATCCATGCATCTAACAGAGCCCCCGAGGAAAATTTTAAAGGAGACACCACTGTTTCAGAACTAATAGTTGGGCATTTTGAACAATTCATTTTCATTTTTGTACTGCAGGGAGATATTGTCTCTTGTGCTGGAACGCACTTATATCTGTGGAACATTAATGGTCAGGCTCTGGCAAGCATCAATACTGCCTGTGGGTCACAAGGAGATATCCAGTGCTGCTATCTAACCGAAGGAATGGACTGGGATGCCAGCAACATCATCATCACTGGCAGCCGGGATGGCATTGTCCGAGTAAGTGTGTTGCGGGAAGGACCTGGCATCCTGGCTAGAAACATTTTCACCTCTGGCCTGTTGATATACATTGGCTAGGTCAAACTTGTGTTACGTATTTAAAGTGCCTGTTTCCCCTCCTGTGCTAGTGTCCCAAGAGGAACAAAGTACAAGATTTTGACTTACATGTTGAAACACAAACATGATTAATTATACAAAGAATCATAGGTTCCCAGAATGAGACTGATGGGCAGGGGGTGCCATATTGAGTGAGGATGCACCTGGGTGCTGAAAAAAGCTTGATTGCATCATTGGGCTATCTCAGTACCTTTGCACATGTGGTCCTCCATGCTGGAATGCCTTTCCATCTTCACTGTTGCCTTCTTTGATCCCTGGCTTCCTTCAAGACACAAGTCAGATGCCGCTACCTTACAGGAGGCCTTTCCTGATGCTCCTACGTATCCATGTTTTCATCTTCTTGAAATCACTTCCTAGTTAGCTGCCATAGTGGATAGAGTTCTAGACTTGAAGACAGGAAGACCTGAGTTCAAATCTGGCCTCTGATACTTCCTAACTGTGCCACTCTTGGCAAGTAACTTAACTACCATCTGCCTCAGTTTCTTCATTTATAAAATGGCAATAATAGCACCTACCTCCCCCAGAGCTGTCAGAGGAGAAAATGAAATAATATTTGTAAAGCACTTTGCAAAATTTAAAGCACTGTATGTCAGATATTATTAACTATTATTATTACTTTGCATATACGTTGTTTGTATTTATTTTTTGTACATGCTGTATCCTCCCAGGAGAATGTAAGCACCTTGAGGACAGTGATTGCTTCATTTCTCCATTCACATTCATCATTGCTTAACTGCATCATTGCATGTAAGAGGTGCTTAATAAATATTTGCCAAATTGAATTAAATTGACACAAGTGAAACCAACAGAGACCAAATTTTCATTAAACATTGCACTAGCCAGGGTGAGGCTGATATTAATTCCCTAGAGCTTAAGACTCTTGTCTTGGAGACATTGCTATAAGCAGAGGCTAGCACACTCACACACATGCACACACACACATGTGCATGCACATGCATACGTGCAGAGACATTCAATGGGCTAACGAGCGTTTAGATAATGATGAATCATGGAGAGTTGCTTCATGCTGCACAATAAATGTTCCTGTGATGTCTTTTCTATCTCCTTGATTTGATGTTTCAGTGAAGTCTAATACATGAGTAGTCTTACTAGCCCGAAGAGGGACTTAATGGCAGACAAAGGTCTCCTTCATCTAATGCAAGTTACAGCATATCTGCCCAGCACCTTCTCTCTCTGATTTACCAAAAAGATAACGAATATTGAAGAAGAAAATCCTATCAGATTCGTGATCTCACTGAGATTTTGCCAAATGTTATCTCTGGAACTTAGCCACGTTCTAATGCTAAAATGAAGAACACTGTGGGTTTTAACCAGACTAACTCTTTGACCCTTTTGACTTCTTTTCTTTGTACCTCAACTTTTTTCACTTGAAAATACATGCCTGGGACAGTATGACCTTAGATAAGTCATTTACCCTTTCAGGGACTCTGTTTCCCCCATAGGTAGAATGCAGAGGATAGATTTTTATTAATCATATAAAGTAGTCTTTTTCCTCATTGAACAGTGTGAGCACCAATAAGAGCCCATTGGTGGTTCCTGGGAAATTTATCAGACTTTCAAATAACAATAAACTCATCCTTAACTCTAGCCTTAGCTCCATCCTTAGCTCATAGCACCAAAAATTTGTCTTTGTTGGCATTTTAGTTTTCACAACTTCCCCTCCCAGCTCTCTAGGCAATGCTGGGACCTGGAGAACATACGGTTTTCGATCAGAAGACCTGGGTTACTTATCTTCTGTGTGACCTTGGATGAGGTACTTTCCTCTCGGCATCTCCATTTCCACCCCTGTAAAATGAGGAGATTGGACCAGGTTGGCTCACATTCCTTCCACCGCAGTGACAGACTAGCATGAGACCTCTCCCTGATTTACAGAGATTTGCTGTTGTGCAGTCACGTGCAACTCTTCATGACCCATTTGGGTTTGTTGTTGGTTTTTTTGTTCGTTTGTTTTTGGCAAAGATACAGGAGGGGTTTGCCATTTCCTTCTCCAGCACATTTTGCAGATGAGGAAACTGAGGCAAACAAGATTAAGTGACTTGCCCGGGCTCACACATCTAGTAAGTGTCTGAGGCTGCATTTGAACTCAGTTCTTCCCAAATCTAGGTCCACAATTCGATCCACTGGCCACCTAGCTGCCCCAAAAATACAGAGACGAGACGCCACACAGCAATGAAAAGAGTGCTGGATTTGGAGTCAGAAGACTTGAATGTGAATCTTGGCTCTGCTACTTCCTACTTGTATGCCCCTGGGCAAGTTCCTTAACTTCTATGAGCCTCAGTCTCCTCATCTATAAAGTGGGAAGAGGGAGGTGGAATATGGGCTAAATGATTTACTTGTATGGTCTTTTTAACTAATAAATCTATGATACTAAAAAAAATCTTCATCAAAATTGAAAGACAAAAATCATATCTTCACAAAGGGGGAGCACATTTGTGCTGGAATCATGAGGCATCAACTCTCCCTACACACACACACACACGCACACACATATCCTTGGTGTAGGTTGTACTTTCTCTCTCAGGATGCAGAAACAGAATGAATAAATTCAATGACAAGCATCCACTAAACCCATAGATGCAAAACAAGATCATAGAGTCATAGAATTTGGGTTTTGGAAGGCTCCTCAGCACCTATCTAGTCCAGAGGTGTCAAACGCGGGGGCAACAGCTATGGCAAAACTAGAGAAGCAGGATAAAATGTCATTGGTAAATGCTGAACAAAATAAAGAAAAATACAACTCAATATAGCGAATGTTTGTATGTGGTTTTCTGAGTCAATACGGAGTCTGCAGGGATCCATTTCCAAGCGAGTTTGACCCTGCAGCTCTAGTCCAATTCACAGAGGAAAGGAATCTCTCCTATAAGATAGTCAACAATCAGCTGTCCAGCCTCTACTTAAAGAGACCTCCAAGATGGGGAATCCATCACCTCTTGAGGCATCCCATTGGACAGCTCTAATTGAGAGAAAAATTTTCTTGATATCAAATCTCAGTTGGTGGCTTTTTAATGTCTGCCCATTTCTTCTCCTGGTTTTGCCATCGGGGCCAAGCTGAATGCTAGCCCCTCCTTCACATGACAGCCCTTCAACTATAGTTACTGTGTCTCTCCCTACCCCCCTTCCCCATTTACTCCAAGTTAAATGTGACTAGTCCTTTCATTCATATCAGGTGAAGTCAAGGCTTTTCACTATTATGGTTACCCTCCTCTGGACTCTCTCCCACTTACCAATATCCTTCTTAGACCATGGCACCCAGCATTTATAAAGCACTTGAAGGTTTGCAGAGCACTTTGCCTGTGTTTCTCATTTGATGCTCATAATGAGCCTGTGGGTGAGGTGCTATAATTAAACCCATTTTACAGATGAGGAAACTGAGGCAAACAGAGGTTAAATGGCTGTCCAGAGTTACATAGCCAGTGTATGAGACTGGATTTGATCTCATGTCTTCCTGATTGCAAGTCTAGTCCTCTATCCACTGTATCACATTCGTTGAACTGTCTGTGCAAATAGGGCTCCAACCCCAGAACTCAGGGCTCCAAACAGGAGAGGGATGAGTGAGTCAGGCCTCCCTCATTATCCCCTCCAACTGCATTGTAGTTGCAGTCTAGGCTGCTAAGTATATATTGCCCCCTCACCATGCCTTCTCTCTCTCCTGCACAGATATGGAAAACTGAACATGTGAAGACATCTGGTCACGGGGCAGGGCCTGAGTCACAGACAATGGAATCTCCAGGCCAGAAAGGTATTTGAAGTGCTAGGGCCAAAGAGCATATTCTCACATCTCCTGCTCAAATAAAAGGTCAGTCTGCCTGCCTTTGGGCTGATTCAGCTGAAAGAACAGCGCCAGTGAATTTAGACACCAGGTGAGCAGCCGTGGGAGCCAGCCCGTTTCCCCTCGGGGACAGGCACTCACTCTGCAGATCTCAGCCCTCTTCCCTAGCCACATGGAGGGCAAAGCACAGAGTGAATTGGGGAAGAACAGACAAGAGGCCCTTTAGCATCACCATAAATTCTTAGAAGTGAAGAGAAATATTTTCTTAATAGGAATTGCTTCATGCACATAAGCATCAGAGTCTTAAAAAATGTATTTTATTAGCAAGAGATTAAATCAAGCTGCTGGAATAACTCACTGTAGGTCCCGTGTTCCCAGCAGAACACAGGATCCAGAGCTCTGGAAATGCCAGTTTGGCTCATCTATTCACTGTCAGTAGGAAGGGCACCCCTGACTCTGACTTGACATCGAGTCGGCCTGGGTGTACTCTGTCTCTCAGTAACCCAAACTCACCTACACAATGTTCTGTTTCTAAAACACAGGCACTCCCCTAGGGCTAAAGCTGCTATTTAGTCCAGTATGCACACTCTCTTGAGGCCAGGAGCTCTGGCCTCTCTCAGGAGAGGGGTTCCATCCAGCTGGCTGCTGTCCTGTGCAGCTGGGCTGCATGCATTCATCAGGGAACCAGGCTTCAGAATTCCTAGTTCCCTTAAAGGGCCATCTCTTCCCACACAGAAGAATCATTTCAAGTCCTTTCTATGGAGAGAACATATTTCAAAGCCTTATCCTATCCCAGCCTGGCATAATTTGCCAGCTGTTATACTACACCATTCCCTCTAGGAAAGCCACCTGTGGCTTGCTATGCTGGAATATTTTGAGTGAGGCAATGCATTCAAAGCAACCCCCATCCCTGCCCCCATGCTTTTCTGCTCATTAGCTCAGATTCATAAAATCATTTGTTTTAATGACAACAAAATAAAGACAATGTCTTCATAGAAATAAGATACCCCACCCCATATAGCACACACTGAGTATTTATCCTCTATCAAGAGGAAAAGGGATGTTCTGTGTAGGTGAAATTCCCAGATAACTGAATCATACTCATTTGAATGCTCAGACTTTTAAAGTTTAATGCAGTTGCCAGCAATTCTTTTTAAGCTGGGCTACATATATTCCTTCTTCATTATAGCAAGCATAATAGGCCTAGTCTAACCTTTTTTCTTGATTACTTAGAGTCATTGTGAATATCACTTACTGCTTTGGAGGGGCAAGAAAGTTTGGTCCTGACCTTGGTTCTCCTTAGCAGTGAGGAAATCCTTTCTCCCAATGTGTATCAGCAACTACCCCACAACTTAGAGTCTCAGAGCAGAGGTTCTTAACTATTTTTGTGGGTCTTAGACCCTTACCAGCCAGTCTGGTGAATCCTGTGGACCCCCTCACAGAATCATGTTTTTAAATAAATAAAATTAAATACTTGGGATTACAAAGGAAGCCAATTTTATTGAACTACAGTTATTAACAGATAGATATAGGTATAGCTATAGATGGACATATAGGTATAGATGTAGGTATAGGTACAGATATAGATGTAGATAGAGATAGATAGATACATACATATATTTAAGTTCACATACTCCAGGTTTACAACCCTTAATTAAAAAGTTGCTTTGGGCACTAAAAAATTAATTTTTCTCAAAGTCACATGGTCATTCTGTGTCAGAGATGAGACTTGAACCCAGATTTTCAAGACCCCAAATCCAGCTCTCTACGCACAGATCATCTCGTGTCTCAATCAGCTGTGGAATTGCTTTGTAATACTGTGAGGCTTTCAAATGCTACTGGGATCTGTAAGGCTATTTGACCCTGTCCTAAGTATCCACATACTTTTACTTTTTACTTATTTATTTTTTTGCTGGTGATTCTAATATCTTTTCTCTCCACTTCAGCTGTCTCTTTCTCTATGTCAGCTGTCTCTTCTCTCTATGTAACCTGTCTCGTCTATCTCTGTCACCTGTTTCTTCTATCTCTGTCAACTACCTCCTCTCAGGATATCAGCTTCCTCCAGGACCCCTTCTCCCTGCCAATTGCTTCTAATCTGCTGTGATCTCATCACCGAAGAGAAATAACCAAGCTGGTTAAATACGTTATCTTGCTTTTACCTAACATTTTAAATAAGTGGGGCCTAAGTATGACTCTACACCTCTCCTATGCATTTTGTGACAAATACTGACCTCTGACACGTACTAGCTGTGTGACCTTGAGTAAGTCAGCTTTCATCTCTTGATGCCCCAGACCAGAAGGGTCAAACACCTGGCCACACATGGCCCACAATGCTCCAGAGTGTGACCAGAGACAGATTAAAATGTAGTTCCTATCTGATTTTAATGAGTTGATGTGTTAATTAAAAAAGAAATAAACAGGTGGGGTTTTCTGAGTCAATATGCAGCTCACAGCGATCCTTAGGTACTGGTTAGTGACCCCGTTTCTATTTGGGTTTGAGGTCATTCCATGAGAATAGCAGTTGCAATGAAGGTGATGCTGTGCGTGGTCAAAGCAGCTCCTCACCAGGAGCTCCCTTAACTTAGATTACTGTGATTTATTAAATCACAGGTCCAGTTCCTTTTCCCTACATGTTTATAGGATTTTTATCTCGCTCTCTTTTCCAATCCTTCCTCCACATACCTGCCAAAATAGCTTTACTGATGCACAAATCTGACTCACTCAGAGTCAGATCTGTTGTTTAAAAAAAAAAAAGATAAAACTGTACCCTACCTCTCCAGGCATTTAAGACCCTTCCACAATCTGCTCTGTTTCCTTTATAGCCTTTTTTCACACAACCACATTTCAGGAAACAGACTACAGACCCTCTAGACAGAAAGAAGAAATAGACTTGGAAAATAATGCAAGCTTTGTTTAGAGGCATCACCTGGCTGAGATAGAAGACCAGTTATTCAGGCATCTTCCAGAACTCTCTGTCAAAAGAAAAGCAGCTGATCATTTGATTAGTTTAATGACAAGTGCAGCCCACAAAAGGTGGAAGAAGCAGTCAAGGGAATTGCTATTCTATACCTGATTCTCAGACTGGTCACTGGGGAATAAAGGAGGGGATTAGTACTTGGGATGGAGGAAAAGAAAGTTAAGCATAGACTGACATGTTTCCTAGGTTTGGGAAATCAATTTACCTGAAAAGGGTCTGTGAGTTTAGTAAGAGTCAACTGTGTGATGTGGCAGCCAAAAAAGCTATTGCCATCTTTTACTTTCATGCATTCTGTGGCTATATTAAAGGGGAACAATATCTAGAGGGGGTGAGGAACATGTGGCCTTGAGGTGGTAGGCTCCCCATCCCTGGATTCTAGGCCAAGGGAGAGGGTAGCCCCACACTTGTAATAATGTGTTTGGTGCTACATTTTGGAAAGTTCATTGATAAGCTGGAAAGTATCCAGAGGAGGGCAACCAAGATAGTTGGAGTTGTGTGATGAAGTTGAAAATAAGTAAATTTAGCCTTGCATTAAGAAGCTCCCTAACAATTAACACAACCAAGTGGAATGGGCTTCCTCAGGAACTGGGGGACTCTGCTTTGTCAGAGGTCTTCAAGCAAAGCCTGGAGGACCACTTGTTGGGGGTGTTATAGAGAGGATTCTTGTTCAAGTATGGGTTGGATCCCTTCCAATTCTGATGTTCTGCCTATTATTGATCAGGCCAAATGGTGCTTCCTTGGTGTTATTCTGTGTACTCTTCCAGTTCTGTGCATTCATGCAGCCCATCCCCTTGCCAAGAACCCCCAATATAGAGAGCACAGAGAACCAGGGTATCACCAATCTGCTTGCCATCATTATTTATCTATCTGCCAGGTTTCTTTGCCATGGAGTATATGGAATTCTGTAGAAACACCTTTTGTTTATCAGTCCATTGCATGCCCAACAGTCCCAAGCCATACTGCTTTTTATTTTTTTTAATTATTTTATTATTTTTATTCTACTTCACCTTCTGACTAAATAAGGTCATAAGTTCAGAGGAGTTAAAGATGACAGGGGGCTTTGGGATTATCTAGTCTTACCATTTCATTTTTATAGATGAGGAAACCCAGAGGTTAAATGACTTAGTCAAATTAATCTCTTTAAGGAAAAAAAAAAAGTACCTTATTTATCTTTGTATCACCGCCTCCCCCCCACTCCAGTGTTGGTAGGAGAGGAACTAGTAAAGTTTATTGGCTTCTATTATGGAGAAGTAAACAATGGGGTATGGTTATAGTGTTGCAGACAGCAGTGCAAGCTTGTGGCACTTTTTCAGGGCTGGAAGTTGGGCCAGGTAAATTAAAACAGGCTATTTCTTTGTGTGCCCTTTCTGGTTCTCATCAGTTTCCTCAAACGTCAAATGTGGATAACTCTGTACTTATCTCAAAGAGTTATGAAGATAAAATTATGTCTGCATATGAGACAATATGAATTAGCTAATTAATTAATCAACCATTTGATGAAAAAATGATGTCATTATCTTCTCAGGCTTTCATGGGTTAATATACCCTGAGCACTTAGGCTGTCATTAAACAGTTTCACACCAGCAGGGGGCCTCAGGTACACACCTTTCCTCCCTGATTGTAGACTATGAGGTCACAGACGTTTGGAGGTTACTCCTATTAAAGTGATCAGTGACTGGGAGGATTTTGATGTAATGAAGGGAGGCCACTCACTCACAGGCTAACAAAATTCATCCTAGTCAACAGTTTAGAAATAACAAAATCAAGAGTAGAATGCTCTAATTTAGTTAATCAGGGATCTTTAAAGTTTGATCTTAATGAAAGATCTGGCTACTTTTCCACCCAATGTGTTGTGCATATAACAACAACAACGATGATGATGATGAAATAATAATAGTTTCTAGGATTTATATAGCAAAATGCTTTACATCTATTATTTCATTTGTTTATTTGATGTTTATATTAGCTCAATTCAAAAACGCAATCTATAAACAATTATACTTGTAGCCATTCCACATATGTGCTTTTTATTTTGTGGTTATTTACATATGTGGACTGGCTGTACCTTCTGTAGATTTCACCACAGTTATGCCGTAACTATTCAAAATACCGTCCTCGAATCATGCATCATACCTTATCCAGGTACAAAATAAGAATTCAATTACTACATACCATCCCTTAATGTATAAGTCAAGGCAAGGACCAATAACATTAAGCACTCTTCCAGATTCCTTCCCTCCTTTCCCTCCACCCCTCCCCCTTATAGTAGCATTATATTCACAGTAGTTCATCAGTAGGATGGGAGATGGAACTGGACCTGTGGTTTCATTAGTACTGGAAACTCCCAGGTGAGAAATTCACTTCGCCAATGCATGTCAGCACCTTCTCTGAAATTTATTGTCTTAGAGAGTTGCCTGTCACTGAGATATTAACTATCCAGGGTCATAGAACCAATATGTGTCAGATGCAGGACCAGGACCCAGATCTTCCTGACTTTGATGCCAGATACAATTTACACATTCTCACAAACACACAGCTCTTAGCAATCCTTTTATCTGTCATTCATTTAAATGCATTTCATAAAACTGGATTCCCATTCACAGGCTTCTTTGGATATCTGCAGACTAGTGCATATGTGTGTTCACATCCCCAACAGTACAGCCATGGTCTAATCAGAACAAGGAGTAAAATCACCAAGATGGCTTCTGTATGATTTTATCCAGCCGAATGTACCCACATCTCACTCTTTACATTTAAGAAAATAAAATTAATCCCCAAACGTAGTCATTAAAAAGATTGAAGTAACAATTATTGAGTTACATTTTTAAAAAATGTTTTCTGCATTTAATTATTGGTTCTGTTATGAGAGGATTTAGATAAGTTGATAATGCTGGCTTTATGTAATTTATTTTTACTAGGCAATTATGGGCTACATTATATCCTGGCAGCAAGGTATTGTGGGGCATCTTATTAAGCATAGAGCCAGTAAACACTGATGAACAATTTTGCTGAACTAGGCATGCAATTTAGAAAGCAATAATACACAAATCCAATTTAGGACACAATTGATACAGCAGCACGTCAGCACATGTAACTATCATAGCCCACAAATTAAATTGGGATAGCCCTTTTTGCAACAGCACAGGCCAAGATTAAATATACTCCCCCCCCCATTTAACAACTTGCTGACCACAAACATAAATACGGACGTGTGTGCATGGGGATACACAGTTTTTTCTAAATGTGTGTTTTTAAACCACCCTACAGGTAACAAGTGGGAAAAGAACCTGACTTTGTGTCGAGAGCTGGACATCAACGTCACTTTGACAGGGAAATCGAGTAAAAATAATCCAGCCATCACAGCATTGGCCGTGTCCAGGTAACTTGGGGGATCGTTACTTTGTACCTCCAGCAGAGGGAGTCTTTGCTAGCTTTGGGATGGCAAGTAACTTGTGTCTTCTGATGATTGTCTGTGTCATCCATACAAACCTTAGGCAGAGCCCACTACTACACCCACCCCCGAATGGATCACAGATTTAAAGCTAGAAGAGGCCTCCGAGGCCATCTAGTCCAACCCTCTCCCTTTTACAGATGAGAAAACTGAGTCACTTGGCTAAAGTCATAAGGATAGTAAGCATCTGAAGTGGGTAAAATTTGAACCCAGATCCTCCAAGTGGTCTTTTCATTGTATCACCCCACTTGCTGTGGTCTTGGTTGTCTCATATTTCTTCCTAAGCATGGTTGGGCTTGTTGATTTCGAGGGGGCTAGTTTAGTTGTTTTTTTTTTTAATTCATATGCATATATATCATTTACATATATAATATTCATATATATTCACATATATATGTATGTTTTGTTGATGCTTTTTTATTTCACTGTCAATTTCCAATGTCTAAACACACACATACACACACACACACACACACACACACACACACACACTTATAAAAAGAAGCCAAATAAACTAATAGACTAAACATGTTGGACAATGTATGCTTCATTCCGCATCTATAGTCTACCGCCTCTCAGCGAAGGGTAAGGAACTATGTTTTACCTTCAGTCCTTTATAGTCAGTATTACTTTTTTCATTGATCAGAATTCAGAGGCACTACCTTCAGATTTGACAGAGGGTGTTGAGGGACAGGGTTCCCATCCTTCCTTTGGGAGGGTCTTTCATTTATCTTGCTACTGAGTAGGTGAGGCCTGTTTTGGAATGAACATCTTTGATTTTTTTTTCATAATTCTTCTTATAGATTTAGGAAATAGGAAGGTAGAGGGGAGGAAAGAATAAGAGACTGGGAAAGAAAAAGAAGAGGGGGACATTATTCTGTGAGTCTATGACCCTATCAATATTTCTCCAAAGAAAATTTATGACTGATAATAATATTTATGAGGCAATCAGTGGGTGGAAGTCACTATTTCATGTGACCTAGCTCTTTCTGCTACCATTTCCTAAAATTGCCCTCTCTTGAAGGAGACATGAATCTGTTCTTGACCATTTCTACGGCTGAAAGTTTTAAATGCTCCAACAAGAGGCATGAGACTACCCTTGGCTTAAATTACCCTTTATTATATATCTGTTTATCATATACCTAATTTACCTGGTAGGTATTATGGAATGGGTGAGAATCATTGGTCTCTAGGACGTATTGATTTGTGTTAGGATCTGCTAATTGACTTTGTTTTTTTGTGTGCTTATAACCAGCAAAGAAATACCCTGAGAGACCTACCTGCAACTCTATAATCTTTTCTTTTCTTCCCAAGAAATCAGTCTAAACTCCTTGTTGGTGATGAGCGAGGGAGAATATTCTGCTGGTCCAGAGATGGGTAGGAAAGCATGGTGAGCATGTGGAAGTATTCGATGAAAAAATTAAAAGTGATACAACCCAGGATTACAACATGCATTGTTTCAAGGGACTAAAACAAAACCAGTGGAAGCCCAAGTTGTGTGTAATATGAGTTCCAATGAGTAAGGTGATCGTATTAGTTCTTTTTAATACTCAAAGAAAACCACACCATGAATATGAAGACAACATGAAATCTGCTGTCTTTCCTCATGTAATACCAAACTACTTATAATGTTTTTATTCCAATGATGTATATCCTTTATGGAGGTGAAAGTGGAAGGTGAGTGTATAAATGTGGAATCACTTTTGTGTGTTATAGAATAAAACCTATGGTTTACTGGAAGTGAGAATATACAACTGGATTGCACATAAGTTCTGTGGCCTCTGTAAAAGGGTATATCATACTGAATAAAATGATGTTGCTTTCTGAAAACTAATGGGAAAATATGGAATTGTTTTTACTTTATTATTTTCCCCCAAAATGTAGCAGTTGCATTAAGTGGATCTCAGTTGGTTTGCAGTATCCTATGATTTCCAATCCAAGTGGACCTGCTGCAAGTTTAATAGTGGCAAGGAACTCCTGAGGAATACATCTGGCCTTCCTTTGATCATCATTGCCAACACTGTCTCACCTCCGTCCCCAGGCTTTCCTTCTGGAACGAAACCTGAGGCAAGTTCAGATGAGCCTATGAATCACATAAATGAAACAATGAATGAATGAAAAGGCATGTATTAAGTGCTTACTACGTGCAAAGCATTGTCCTAAGCGGGGGTGGGGGGGTGGTGATATAAATAGGAAAGTCAGGCAATCCCTGTTCTCAAGGAGCTCACATTTTAAAGGAGGAAACAAACACATATGGGATTTTTCAACTGCTAAGCAGATGGAAAGGTCTCAGTGTCTTTAGGGTACTATGGCAAAACATATTCTTTAATGTCCTTTCTCTGAATAAAATCATATCAGATTCTGATACCAGACCATTTGGCAGCTCCAAGAACTTTCTTTTCAGGGTTTTCAACAGATGTGACTACAGTGTCTGTAAGAGCAGTTGTTAGGCATGATTTCCCAGGGTGATGGCTGCAAATCCTAGGCTGGAAGCATTACTATTCCAAAGGTTCTTGGAGTCAGGGTCCTTGGTTGTCTCTATTAGGGTCTTAGGAAAAATAGTGGTCAAGGTGGTGGGTGACCTGCTGGCACATGCTGTCTCCAAATCTTCTCTTCAGGGTGCCTTGATGCTTCATGTAAGCTGTTTGCCTACCCTATGAAAGGCAATTGATTGACAGTGGCTGAGGAGAGTTGGCCACTTCTCCACAAAGATTTCTTCACTTAATGATGGCTTCAGGGACCTGAATGAAAGCAAGTGTGGTGGCCTAGGGCCACTGCTACTCCCAAGGCTCTTGTACTGTCTCCATTAGCATCTGAAGAGATATGGTGTTCAAGGTGTTGATTTGGTTAATTTGGTTAAAAAATTAAGGTTAATGATTTGACTTGCCTGCTACATGCTGTCTCCTATCCCTCCCCAGAAATGTCTCACTGCTTCAGCTAGCCTGGCTCATAAGCTATCCAAGACAGAATCTGATTTTACAGGTTTCATTACTGATTACTCAGTGTCGATATAGGCTTTATACTCGTGTGCTTGCACTCTCTCTCTCTCTCTGTCTCTCTGCTCTCTGTCTGTGTGTGTGTCTCTCTCTCTGTCTTTCTCCATCTGCTCTCTGTGTGTCTCCTTCACTGCCACTCCTATGTATATGCACAGTCACTGCAATTTCTACCTCTCCCCCTAGCATTTCCTTAGAAAGGAAGGCAGTAGAAGAGGGTAGAGGAGAGGATAAAAAAAGGATTGGGAGAGACAAAAGGAAAGGTGAAGAAGAGGTGGGATTTGAGCTGAGTCTTGAAGAAAGCCAGGAATTCTGTCTGAGGTTGGGAGGGCAAGTGCTCAGACATGGGGAACAGCAGGTGAGACAGTGGCCTGCATGAGGAGCAGCAAGCAGGTCAAGGTGACTGGATTGTAGGGTGAGTAGAGAGAGCTACATCCTAAGGCAAATGAAAAGGTAGGAATTTTTTAAAAACTTTAAATGCCAAACAAAGGACTTTATATTTGATCCTAGAGGTTAATAGGGGACCACTGGAGCTCATTGAATAGTGGAGTGACAGGAGCTGTTCTATACTTTGTAAAATTACTTTGGCCACTGTACCATGGATGGATTAGAGTGAGAAAGAGATCTGAGTCAGGGAGAACAAGGATACTAAAACAAGCAAGAGGTGATAAGGGCCAGAACTAGGTGGTGGCTGTGTGAGTGGAAAGATGGGGATGTATGTGAGAGAGGATGCAAAGAAAGAAACTGCAAGATTTGGCAGTTAGTTAGATATGTGGGATGAGCAGAGAGAAAAGAAGAGGATACATTGAGGTTGTGTACCCAGGTGACTGGAAGGATACTGGTGTCCTCAGCACTAATGGGGAAACTCAGAAGAGGAGAAAGAACTCAGAAAGGAGATAATGAGTCACTTTGGGTCACGTTCCCCATGGAAATGATAACTGAAACCATGGGAGCTGGCAATAAGCACGCATTAAGGTTTTCAAGATATTACATGTATTATTTCATTTTAATTTTCACAACAAACCTGTGAGGTAGGTGCTGTTATTATCCCATTTTATAGATGAGGAAACTGAGGCTGAGAGAAGTTTAGGGACTTGCCCAGGGTCACACAGCTAGCAAGTGTCTGAGGCAGGATTCCAATTCAGGTCTTCCTGAATACAAGTCCAGTATTCTATGCATTGCATCACCTAACTACCTGAGTTGAAGTCACCAAGTGAAAAAGTATTTAGAAAAAAGAGAAGCATGTTTAGAACAGAGCCTGGATGAGAGTGGAGGGAGCACACACATTTAGTGGGCAAGTGACAAGGAGTGGTCAGACAGGAGAACCAAGAAAGAGCAGAAAAAATACCATGGTTACCATATTTGCAGATCAGGTTCAATTTCTGAGTCTAATGAAAGCTGCTGAGATACATACACACATATGCACATATATATGTATATACACACACACACATGCATGCACACACACATTAAAGAACAGATAGGTAATACTGGAAAACTGCAAGAGAGAGACTTAAAGAGGTCAGCTTAAAAATTCCTGTGCAATTGGAGGAACTAATCCAAGAAAGAATCCAGAAAGAAAAAATTTCCATGGGCAGAGTAGACTCAGAACCAAAGCCCTAGCATTGAGAGAAGAATGCATTATGGAAGAGGAGGGCTCGGGAAGAATCAAGACCTCATCACCTCTCTCCTGGACTATTTCAATAGCCCTGATCTCCCTAACTCAAATCTCTTCCTCATTCCAATCTATCCTCTATGCAGTGGTCAAAATAACTTTTCTAAAGTGTAGAACAGATTGTATCACCCTAAATTCAACCATAGAATCCATGGAAGATATAAAAGAAAATCCTAGAAAAATTCTAAGTTACAAGGACAGAGAAGAATGAAACCACAAAGCCACTATCCATACAGGAGTTGCCTTAGAGCCATTATCCTATTACATTTTATTGAGTTATGAATTCAGGACTATTAATCAATTAATCAATCAGTAAGTATTTGTCAATTCTAAGTGTCTGGCACAGTGCTAAGCTCTGGGGAAAGTGAAAAGTCCCTGCCTTCCAAGTTTACAGTCTATCTGGGGGGATATTTACATAAATAAGTATATACAAAACAAGGTGATTTGGGGATGGGAAAGACAGTAGCAGCTGGAGGGGGGAAAGAGGGAAGAAGGTGGTTCAAGAAAGGCCTCACATAGAAAGTGATGTCTGAGTTGATGCTGATGGGAAACGAGGAATTCTAAGACTTGGAGGTAAGGTAAGTACATTTCAGGGAAGGGGTGCAGGACCCAGCTCCAACCACTATAATGTTAGAACGGAAAACAACCCAAGTTGTTGTCCGCAGTGTTTTGTGCTCGTCATCCTACCGATTTCGAGTTCAAGATCGCTAAAGGATATTGGCAAGTCCTTTCAGAAAAGGGCAACCAGGCAAGTGAGGAGATCCAGAACCATGAAAAAAGAAGTTAGGGCTTGAAGGAGTGAAGGCGTCAGATCCGACTCCCTTTCGTCAATGCAAGCTCTTTGAGAGTAGAGGCCGGTCCAGGCTTTGTCTCTGTATATCTCTTACCCTAATTTAATTAAAGGGGCGTGGCTCAATCCTTCTACTCTCACAATCGGGCTATGCAACACGCCACAACGTGGCGGTCTTCACTTAATTCAGTGTAACTCCCCCCTTGCTACGTGCGGGGCACTGCGCTGCACACTGAGGCTCTCAAGAACCTGCAGTTTAATAAACGGGAAGGAGAGGTCCGGACACCTGAGCGGGGACCCCGCGGCCAGGAGGCTCTGGGCGGGACCCTCACCGCGGGAAGTGGAGGGAGGCCACTCAACTCCGAGTCAGCCAATTAACGAGCATTTTTAACGTGCCCGGCCCTAAGGAGGGACGCAGAAATAAAAATGGGCGCAGGAGGCTTCGGAACCGGTGCACCAGCAGAAAGGGTGGCGATATGCTACCGGCGCTGCCGCCATCTTCACCCGCAGCTTCTCGTTGGTCACAGCCTCTGCCACTCAAGCCAATCCCGGATGTGCGTCACTTTTAGGCCTCGCCTTCCCTGAAAGATCAATCTCAAACTCAGTGTTGAACTGGGGCCGTCTCTTTCCTCCCAATCTCCCGTTCCTGCAAGTCTGACCAATCATAAGCTTTGTTTTCGCAGAAGACCCGCCTCCTCCCGCTCTGGCGAATCCATCGTCAGAGGGTTTTAAAAAAAACAAACAAACCCGAACTACATTTCCCAGAAGGCATTTCGCCGCGGTCCCTAGTTCTGCTCTGTAGTCTACCGGGGGTTGCTGCCGCTACCCTGGAGTCCGGGAGCCCGAGCTGCCCGCAGGAGTCCTTGTGTTCTGGTCATGGCGCCTACCATCCAGACCCAGGCTCAGCAGGACGACGGCCACAGACCCAGCACGCACAGGACTCTGCAGGAGAGGTCCGGTGTGGTCTGTCGTGTCAAGTACTGCAACAGCCTTCCGGACATCCCTTTCGATCCCAAGTTCATCACTTATCCCTTTGACCAGAACAGGTTCGTCCAGTATAAGGCGACGTCCCTGGAAAAGCAGCACAAACACGACCTGCTCACAGAGCCGGACCTGGGAGTCACCATCGATCTCATTAACCCCGACACCTACCGAATCGACCCGAATGTCCTCCTGGACCCGGCAGATGAGAAATTACTGGAAGAAGAAATCCAGGCCCCGACCAGCTCCAAAAGGTCCCAGCAGCATGCGAAGGTGGTACCCTGGATGAGGAAGACAGAATACATCTCTACAGAGTTCAACCGTTATGGGATCTCTAACGAGAAGCCCGAAGTCAAGATCGGGGTGTCTGTGAAGCAGCAGTTCACCGAGGAGGAGATCTACAAAGACCGGGACAGCCAGATCACAGCCATCGAGAAGACTTTTGAGGATGCCCACAAGTCGATTTCTCAACACTACAGCAAGCCAAGGGTGACGCCAGTCGAGGTGATGCCTGTTTTCCCCGACTTCAAGATGTGGATCAATCCCTGTGCCCAAGTGATCTTTGACTCAGATCCAGCCCCAAAGGATACCAGTGGTTCCGCAGCCCTGGAGATGATGTCTCAAGCCATGATCAGGGGAATGATGGATGAGGAAGGCAACCAGTTTGTGGCCTACTTTCTGCCAGTGGAAGAGACCATGCGGAAACGGAAGCGTGACCAGGAGGACGAGGTGGACTATGCCCCAGATGATGTCTATGATTATAAGATTGCAAGGGAGTACAACTGGAATGTGAAGAACAAGGCTAGTAAAGGCTATGAAGAAAACTACTTTTTCATCTTTCGAGAAGGTGATGGGGTCTACTACAATGAGTTGGAAACCAGGGTCCGCCTGAGTAAACGTAGGGCCAAGGCCGGAGTGCAGTCAGGCACCAATGCTTTACTGGTGGTAAAACACCGGAACATGAACGAGAAGGAATTGGAAGCTCAGGAAGCTCGGAAAGCACAGCTGGAGAACCATGAACCAGAAGAAGATGAGGAAGAGGAGGTGGAGATAGAGAAAGAGGCCCCAGGCTCAGATGAAGAACAAGAAAAAGGAAGTGGCAGTGAAAAGGAAGGAAGTGAGGAGGAGGAAGAGGAGCGATCAGGAAGTGAGAGTGATCAGGAGGAGAAGGAGGAGAGTGAGAAGAGTGGGAGTGAAGAAGATAAATCTGAGGAAGAGAGCAGTGAGGATGAGGCCCGAGCAGCCCGAGACAAGGAGGAGATCTTTGGAAGTGATGCTGATTCAGAAGATGATGAAGAGGAAGAGGATGGGGGAAGCCAAGCCAAGGGCAGTGGAGAGGATGAAGAAGAGAGTAGCAGTGATCCAGGGCCTGGACAGCACAGCCCCAGCCCCTCCTTCCTCAGTGCCAGTGACCACTCAGCCCAAGAGGATGGTAGTGAGGGGGGCACTTCTGATTCCAGCGAGGAAGCCAGTGACAGCGACTGAGGCTCAGAGGCCCATTGCAGGCCATCAAACTGGCCAGAATGGACTGGACCTCTCCAACTCAGGTACCATTCTCAGGACAAAAGGAAAATACCTATTTCTTTTTTTTTTCTTAAACTTTTGCTGATAATAAAGGCAATATATTTACAAGTTGGGAAAAAAAACCCCGAAAATGAAAATGAGAGTCCCTGTTTTCAAAATGTTATTGGGGGAGCTATACATGTACATAATATCAGGAAGATAGCCTAAATGTATAAGTATATACGAAATAAATATAAGATAATTGGGGGGAGGAGGAATCACTAGCAGCTGGGAGGATTAGTCACAAGTATGAAAAAAGGCAAAAGGATGGCATAGGGCAAGAAGGGAATTGAAGATGGAGAGTGATCCAAATGTAAACAACATGAAGGGGAATAATAAGAGGTAAGGTTGAACTGATAGATTAGAGATCAATTGTGGAGGGCCTTGGATACTAAGATTGGGGCCTTCTACTTTAGTTCACAAGCAATGGGACACCAGTGGAGGATTCTGAGTAGAGGTCTAATGTGATCAAGAGTATGTTATGATTACTCAGACAGTAATATAAAGAATGCAGTGGAAGAAGACCGGAAGCAGGAAGTCCAATGAAGAGATCATTGAGATCTATTCAGCTAGCAGTGAGATGCTTCCCTAAAATGGTTGCAGTGTGATGGGGAGAGGAAGGAGTGAATACAAGAAATTATAGAAGAAATCAGGCTGAAAATTTTATAATGTTCAGGAGAAGGGAAAGAAAAATAAAGAGGGAAGAATCAGAAGTAATTCTGAGGTTTTGAGCCTAAATGACTGGGATGATGGTGTTACCCTCAACATAAGAAATTGGTAGCTACGAGATGGGGGATACAAGTTTAAACAGAAGAATGAGGAAATGTGTTTTAAACATATTGAATTTGCAGTACCAATGGACACCCAAATGGAGCTATCCAGGAGGCAAATAGAAAATCAGGAGTGGAACCTAGAGAAAGGAATTACTCTTTACCTAATGCCAGTGTTAGGATATTTGCCCAATACTTTCCCTCTCTATGCATCCAAAAAAGATAATGAACATTGGAAGAACAAGTCCCATCAAATTTGTAATCTCACCCAGATTTGCCAAGTGTAATCCTTGGGATTAAGCCACTCTAGGGCTAAAATGCAGATTTAACCCAACTCACTCATTGACTCTTGGCATGACACCTCAACTTATTCCTTTTAAAATGAATACTCAACACCCTATGATCTGGGAAAAGTCACTGTACCTTTCAAGGACTCAGTTTCCTCATAGGTAAAATGAAGAGGTTAGATGCCATTAAATATAATCTGGCCCTTTCCCCTATAGAACAATGTGGGTATCAGCACAAATGCATCGTCAGTGGTTCCTGGAAGATTTCTCAGACTGTGGACTCCTCAACTCTAGTCCTAGCTTCATTTTATCTCATCCCTGTAGTATTGTATAGAGAAAAAAATGGAGGTTGGAATATAGATTTGGAAGTCATCTACATAGAGATAACAAAACCACATGTGGCAGATCAGATTGCTAAGGGAAAGAATTTAGATAAGGGGGAAAAAAGGTCAAGAAAGGAACCTTAAAGGAACAAATCCATCTAAAGGGTGAGGGGAAGGATGAGTAAGGGAAACAGCAGTGGTCAGAAAGATAGGAGAAACTTACCAATTCAGTATTACAAATGCCAGTGGATTAAGACTATCAAGGAGGAGAAATTGGTCAAGGGTTACATATTCTGCATAGACATCAAGAAGGAAAGGGACAAATTTAAAAGGTCATGATAAAGATGGTTATTAGTAAACTTGGAGAAAGCTATTGCAGTACAATTCTGGTGGTGTTGTTCATCCTTCATTCTCTAAGAGAACCAATGAAATTATGAGGGTGATGTCTTGACTTGCTTGTGAATTGGATTTAAGTGAGGCAGAGCTGTATAAAGTCATTAGCCTCACTCTCTCCTCCAGAATCATCTAAGTCTAGTGGCAAAACAAAAGGCAAGAAGACTGTGATGGCCCAGGATGCAGTGGGTGACCTTGGCCTTTCTAAATTAGGTCTTTCCCAGGGCAATGCCCATTCAGTGACTAAGAGCTAAGTAAGGATTGAGATGAAAGATGGCCCAATTTGCCATCACATAACTATTAATTTGGGAAGAGAAGACCTTAGAGTTTCTGTCCAGAACAGAAAACAATTGCTGTTTACTCTCATTCTAAGCTCATCTAAACTGAGCCACAGAGGCTTGGGTTGGGGACTATTATTGGCTATTCAACGAGAGCCAGAGTGATTTGGATTAAAGCTAGTCAAATAGCTCCATTTGAAACACAATGGGCTTTTGTAGAGCCTATTTTTTCAGAACTATATTTCAAGAAATCATCAATGAAAACTGTGGAACAAAAAAGTAAATTGTCCCAGTTCTTTGAAAGATAAAAATAAAAATAATAAGCATAAACATAGAAATAAATATAAATAAAAAAGTGGGCACTAAATCCTAAAATGTCTTAAAATATAGGCCACCAAAAAGTATATCCTATGGACAGAGCCCCCACATGTAAGGAGGGGGATGACATTTGGTGCGGGGCAAGGCAAGATGGGGGGCGAGGAAGAAGAAAAAGAAGGAGGAGGAAAAACAGTAGGAGGAGAGAAATAGTAGCATTGCCCAACTTCTGCTTGAATTGGCAGGTTGAGTCCCCAGAGGGCAACTACTACTAGTCTCAGATAACATAGTAAAGACTGTTAATACAAAACATTCTCCTAAAACCTAGTTCACTCCTTCCCACAAATACACAGCATCCATGGGAGGAGTAAGCTTAGACTTAGACCATAATAATCCTGAGGCACCTGTGTAGGAAATATGTGTGGCAAATGTGTAGCTCACAGCACCTGCTCTGGAAGTCCTTCTCTCTGTGTAGAGACCTCACAAAGAACCCTTTGTTGTTATTGTTTGTCCTTTGTTCCTGAAGAAGACCAATGACATCACAAGGGTATTGGATTTAGGTGAGGCAGGGCTATGCAAAGTCATCAGCCTCCATCTCTCTTCCGTACAGTTGTGTGTATGAATATCAGATTGCAAAAGATGCAAGGGTGAGTGAGTGGTTAAGAATTGGAGGCAGATAATGGGTATTTAATAGAAGAAAGGTTGTAGATATTAAGGTGTCTAAGGAAAATCACAGTGCAAAGGCTGTGAGCCAAGTGCCAGGGGCATTGAGAAATGTGGGAGTGTGTCCAGGATCATGGGAGGGTACTACAAGATGAATTTTCCAGGGTAAGCTGAAGGACCTGTAACTTGACCTTTTTGTCTTATTGAATGGAGGAGGTCAAGATTCCCTCATGAGAACTCTGAGGAATTCATTCCATCTTGCATCAGTTATTTCTGTCATTACTCAACTAAGGTTGAGAGTCTTAACCCTCCCTGGGTCAGAGACATTCATTGTCTTAACACTTCTTTTCCTAATTAAGTGGATTCCAAGGGTATTGAGATATTTTTTGAATCAATCAATTGAGTTTTGGATATGGGATAGGGAGTCAGCTTCTTAACTGGCATGGGGCAAGGGGCAGGTCAATTCCACCATAGGCCATCAATAGCTTTCCAAGAATTAGTTCCCTTTCTGAACTAAGGTTTCCTGGAAACCTTGACCTTGACCCAGGGTTTACTTCTTAGTGTTCTTTATCTATCTTCAGCATGAAGTCACTGAGCCAAATAAAGCTCATTCTTCAGCTACATTATGGTTGGAACCTACCCACTCCTCACCATGTGTCCAGTGTCACAGTGTCTTAACTGGCATGGGTCAAGGGGCAGGTCAATTCTACCATAGGCCATCAATAGCTTTCCAAGAATTAGTTCCCTTTCTGAACTAAGGTTTCCTGGAAACCTTGACCTTGACCCAGGGTTTACTTCTTAGTGTTCTCTATCTAGCTATCTTCAGCATGAAGTCACTGAGCCAAATAAAGCTCATTCTTCAGCTACATTATGGTTGGAACCTACCCACCCCTCACCATGTGTCCAGTATCATCATTTTCATCATAACTTCAGGTCCTAGACCTAGCTTTATTTAGCAACCAACTACCCTTCCTTTTATCCTATCGTATACTTCAGACCGTGAGTATTCTGTTTCTTAGAGCATTTATTTACAAGGAAAAATGAATATTTAAAAAATTAACAGTAAGTTTCAGCCAATAAAAAGTATATGTAAAAGAATTATACCAAGCAAATAAAAAAGAGGTAATCTCAAAACTTCCTAGACCCACCCTAACCACATTTTCCTAGGCTAGTTTTCTTGTCACGATACTCTATAAGGCAAGGGTCCTTAACTTGTATATGGACCCATTGGAGAGTCAGTTGAGGCTTGTGGACTCCTCAGAATAAGGCTTTTAAATACATAAAATAATATAGGATTATGAAGAAAATCAATTATTTTGAAATACTGTTGTTAAAACTTTTTTTTTAATGAGTTAATAGACCCCAGGTTAAGAAACCCCTAAGTAGGTCTTAGGGACCTACTCACGGTTGACCCAAAAGGAGAATTAGAATTCTCCTCCAAAATACCTACTGTTGGTCTGATTTGGTTTTATAATTTGGACAAAGTTCATTTGTCTAAACTGCATTCCCAGATTTACTCTCAGCCAATCAGGAAACTCTTAACAAAAGTGTACTTTGGGTATGGCAACCACACAGTCCCTTTTAACGGCCATGTTAGTAATTTCCATGTCTTTTTCCCTAGGGAAAAGTATGACATAAGCCAGGATGCACTCTTATGGAGATAGAGGGTACACAATTCCAAAGGAACAGAGATCATTCCCACTTCATCCCCCAAATTACAAAGACCTCGTTATTTTTGTTGTTGTTACAGCAACTGGCTGGCTATCTCAGAGTACTTTTTCTGCCTGAGGCACTAATACACACACTATCTATCTATCTGTCTATCTATCTATCTATCTATCTATCTATCTATCTATCTATCTATCTGTCTGTCTGTCTGTCTGTCTGTCTGTCTATCTATCTATCTGTTTGTCTTTCTCTTAAAACCAAAATCTCTAGACTTGTTCTAGATAATAGTGTGGGTAGGGGCCCTGTAGTAAATCTGCCCATTCTGGAGATGCTATTGCCCATTATTAATGGCACTAGCCTTTTCCCACCCATCCTCGCAGCCTTTTGAACCCTAACAGAAATGAAAGTTTATAGCCTAAAGAAGTTTTTAGGGGAGATGTGATGGTCATCTTCAGGTATCTAAAGAATTACCAGACAGAAGAGAATTTACACTTATTTTTAGGTACTTCCAGAGAACAAAGATAGAACAGGAAAATTATGGAAAGATTTTGACCGAGTGCAAAGAGAAATGTCCTAATAATTGAAATTGTCTGAAAGTGTAATTATCTACTGTGATAGCTTTGTGTTTGCCACCACTAAAGGTCTTTTAGCCCGGAGATTTAGTGGTTACTAATCAAAGATGCCTTAGGTGACATTTCTGTTTCTTATAATAGGTTGAATGAGATGACCTCTGAGGGTCTTTTCCTCTTCTAAGCTTCAATGATTCTATGATCTTCTTTGTTTAGGAGGTAATGAAAGGTAGCATCAGTCTGGTTCTGGGATGACCCTGCCACCAGACCTTCAGCACAGCCCAAACCTTTCAAGTGAGTGCCAGTGGTGCATGAAATGTTCCCCAGGCCAGGGAATCCTAAAACTTAGTTTTCTGAAACTCTCGTTTGTCTCCAATTTTGTTAATGGGTTTCACAAAACTCTTCCCCCAATTCTCAAACCAGAGGTAATTTAAGTTCACTTGAAGTTATAATAAAAAACATGCCAGCCAGCATTTTTAGCAAATTTTTTTTCTTTTGGCTGGCAGGAGGGAGGGAATGTTGTGAAATCAAACAAACAAAAAGTTGCGGGAGGGCTGCCCCAGAGGATTGAAAGAATTTGTCCTCTCTGAGGACATAGCCAATGTACTGTTGTAAATTGTGTGTGGCTTAGGAACAAAGGAAAATAAAATTGATTAAAAATGAACATCCTGTATAGTTCTTTTTTGGCTCCATGGGATGTCCCAACAGACCCTGAAGGGAGAGGGGAAAAAAAAAAACCCTCTCTCTACTGTTCCTTCAGGTACAAAAGTTTCAGCTTATACCACTCCAGGGCTTTTTTCCCTAGGTACATGAAAGGCCAGCATCTAAACTGCTGGGCCAAAAAACTAGAATCATCATAATTTTTATTACCTCAAATTCAATATGCTAGCAAACTCTGCATTTGCTAGATCCAATTCAATTCTACAAACCTTTATTAATATAATCATTATATGCCAGCCACTATTTGTTCAATTTTTCTTTTAAAGCTTGGACCTGCTGTTTCACTTGTATGAGAAACTCTTGATGGAGAAATTCCTTCTACTGATGCAGAAGAGCATGTGATCTACAGCTTATAATTCTTTGAATTGCCTAGAGGTGTCAAGAGGTTAAACAGCTTTCTCATGGCCATATCGCCAGGATGTGTTCAAGGCTAAATTTGACTTGAGTCTTCCTGATTCTGAGCCTGACCTTCTATCCTTGAGGCCTTACAGCCACAGGCTCCCCACCCCTGTTCTATCCAATAAGTAACACTCTAATGCTCTATAGCAGTATTAATAATGATGATAACAATAATGATAGCTAACATTTTTGTAGTGCTTTAAGGTTTACAAAGCACTCCCCATATTATCTCATTTGACTATCACAAAAACCTTGTGAGGTAGATACTATTATTATACTCATTTTATAGACAATGAAAATAGATAGTGGTTAAGTCCTTGCCCAGGGACACACAGCTAGTATGTAAGTCAGTATCTGAGTTCAGGTCTTTCTGACTCCACATCCAGTATTCTTACCTCCTACCTGACATATCCCACTACGGAAACAAAACTGTCCCTGCCTTTGAAAAGCTTACATTCTCCCAATTTCAATCTGTAAACAAGAAGATCATAAGATTTAGAACCAGGAGGATCTTAGTCAAACCTCTTATTTTATAGATGAAGAAACTAAGGCCCGTGAAAAGAAGTAGCTAACCTGTGACTGTGCAGCTCATTTGTGACAAACTTACCTAAGGCCACATAGGTAATACAGAAGCGGCACAGCCACAGTTTGTACCTAGGACTTCTGACCCCAAACCCAGTACCATCTACTAGGAAAGCTGAGTAGGAAATGTAACAGTAACTAGCAAGAACTTTTGCCTACAGATAATCCTTTAAGGGATAGACTTGAAATATTTCATCAGTGTTGAAGGGACTTGTGTTCAAAAACCTGGTTGTCCAATTATATCCCAGTAGAGAAGTGTTACTGAGGCAGCTAGGTGGCACAGTGGATAGAGCATCGGCCCTGGATTCAGAAGGACCTGAGTTCAAATCCACCTCAGACACAGAACACTTACTAGCTGTGTGACCCTGGGCAAGTCACTTAACCCCCATTGCCCCCCCCTAAAAAAAGGAAAAAAAAAAAGAGAAGTGTTATTAGAGCCATTGCCTGATACAAAAGGCAGAGGTGCAAACCATTTTATTAAATGTAGTATAAAATCGATATATCAAAAAAGGGTTTGGGTCCTATGCCTTAGCTGTTGGGCTCTCAATCACTATGGCATAAATGTGTATGGAATTCTTTCAATTGTATTTTAAAGTAAGACTCTTAATGAACAGAATCATAACAATTGTGCCTTGTCCTAAAATTAAAAGTCTTGTGAGTACCACAGAACATTTAGGCTGAACAAGGAAACCAAAGCAGAGGAAGAGCAAAGATGTTGAAATGCATTTCTCTTCAAGATAATATCACCACCTCCTGTTTTCCATTCTTTTCATCGTTTCCCACAGCCTCTGTCTCCACCCATTCTGACACATACCACCAAAACCCTAATACCACTTCTGTGTTTTCTTGAAGGAACAGAATGGAGCAAAAATAAAAATAAAGTGATAGAATCAATTCTGAGGGTAGTGGGTGAGGGGACAAGAAAGACTTTCATTGAAACAGTAATGGGGGAAGCACGCCTAGAATAAGATGGAATGAAGAGCAAGGTCTTCTATCTAGAATGAGAGCTCTGTGGAGTGCTGTTGGACCTGGAGTCAGGCAAGCCTGGATTTTGAGGCATCTCAGTATTGTGGAAGGAGCTCTGGATTTGGACATGTGGGGCCTGTCATCATTTTGTGACTTTCCTATTTACCTCATGTATCTTTGAGCAAATCGCTTCATCTTTCTGGCTGCAGTTCTATCATTTAAAAAAATTTAATTAAATTATTTTTTTTTTAGTTTATGGAATAAAACAAGCATTTCCATAATACAGTATAATAAAAAAAATGATTGCACATGAAACTGCTGATCTATTATGTACAACTTGCTATTCCTTTTAAATACAGAATACAATTCTCATGTAAAGTTCTCCTAAACCCTCTGTTTTAAGAGAGCTGCTCAGGCCAGCCATATTTATTATTCTTTGGGCCTTGCTCCTGGCTCTTCACCAATGCTTTCTCCCGCCCCTGCCTCCTCCCCCTTCTCAGCTTCTTCCTATAGGTTCTTTTCCCACAGTGGAATGGAAATTTTTTAAGGACAAAGACTATTTCTTTTTCCTTATGTTTAGATTCCCATCAATTACTACAGCACCTGGTACATAGCGAGCACTAAATAAGTGCTTATTAACTTGACTCTACAGCCCTTTTCAACTCTAAATCCTATAATCTCTAATGCAGGTAGGTTTTTTTATCTTTATCGACTATTTATTTATCTTTCTATACATGCATTTATTCAGTTATTTGTTTATTTTGTATAGTATAGCCCCCTTTGGCAGTCTGGTAAAGTATGGAGCTCTTCTCAGAATAATGTTTTTAATACATAAAGTAAAATGCGTAAGATTATAAGGGAAATTAATTACACTAAAATGCAATTATTAAAATATTTAAAAATGTTCTCAGATCCTGTATTCCTTACAAAATTGGAGTTACTAGTTTTGTACCCAGTGTGCAAGCCTGTTCACACTCAGTGCTTTGCAAATAGCGACTAATCTACCATTGTTCACTTTATGAGAGAAAATTCCGTGTAGAAAAATGTGCTTCAGAATGGGAGTTTCAAAACACAGGGCTCATTCCCATCATCAACATTGGCTCTATATGGAGTTGGTATGACACTGTTCATTTGTGGGGCTTCTCCTTCTGTCTGTCCATTCCTCGATGTCCTTTGTTGGATTATACTTCCACAAACTGTCACCAAACCATCATAGCTATTCCTCAGCACTCTATTTCAAATACTCTCCTTTCCAAATATTTTATTTCTTGATGATTTCCATAAACTCCTACAGATACAACTATCACCTCCATGAAGATGAATTCCAGATCTATATATCTTGCCCAAGTATGTCTCTTAAGCCCCAGTCTCCCATTATCAACTGCACATTGGGCAACTCCAACAGATTATGCTCTGTATATGTCTCAAGCTTACTAAATGAATAGACAAATAGAGACATTTGGAAATCTATTCAACATCATTGAAACCTAATTTAAAAAAGAATGGCATCCTTCACTGATGTGAATATATGAGGATAAAAGCAGTGTGGAGTAAGCCAGTAGAAAGCTAGCCTGAGATTCAGGCAGCCCTGGGTTCAAATCCTGCCTCTGACACATATTGGTTGTGTAACCCATGGCTATTCATTTAACCTCTCAGGTTTCCCAGGCAACTCTCTGTTACTTTAGATTTCAAAGCAGGAACTCATCTGCATTTTGAGCATGCCAATTGGGAACTCCCTATACTAGTGAAATCAAAGGCGTAGTTGTATCGCTTTACCTTTTACATATCCTTTTACTTTTAAAGCTATTAATATCTGTGATTTTAATCTCCCTGAGTAACTCTCTGTATGGGAACTCCCTCCATCCATAAAGATTGTAAATTATTGGTGACTTTGTACATAAGTCTGAGGGGTTCCCTGAAGAAGAGAATTGAAGTAAATTAGCCCAGTTCATTCCCACGGCCAATAATTGTCAGAGGAGGGATATGAATATCAGTGTACCTGACTGAAGCCTAATACTCTGTCCACTACCCTACATTGCCACTACACTAAAAATTATCCACTGATCTATTACCCACTAATATTATGCACTGATGACCATTATGAAAAGCTTTCATATCCTTGAATAAATGCTACTTAACTAGCTAATTACTCAACCTACATACCATACCAGCAGATGAGGTTCAAGCCAGAAGAAGCTAACAACTCCTGGTTAATTCTAATTCCTTAATTCCCTCTGCATCAATAACATTAGCTTCTAAGTAGCTTCTAAGCAGTTGGTGCCATTCTTCTGAGAATAATTTTTGAATGCCTTTGAGAATAAAAGAGAAATTACATTGAATGTGGCATCTTGAAAGCACACAAAGATACTGGGGTGACCCAGAGAGATACACATAGGACTCCCCATCCAATGAAGCAATGATTTGGCTGTCAGTGATCTATGAATAGCATGGCTGCTGAGCTCTTGAGAAGAATTCTTCTGTGGGTTCCTAAGACAGTATGGAAATAATAACAAGAATGTTAGCATCCAGATTGTCAGGGGTGGAGGAGAGATTGAGTATTAAGGAAGCAGAGGCTTCATGTATAACAGTGTTTCTCACATTGTGCTGCAAAGAACCCTGAATCCCTCAAGTTTATTTTTAATAAGTAGTTTAAGTTGTTTGTTAGTTGGAATTAAAAGGAATAATTTTGGAAGATTTTACTACTAAGGTACTGCCAACCTTAAGTTCAAACTGTAGGTCTCTGCCACTGTGGAAAAGTTTGAAACCACTGATGTATAGAAAATGTTTTCAAGAATTTTAGCGTGGAAAGAAAGGCGACATGTTATAATAACCCCCTTGCCTTCAATTCCTTCTCCAACTCCTTTCACACAGCTGTGAAAATAATCTTGTTTACAGGACCAATCACATAAGTCCCCTGCACAAAAATACACACACAAATGCATGATAAATGTATGTTTATATTATAAACATATATAAACACACACATATATGATAGACATATATGTATGTATTTATTATAAACACTATATATACACACATACATACGTGTGTGTGTGTCCATGTTAGACAGTATATTATGTTAACCCCCAATGGAAATAGATACTGAGTTAGTCTCTAAGTTGAGCAGGAAGAGGATAATGGGATATGCTACACTTGAGAAATTGCAGTTATTCCAACAATACCAAGTTGATTCATGAAGTAAAACTCCATAATTTTGATACATGTACTCCTTTGTTTATGCAGTATGGCAAATATCATGTAGGACTGCAATCTGCAAAGAATGAGAAGGACCAGAGTAGATATTAAAAGGCTGTAAAATATTTCCAATGATGACTATACAGAAGAGGTGATATAGAAGTCATTATTAGAGGAACAAAAGGCCAAGGACTTCAAGAGAAATAATGAAAAAATATAAGAATTAAAAACATTAGCAGATCTCAGCACTATTAAACAGCAGTAATTAAAATTATTTGGTACTTGTGGTACGAAAAGTGGGCCAAAATAGATAAGCAGGACCTAGAAGTAAATGAATTTAGCTCCCAAGTGTTTAATAGATTCATGATTCCAAAGTCCTTGGGAAAGGATTCCCTGTCCAACAAGAATGGCTGAAAAACTAGAAAAGAGTTTAGCACAAAATAGGTTTAGATTAGCTCCTTAAACCTTAAACCACAATGAGCTCCAAATAAGTAGGTGGTCTAAATATAAAAGGTCCTATCATTTTAAAAAATGAAGGAGAGAAGAAAGACCTACTTGGAAGATCTTTGGTTATGCTTATGCAAACAATGGATAGAGGACCACTAAAAAGAAAAAAAGACGCAATTTTGATTATACAAAATTTAAAAGTTTTTGCATGAAAAACTGATACCATTAGAATAAAAAAGTCAAGTGGGAAAATAGTTTTTAATATTTTATTTTTTTCCAATTACATGTAAAAACAATTTTTGACATTTGTTTTTCAAAATTTTGAGTTCTAAAATCTCTCCCTTTCTCCCTCTCCTCCCCCTTCATTGAGAAGGCAAGCAATTTGATATAGGTTATACATGTGCAGTCATGCAAAATATATTTCCATATTAGTCATGTTGTGAAAGAAAACATAGACCAAAAAAAAGAAGAAAAATAAAGTTTAGAAAAAGTATGCTTCGAACTGCATTCAGACTCCATCAGTTCTTTCCCTGGAGGTGGATAGCTTTTTTCATCCTAAATCCTTTGGAATTGTGTTGGATCATCGTATCACTGAGAATAGCTAAGTCATTCACAGTTGATCATCATATAATATTGCTGTTACTGTGTGCAATGTTGTCTATAGTAAGCCATGGGTTACACAACCAATATGTGTCAGAGGCAGGATTTAAACCCAGACCTTCCTGACTCTGTGGCTAGCTTTCTGTTGGCTTACTCCACACTGCCTTTATCCTCATATATTCACATCAGTGAAGAATGTCAATTTTTTTAATTGGATTTCAATGATATTAAATAGATTTCCAAATGTCTCTATTTCTCTTTTCATTTAGTAAATGTTCTACTTTTACCCCATTCACATTCATGGTTATGATTACTGTGTATTTTCCTTCCCCCTCTCCCATATCCTACTCCCTCTCTCCTTCCATCCTGTCCCTTTCCAAAGGTGTTTTGCTTCTGACTACCACCTCCCCCAGTCCTTCCTCCCTTTTATCAGCTTCCCCTTCTATTTTCTGCCTCCTCTCCTATTTCCCTATGTTCAACTTAGCCTGTATGTTATTCCCTCTTTGGGCCAATTCTGACGAGAGTAAGGTCCACGCATTGCCCACCACACTCCTCCTCATTTCGCCTTCCACTATAAAGGCTCTTTCAACCCTTACCAATTTAACAGGTTTTCTTTTCTTCTGCAGGCCGTGGCCAAAAATAGTTATATAACTTAATGTGATAGTCCTTCCAAAGGTGTCCTCCTGAGGTCAAGGGGAGAGATGTCAAATACAAGAGAGGCCAAGCAGGCAGGGAACCCAATTTAAATGTAATTGAGAAATACTTAACAAAATAACAAAAACACAATAGAGCATAGATAATGTTGATATGTGGTTTTCTAAGTCAATATGCTGTCTGCAGGCATCCTTAGGTATTTCTATTTGAATTTGACACCCCGATCTATGGTATTACCAACAAGACCACAGGACATCTTATCTCAATGTTTAATAGTATATTGGTGCACATATAGGCCATGTTTTTTTTTCTTCTGAAATTTGGCTCTGGTACTAGCTGACAGCAGACTAGAAGTGTTTTTTTTTTATTTTCTTTTTTTCCCCACTTTTCAAGTTTCTAGGGCTACATATACTTACTTGAACATCCCACCACGACTAATGACCTATTTGGACCCTTCGTCTATTCAAACCCATTACTTATAATGCCCCAATCCATTAATTTCTCAGTCCAAATCAGAAGACATATACATTCAAACTAGCATTTATAAAACCAAACAGTAAAGTTAAAACAAGGGATAGAATTCCCCAACACCATCTTCCACAAAGGGGTCAATCTCCCACACATGCCAGTCCTACAGTTAGGAGAGGTCCTCGTCCTCAAACCAGTCATGATCCTGGACTTGTGTTCTTGTAATGTTTCATTGCTGCTCCATTGTGCCTCATTTACCACTTCCCCCCAAGAACTGCTACTGCTGTCCGTTGCTGGCCCACTTCTCTACTGCTGCCATCAGCCCAAGTTGTCTTTGGCTGCCCAAGCTTCTCCTCCCCGGGAGAAGACATTATTGTTCTTTTGTGAGGAAGATCATGTCCTGCCTTATTTCCAGCAGCAGTCACCATCTACATCATATTGAGAGCTGTCTTTATCTGACCTCATTCCCCTTCAAAGGGAGCTACCCCAAACTCTTAGGTTGGAGTAAGTTCTTTTCATCAGGCAAACTACACTGGAGCTTCTGCATATTTCAAGGACACTCTTAACAACCTTAGCCTTGCATTCATGCCCATTTACCTAGATCACTCACCTCCCTATACTTATGTATGGGTTCTTTTTTTTCTTTCATGCAGTTGTATTTTAAGGATGCGGTCTATATTCAGAGGCAGTCTATTTTCAAACCAATATGGTAATCCCAATTTCTTTGCCCTTTCTAAACAAATCCTATTTTCCAACCCTTTAATTATGGTAATTGCTCTCTTCTGGACCCCATCTAGGCTTTCCACATCCTCTGAAAGACTAGAAAAGGGAAGAGCACTGAAACATGAAACCCTTCCAAATGTAATGTGCATGGAAGGGAAACGAATTTGCAAGAGCAGATTTAAAAAGTAGAAAGTGGGGCAGTAAAAGAAATATGCTCTCATTTCCATCTTAAGGGGAAAAAGTAGCCGTATACCATAATGAGAATAATACTGGCCTAAGAGATGAGAGGCCTATGTTGTAGTCCCAGTTCTGACAGTACCTCACTAGGTGACCTTAGGCAAGTGACTTAACCTTTCTAGACCTCAGCTATAAAACAAGGGGATTGTACTAATTCAGGGTTCAGCAACAAGTGTCTCTCCCATCAGAAGCTCTTTAAATATAATATTGCTTTGAATACAGGCTACCCCCTTGAAATGAGATCTCTGTGGCTGGAAAATGTATATTATAGAACCATAAGCATAGTGTTGGAGCATCGGAAGACAACCTCAGCAGCCATATGGCCCAGCCCATGCCCAAAAGGAATCTCCACTCTAACGTACCCAACAAGTGGCTGTCCTCCCTCTGTTTGAAGATCTCCAAGGAGGGGGATCCCAGGACTTCTCTAGCCATGCCATTGTATATTTGGACACCTCCAATGTTAGGAAGTTGTTCCTCCTATTAAGCTCAAATTTGACTCTGAAACTTGCACTCATTTTTCTAGGCTCCTTTCTCAGGAGTCAAATAGAATAAATTTATGCCCTTGTCCTTATGACAGGTCTTCAAACTCTTGAAGACAGTTATCACATTTTCCATTTGGTCTTCTCTTCTCCAGGCAAAACATGCCCCAGTTCTTCCAAACAATCACCATATAACATGGCTTCAAGACCCTTCTTGGTTGTTTTCTTCAGACCACAGCTAGGTGGTACAAAGGATAGAGCACTGGACTTGAAGTCAGGAAGACCTGAGGTCAAATCGAGCCTCAGATACTTATTTACTAGCTGTGTGACCATGGGCAGGTCACTTAACCTCTATCTACCTCAGTTCCCTCAACTGTAAAATGAGGATAATAATAGTCCAAGATTAAATGAGATAATACTTTGAAAATCATTTAACATAGGGCCTGGCACATAACAAGTTCTTAATAAATGCTTCCTTCCTTCCTTCCTTCTTAAAATATGACATACAGAACCAAGAACAATTCTCTAGAACAACATCTGATGAAGTCAGAGTACAGGGGAACTATCATCTCTACTATTGAAAACTGTACCACTTCTGATGAATCTCAAGATTGTGCTAAATTTTGGCCTGACACATCACACTACTGATCCTGGAATTCATGAAACCCTCAGATCTTCTTTCTCCAGAACTACTATCTGTCCATGCTCTCCCATCTTAGACTTGTGAAGCTGATATTTTAATTTTCATCTTGTATTTAGTCCAATGCTCTAGTTTGTCAAGATCCTTTTGGAGCTAGACTGTCTTCCATTGTTTGCCACACAGCTATCCCTCACAGCTTAGCATCATCTGTAAATCTGATGAGCATTCCATCTATGTCTTTACCCACATCATCGACAAAAATGTGAAATAGCACAGGGCCAAGCACAGAAGCCTGGCATACTCCACTGAAGATCTTCTGCCACCACAAAATTAAACTAAAATTTGAACTGAGGTCCACTGACTCCACACCAAGTGTTCAAACCATCTTAACTCAAGTATATACTAAAAAATACCAGTTATAGGCACATCAAGGCTTTTATAATCTGTCCTCATGGAAAAAAGTATACTTATTATTGATCAATACAGTATATCTGTATAGCTTTTTGGTCAAAATTAATGAATAGGGTATACTTGTATACTGATTTAACTTGTTAAGATCAAATATGTTATGTATAATAAGCAATGAATTGATAGCTTTAGAGGCAAGTAGATTTTAGGCCTAGAGCTTTCATCCTTTCTCTATGCAACTAGAAGTAACTTGCTTGACCTTCTCTCCTTAGTTGTTGACTACATTCACTAAATCTCTTTTTCCAGAGTTTGGGGGACCACACATCCTTCTTTCTGCTAATTTTACTCCTTCTTGTCCAGTTATTTGACTTGAGTTAAGTGATATCTGCCTTTCAAGGGAACCATTAGCTAATCTGATAGTCTCATTATACCATTATGCTAATATGCTTTGGTCCATCCCTCAATTTCTGAGACAACAGTAATGTATCAGAACTAAGGCCTCTTAGAAACAAAGATAGATAGATAGATAGATAGATAGATAGATAGATAGATAGATAGA
>NW_020940527.1:21594650-21689014 GCF_900497805.2 Vombatus ursinus
AGATAGATAGATAGATAGATAGATAGATAGATAGATAGATAGATAGATAGACTCTATTACATTTTGTTCAATACCTCAAGGATCTGTGATATGGTTGGTAAAGATATCCCTTCTACATACAAGTCATTCCCCAATTGATAAATGGTCAAAGGATATGAACAGGCAGTTCTCAGAGGAAGAAATTAAAGCTATCTATAGTCATATTAAAAATGCTCTAAATCATTATTGATTAGAGAAATGCAAATTAAAACAACTCTGAGGCACCATATTACATCTATCATATTGGCTAACATGACAAAACAGGAAAATGATACATGTTGGAGACAATGTAGAAAAATTGGAACACTAACACATTGTTGGTGGAGTTGTGAACTGATCCAATCATTCTGGAGAGCAAGTTGGAACCGTCTCAAAGGGCTATAAAACTGTGCATACCCTTTGATCCGTCAATACCAATACTAGGTCTGTATTCCAAAGAGATCATAAAAAAGGAAAAAGGACCTACATGTACAAAAATATTTATAGCAGCTCTTTTTGTGGTGGTAAAGAATTGGAAATTGAGGTGATACCCATCAACTGAGGAGTGGCTGAACAAGTTGTGGTATATGAATGAAATGGAATACTATTGTTCCACAAGAAATGATGAGCAAGTGGATTTCAGAAAAACCTAGAAAGACTTACATGAACTGATGCTGAGTGAAGTGAGAAGAACCAGGAGAACATTGTATACAGTAATAGCAACATAGTACAATGACCAAGTTTGATAGACTTAGCTCATCTCAGCAATGCAGTGATCCAAGATAATTCCAAAAGATTCATAATGGAAAATGCTATCCATATCCAGAGAAAGAACTATGGAGTCTGAATGCAGATCAAGGCATACTTTTCTTTTTTTTTCTTTCTCATGGTTTTTCCCTTTTGATCTGATTCTTCTTTCACAACATGATTAATGTGGAAATATATTTAATATGATTGTACACGTATAGTCTATATCAGATTTGCATGCTGTCTTTGGGAAGGGAGAAGGGAGAGAGGGGCAAAAATTTAGAACTCAAAATCTAATAAAAGTGAATGTTGAAAACTAAAAATTAATTATTTTAAATATATATATATATATCCCTTCTATTCAGACAGAACACAGCCACTCTGTATATGACTAAATAGATGATCTTCCCAAATTAGAGAATGTCAGTGACAGAAAATATGATCACTCTATAGTCAATCTAGTCATGATCCAAATTGAGGAACTGAGTTAGTCTGATTTTTAGATAACAGATAGTTCATCATTGAATCATATTTGGAATCTTTTCAACTTGTTAGGAACCTACAAAAGCTTGTATTCCAGTGGCTTACCATTGAGAGTCCAGGATCACTTCCATGCCACCATGAGGCATCAGATATCATGCATCATGTTGTATTATACACAATATGACTTAAGCTAATAACATGTATAAAAGCACAGAGAACATGGTGGTGTAAAATTTCTCTGGCATCGATTGAAATATACACACATATTTCAATGCTTTGATACATCTGTAATCCCATTGTATTGTAGACCCCCTCCAGTGGAACTGATTACAACTTGGACATGCCTTCTTATCCTAGCTAGCTCTTATCCTTGTCTTCCCATAGACCCATCTTCACAAGCCCACTCAAAGTGTTGGGGACCTTCTAGATACTGAATAGGTATCATGGTAGTATATGTTCTATGTATTAGCTTTCTCTTACTTTCTCTACATGATCTGCCCACTTCCCTTTACAGTCATGCGTATCTTTGATATTGTTTTTGTATAATTACCCTTGTCAAACTATTTAAACCCAGGCTATTTCTCCATAGTCCTTTAGGTGATCTGCAACATTAATTTTGGGGGGAATGTGACAGCCTATGCTTCACAGCCATATAGCATCACTGGGAAAAAATATTGGTGATAAAAAGATGAGCCTTTATTAAAGGGAGAAATTGGAACTATTAAAAGTACTGAACAATTTCCAAAATTCATCCAGCACATTGTCCTATTTAATTGTGGGCCCAGTGCATTGCCAAACCATAGTATCTCTCTAACATATTTGTGAAAAATTTGCCTCTTCCCTTCTGATATCTCCATCAAAGATGTCCTAAATATGTGTGTAGATTATTCTCATAAAAGTTTAACAGGGACAGGAAAATGTAGATCAATAATTATTGGTATTTCTCAATCTTTTTTTTCACTAATGATATCTGGAACTAATTCACAAGCATTTGCTATCCTCTGCTCTTTCAGATGACTAGTTAGTCAACTAGCATTTATCAAGTGCCTACTATGTGGTAGGCACTCTGCTAAATGCTAGGGATACAAAGAAAGGCAAAAAAATAGTCCCCACTCTCAGGGAGATCTCAGTCTAATAGGGAAGAATTGATTGCTCATTACTCTCCAAATTGTATCATCTCTAGCACAGACCTCCTCTGATTATACTGGATCTGGTCCAACTTTCTTCCCATCTTTGTTTCCTGGAATACCACTTCTAATCCCTCGTGTGGCACATAGGATCTATGATGGTAGAGTCCAAATGTGGTGAGGCATTGTCCTTGATGGAAAGAATAATTTACTATAGTAATTATGACAATTTTTTTTCTGATTTTTCATCATACTTTCCAGAAATAGGAGTCTTCCTTAGACCCTCCATTCCATCATCACTCTCATAGCCCTGAACCAGGTCCCCATGAGGCGGCTCGGATTTCTTTGAAACAGCAGCTGTTGCCATCAGAGCTGTCTGGGAAACCCCCTACTACTTGGTGACAAGATCACTAGCTTAGAGACAGGACCACAGAGAGTGACAATGTCAGACCAGGTCAGAGAGGTGATTAAGGAAAGACTGAGCAGAAATGTAGCCTTACCACACCTATCCTAGAAAGGGATGCTTTAAAAGGAATATCATGTCTAAATTTATAGTAAAAAGGCCCAACTCTTTCATTCTGTCGTTATAAAAGCTGTCAGAGTCTGAGTGCTTCATTCAAAGCCATATAGTTAATAAACAAGCCAGGAGCCTAGCTCAGGTCCATGAACTCCAAATCCTTTCAGTTATGTTAGGTTGGTGCTTGTAGTATATGATACCATACATGATAGCATGATTGCTATTTTTGTCAGGGATCTGTACCTGAGGGCTTTACTTGCCTCCTTACCTTCAGAGCTATACCTGAGAAAATCGTCTTAATTCCATCTCAGCTATATCTCTTTATGGTCCAGAGACTCATTCTTCCGGCAATGTCCCTGGAAATTATCCATTCAAAATTAAAATCATAGAGGAAAAGGCTTTTGAGATCCTCTGTTCAACCCTACCCTCACTCTTTTTTTTTTAGTAAATGAAGAAACTGAAGGTTAGAATATAGAAATGAAATCATCTAAGGTCACAAAGCTAGTGAGACTAGAATCCAACACTCCTGACTCCTAGACTAGAACTCTTTCTGGAACACCATGATCTAATAAAGAAGTCCTGTTTTCCAAATTTTTCATGGACACCCATCACATCATTTCAATTCCTGGTCTGCAGGGCAGTCTCCACAGACTTCTGTGCATAGAGAATGCTTCCTAATCTCCATTGCTACAATGAAGCTCTTGGAATCCATCAAGACTACAGAGGTCTGAGCAGGTCCAGGAAGTGCCTCTCCCTCCTAATTAAAAACAAATTTGCAGTACCCGCTGCTAGGGAATAGCCACCAAGTCCTGTAAGCTGAGAAACTTTCTTAAGTCTCTCAATTTAGATGCTCGGACAGCTGCTGCTGAAGGCTAGCAAACAAAAGACCAGTAGAAAGAAGGAAAGATTTGATTTGAAGGCATTAAAATGCAGCTAGGCAGCACAAATTTGTAGAAAAGCAAAGCCTTCATATTAAAAACCTGATGGAATTTATTTAGCATAAAATCAAATTTCCCTAACACAAACTTGGTTTTGCTTTTGTAAGTTCTCTAGTGTATGTCATAAGACCAAATCAGGCATCCATATGTGTATGTACATGTGCATGAGTACATATGTGTGTTCCATTATATATATGTATATATATTTATACACACACATGTATGTGTATATCTGTATATACACATACACATATACATACGTACACAAATGCATGTATATGCATATTCACACCTACACAGATATATACATACACACATAGATATGTTTTAAAATTTCATTTCTACCTTACCCTACCCAAGACATGTTTACATTCTTCTTAATGTGCAAGAGATATCTCATAAAGCAGCTTTATCTTCTCCTTGTTGTAGAAAGCCCAAAAAGGATGATGGACTTTCTGTAAGTATTACTACTTTGAAGAAATTTCTTTACTCGTGCACTTGACAGTGGCATTTTCTTACTAATATCAGCATAAACATTACCTTGACAATGTATTTTAAGGTATTTAAATAACTTATTTAAGGTATTTCAGACCAAAATGGTAAGAAGGAAAGTGTTTGCTACCTGTCTCTTCTTAGATGATTTACTTGATCCTTTGTGTCTTAGTTTCCACATCTGGAAAAGGAAGCATTTCCCAATCCCTCTTTAATTCCAGTGCCTTCCTTCTGTTCATTATTTCCTATTTATCATGTATTTAGTATATTTGTATATATGTTTGTTGGCTGTCTCCTCCATTAGATTGTAAGTTCCTTGAGGGCAGCAACTTTTCTTTGCCCTTCTTTTCATCCCCAATACTTAGCACAGTGCCTGACACATAGAAGGTGTTTAACAAATGTTTATTGATTAATCAGTTGGTTAGATTGAACTGGACATACTTTAAGTTCTCTTCTGGTTCTATAGCTATGATCCTATAAGATTTGAGGGAAGCTAAAAGGTGCAGAAAATTTCCATCCCTGGATCTCCACGATTCCCAAAATTCCTATTTTGTTTCCAGGAGGCCACAGTTACAATGAAAATACACAGAAGCACAGGGCATCAATAACATCCACTAATACATTCATTTGTTAGGTTACCTGAGAATATAGACATCAAAGCCCTAAGTGAATGGGACAAAGGACAGGTCAGTTTTGATTCAGGAGAGGAGAAAGGGATAGAATCAGATTAGTAGTAGTTCAGTAGGGGAGGCTTGCATAGTGTTTAGGGAACCAAGTATATCGGGGGGAGCAATAGGTGTTAGGAGAGCCATTGGACAAAGGGGATGAAATTCCACTTGGAAGTCACTAACTGTGTAATCTTAGAGGTGGAATTAGGCTCATTTAGAGTTAGCAGGAGGCAGATTTAAGCTTCATAAAAGCAAAGCCTTCCCTCAAATTTGAATTAAAAAAATAGAATGGGTTGTTTCGGGTAGTGATGAGTTTACGGAATCTCAGCATTGTTAGGGGGCATCAGAGGGTATCTACTCTAATCAGTACTTGAATCTACCCTAAAATATCACCATTACTCATCCAGCCTCTACTTAAAAAATGTCCTGTGAAGGTAAAACTGATCTCTTGAGGCAATTTCTGTCTAGAAAGGTGAAGAATCAAAAAAGAAAAACAGAAAAGTGAGGCTTCTTATAATTAAGATAAGTTATTAACAGATTTTTGAGGTAGTGAGTTTCCTATGATGCACAGTGTTTGATACCATCCAAGGCCCCTTCCCCCACTGAGATCTTGTAATTCTAAGACTGACTAAAGTGAGGGTGCCCATCATGGCCCATGAGGTCATTGAGCTTCACAAAAGTCAGAGGTTCGTGGGTCATGCTGGAGGATTCTGGGCTCAAGCTCAGAGTGTACCTCCAGAGACACTGCCATCATAACTAACCTCGCATGGATTGATAGCTTTAATCACACAAGCAGAGTACCTTTCCTAATGATACAGAAATTAGTCTTAATGGCACTTTAGAAAAGAAGTGACACAGGCCTGACACAACATTCTCATCATACACAGGCACCGCACATCTGACATTTGCCTTTATTGCATCTGGAAGTTATGAATCTCTACAGCTGTGGTGGCAGATGAATCTGTAATGCAAATTTCCTCTAACTTTCAGTGACAGGCAGACTGGGGAAATTCACAGTGTGTGTGGGGGAGGTGTGGGTGTGTGTCTGTGAGTGTGGGTGGGTATGTGGTATGGGAGGAAGGGTACAACAGGATTCACTGAGGAGGGAGGACACCAAGGGTCTGGGACCCCTTGTACTGGCTCATGAAATCTGATTGTTAAATATTCAGCATGAGCACTCACACCTGGGAAACTGACAAATGCTACAAATCAGGGCTTAGTTTATTGTTTTGTTGATTATCTAGATTTAAGAAAGTGATGAGGAAAATGCTAATAAAGTAAATTAAGCTTACAAATGTATCTTGTGCATCTATTAGTTAATTAATTTATTTATTTATTGGAGAGCTGGGTCAAGGGAGAGGGTTAAGGAGAGGAGAGAGGTGAGAGACAATTGGTAGGGGATAAAAAGCTGACCTTGGATTCAGGAAAGTCTAGGTTCAAGTGTTGTCTCTGACTCATAATTAAGTTTGTGACCTTAGGGCAAGTTACTTAACTGTACCTCTTCCACACTGGAAACTTAGACTGTACCCCTAGATCTACCCTGGGGTCTGATAGGTGGGCTTTCACCTTATCATGTCTGGATCTAGGCTTTCACACTTTGTCCCTTTATAGATCATACTACATATCTACTCTAACCTTCCCACCCTTCCCCTCTCCTGCCTACTTTCTAGTACCTCTTTATACATTGTCTTCTCCCATTAGAATATATGCTTCTCGAGGGCAGGGAATGATTTGCTTGTTTGTATTTCTATCTCTAGTATTTAGCAAAGTGCTGACCCATAGTTAGCTCTTAATAGATGCTTAGTAGATTTGTCTATCAGTGCTCCAAACGGTTATCTAAAAGTTACTGGTAAGGCATTGAGAGAGGAAGTTCATTACTGGGAGTTCATACCTTGATGAAAACAAAAGTCCAGTTGAAAAATAAATAAGCAGATATGGATTTATCATGAACTTTGAGGAAATGTTAATTGACACTTTGAAATAAAGCCAACCCTGTATTAGAATTAGCATGTGAAAACTATAAGACATCCTACTACAGAGTGTGTAAGGGAAAAGACTGAGATTTTGTTTATATGGCAGATAGGGCTGGGAAGGGGGATGGATCAGTGACAAGAAGGTTAGTGGTATTGTAAGTTCATCAAAAATTAATATCTATCCAAATCAACATGTAGAAGTTATCATGAAATTCACTCACTGAATTCCCAGTGTCTGAGCTAGAATTTCAAAGGTTTTACTAACAACTTAGAAATCAGTTTTCCTTTACTGTTGTATTACCAAGGATGGTGTTATTGCTGATGGTTTTGATATTGGTGGTAGTAGTACTCTAGTCATCTGCCCACATCTGTTTATTTACTTGGAAAAGATGCCTGAAAAAGCCATTCTCCTGCCTCCTCCTCCTTTCCCTCCTGGGGCATGCCTAATATGATGATAGTAGGTCAAATAAGAGCTATTTCCTAACTTCTGACCTTTTACCCGAAGATCCATCTCTAATGCAAATGGCTGTTGAGTTATTTGTTTCCTTGTTTTTTTTTAAACTAAAATAGTTTAGTGAATGTTTTGACTTTATTTTTAGAACTGTCCCTGTAGTTTGGGTTTGAGGTGAGGATGAGAAGTCTTGGTGCCTGATTGCTATAATAAAAGCAACCTCATCTTTATTTCAGTCCCAATGAGATTATTCAACTTCTTATGTTACACTGTGTTTTAAAGAGACAGCCCAAGCTGTCAAAGACCACTAACCTCCAGGGAGGAAAGAAGTGGTTGCTTATGGAAGAAGGGTAGAGTTTCCCAACCAATGTGAGGTTTTTCTAACATGTGGGAAGAGGATTGACCTGAGGCAAGAGTAGAGGAAGCAGTTATCTATCTTGGGTTTGTCTGTCCAGCTTTAATTCCCAAAAGATGACTGATGACATCACCAGAGTGATGAATTGCAGTAAATTGGATTTAAGTGAGGCACAGCAGAGCAAAGTCATCAGCCTCTCGCTCTTCCAGAGTCATCAAAGTCCAGCGGCAAGACAAAAATCAAGACGTCTCGCAATGGCCCAGCCATTTCACAAAGCATACTTTCCTTATCCCATACATCTCTGACACTAAGTGCCATAGTTAGGCACATAGTAAAGGCATAAGGAAGGTTGGTTGACTGATTGATTGACTGACTAATTAGGTAGACTAAAGATTTGTCACTTGTGCTATGACAGGATACCACGATCCACCTTTGACACATCTCCCCTTCCTTCCGCCTTTAACTCCCCTTGTAATATCAAATAAATTAGCTCTTTTAAACTTGTGGGAGAATACCCCCTGAAGGTTTCCACAATTTGGAAAGACCATGTTCCTCTATGTCTAAGTTACATAAGTAAACAGTAACCCAGAGCCAAGTGCATTCGGGTTATGAAGTCCATAAGAGGAAGCAAGAAGAGAACCTTGTATGGATCCTGACACAGCGAGCCTGTCCAAAGCTGGCTCTCTGACTGACCTCCCTACATCTGGAAATCTGTGGTTTCCCTTAGACCCTGTTTCTGGGTGTATCTCTTGGCCCTCGTTGCATACATTTTGTGCGGTTCACTCTAATACAGTTCAACAGACTCTTTGGGGTGAGTCGATGAAGGGGAGCCATGGAATAATCATAATTATATATTATTATAGCTCATATTGTACAGCACTTTAAGGCTTACAAAGAGTTTCCTCACAACAACCACAGGAGGTAGGTAGTATAAGAATTACCAGTTCCATTTCATGGGAAAAGACACTGAGGCTAAGAGAAATCAAGTGACTTAACCATGGTTACAAAGATGGTTAAGAGTTGGATCCAGGAGTCAAATGCAGGTCCCCTGTATCCAAGTCCAGGAGTCCTTTCATTCTGCTCCCATGCAAAGCACTATGCCTGCCACCATAGTGGAACAAGCAATAGTGGCAACAGTAAATTTCAGCTCAAGAGGCCAAGTCTTGGCTCCTAGCATAAGCTCTTCTACTGTAACTGGCCAGCAGAGCTCTGACATCATTACTCCAACAAAGAAACCAACCGGTCAACTTCAGCCAAGAACAATGACTCAATTTCTCCCTAAAATCAAACCCCAGCCTAGTACAATGGAAGGAACTGTGAATTTGGAGTCTGAACTGTGACCCTGCTACTTACCAACTTAGTGACCATAGACAGGTCACTTAACCACCTTAGGCTTCAGTTTCCTCATCTATATAATTCATAAGTTCAAGTAAATGATCTCCCAATAGTCCTGCTAGCCCTAAATCCTAAGGTGCAATAAAATTTGGGATACTCAGGCAAAAGTCATTAAAGGCCAAGTAAATTCTGGAACAGGATGTGGAGCAAAGAGGAAACTTCAAAGTAAAAGTAATCATAAAAAGCACTTTTGCCTAAGTCCCTGGGCAACAAACAAGAACCATGAGGTAAATGAGTGAGTTTGGAGCCATTTGTGATGATATCAGAGGAATCTATCCAGCTCAAGCTATTTTGAAGCACATTTCCCCAGAAAGCTAAAATACAGTATTGATCTTTGATTCATGGCACCTCCCAGACAGATCACATCCATTTGCAGCCCTTTAAGTGTAAAGGGATTTTAGTTTCTTGCTAAATGAAATCTCATTGTCTCCTCTCTTGGTCTACCCCTCCTCCACTACTAAGTAACAGTAATTACCCAGCCATACCTTCTGAGGATCCACAGTCTATCCCTTGGGGTTTAGGAGAGCAGGCAATCTTGATTCTGCTCTGGGTTAAGTATGCTGGCTGAATTTCTCAGGCACCTTTTTGGAGATGCTCACTGGTGTCCTTGGGGATCCCCGTGTTCTATTGACAATTTAATTAAAATAACTTCCTCGGGAGAACCACACTTGGTGGTATAGGCAGCTGGTTAGCACTACTCTAGGGCCTGTCTTCACACTCCACATAGCAATGCTGGCTCAGGATTTTATTCTTCAAATATTGATCCCTTATGCTCTTGAGGGGAGATGAGAGCTATTGTGTTGAGTGAAGAAAATAAAAGAAGATTCAGAAATTGAAATTATCTGAATATTAATAATCACACTATGTTTTCTGAAGGAATAGGAATTCATTCTCTTTTGTTCTAGCTTATAGGCTACTTCATGATCCTGGGATAAAGCCACATTCTTATTCCATGTTCTGCTATAAGATTTGTTTATTAGGGCACTATATAGTACTATAGGCATCATGAGAAAAACAGTGGGTAGAGAGTCAATGGGTATTGTTATGTGGTGTAACAAGCATAGAATTGGGTATTACAAAACTTGGATTCTAATTCAGCTTCGTGTACTTCTTATTTTTCCATGACCTTGAGTTAATAATGTAATTTCAGTGAGTTTCAGTTTTCTCTTCTATAAAATGGTCACAATAATACCTGCCTTCCTGCCCTACTGTCTACCAGACTTATTATAGGGGAAAATCTACATTTCCCAGAATGCTTTGGCCTAGGGATCAAATACTGATTGTAGAAGAACAACGAGTCTGTTGTCCATAAAGGCATATGCCCATCATGAAATTGTTGATTGGTGAGGGAATTTTTGGAAATATGAAGGAAGAGGAGTGAAGGTCTCTATCAGGCCTGTCACCCCTTGGGGCAATAGATTCTTCTGAGAAGTGTAGTGATAACAGCAGAATTTATACTGCTGGGCTTTAAATGGAAAATTTGCTTTTGAAGTAGAGCAAGGAAATGAGACATCCTGGTTATGGAAAAGGTGAAGCAAATAGTGCCCAAGAAAAGTCAAGCTTGTAGTGACATACATAGAGATGGCAGCACCCAGGAAACAGCTCATCAATGAGGCACAAATTTAGCCTTTCAGTGATGTTAAACCAAGCCAGGACCCTCCCAGGAAGACACCAAGGCTGCTCAGACTTGGCCAGTGACTTCTTGGAGAACATGATTCATAGGAAGCCCTGTTCCCTAAAATCCCGGAAGGAAACAGTATTGAGATTGTCTTCATTTTGTTCTGGTGAAATATTTGATTCTTTCAACAATCTTTCTTACCTGCCTTCCTTAGCAGAGTGAGTCACTAAATGCCTAGAATAGAATCATCACTTTTAGAAATTCCCAGTTCTTAAAATGAGTGGATGGCAAGAAAAAAAGTGAGCCTGAAAGGCTAACTACCACTAGATCTGCCATAATATGAACCCAAATCCTTGGGGGTCTAGAGATGGCTGGACCAATGAGGATACAATGAGATCATGGATGCAAAAAGTTATCTAGTTATAAAGGATCATTATATAATTGGGCTGAAGCCCATTGTTTGCTGAGGCGCTCAATCAGTTTAGCAGATATGATTACATTTGAGCATTTTGTACATCATTAGCCTGAGTCTCTTTCCATGAAAGCTTAAGTATATTCTCATTCGGTATTTATTAATCATTGGTGTTACAAATTGCAACTCTTCATCAGTCATCACCTCTCACGAAAGAAAAAAAAAATAAGAGAGAGGAGAGATGAGCTGCTGCTTCCTCACAGATCAGCTGCAAGCAGAACTCGTAAGATGGAGGGCCACAGATGCTCCTCAGAGTGATTGTTCCTTGCTTTTCTTAACCTCGGCCTCATGTTGCCAAGGGAGCAGACTAATTGTTGACTTAGTACTTTCAATCCATAGATGAGTGGAATGCGTAGTAATTGCTATCATTAGAGCAGGAGAGCCACCCTGGAAAGGGAGGGCAGAGGCCCCAGGGAGGGAAGAAGACCAGCCTCCCACAGCTTTCTGCGCTGGTAATTATTAGGTTTATTGAATGGAGCAGCCGGGAAAGGTTCCGAGACCTGAAAATTTGGGGTAGCAGGTGTCATGCTTCATTTTTCCAGAGTTGGCAGGAACTAAAGATTACGCACCCCAACAAACATACATACTTAGAGCTCCAAAAGGTTCTTGCACAGAGTAGGCGTTTAATACATGCCTGTTGAATTGAATTGTATTGAATGATGTGCTATGCTGGTATTTAAAGTGTAAATGAAAGACTACTGGATTTAGAGCCAAAGGACATGGATTCAAGTCTCATCTCTATCATTTACTACCCATGTGACCACAGGCAAGTTACTTCACCTCTGAACCTCAGTTTCCACATTTGCAAAAAGGATAATAATCAGAAACAGATTTTTATATAGTTTTTAAACTTTATAAAGTTCTTTACATATATCATGTCATTTAATCCTCACAACCTTTGCATAGCGATCCCCTATGCCTTAAAAGCACTCCCTCCACAACACCCCCTCTTAGTCAATAAGCATTTATTAAGTGCCTACTGTATGCCAGGCACTGGGAATACAATGGTACTTTCCTTCAAAGCTTCGCTTTAATGCTACCTCCTTCAGGAGACTTTTCCTGAACCCCATACATGGGAGTTGTTGTTCTGTAATTTTTTCAGTCATTGCCGACGCTTTGTGACCCCATTTGGGGTTTTCTTTGCAAAGATACTAGAGTGGTTTGCCATTTTCTTTTCCAGCTCATTTTTCAGATGAGGAAACTGAGACAAGCAGGATTAAATGTCTTGCTCAGGGTCATACAGCTAGTAAACGTCTCAGGTCATATTTGAACTCATGTCCTCCTGACTGTAGGCCAGGAGCTCTATCCCTTGCATCACCTAGCTGTCCATGCGAGACTCTCTCCCAAAACTATATTATATCTATTTCGTATATATTTATACGTGTATAGCACTTAACCCAGTGCCTGGCACAGAAGAGGCACTTAACTAATACTGACTTGACTACTTGTTGTCTCTTCCAACAGAATATAAGCTCCCTGCGGGCAGGTACTGTTTATTTTTTTTCTTTTTATCCCCATTTCTTGGCTCATAAATACTTAGTAAATGTTTATTGATTGATTAATATTAACCTAATTATTCAAATAAGGAAATTGAGGCCAATAAAAGTAAAACAACTTACTGATGGTCATAGTTAGTGTCATAGGCTGAATTTGAACCCAAGTTTTCCTGACTCGCATGTCCAGCACCTCACAATGTTGTTATGAGCATTTTGTTAACCAAAACACTGGTTGGAAAAGCATTGGAAAGCATTTTGTCCACCAAAAAGCCCCATACCAACTGAAATCCAGTGTTGCTTATAACTTTATACAAAATAATTTTAAACTATATACTGCAATGATTTCTGCAACACTGCAGAAATATGAAACTATAACTGCAAATTTAAAGGCCCTAGGATATTAAAAGGACCATAATGGTCATTTAGTGCAACACTTGTCATTTTGCAAATAAGGAAACTGAGGACCAAGAAAGTTAAGTGCCCTACCCAAAGGTCACACAGCTAGTAAGTAACAGAACTGGAATTTTAATCCCTATAATCTGACTCTAAATCAAGTGAATACTGAACAAAATGATAAAATTCATTTACATCCCTTACCCCTGCTGAATCTCTCCATGGTGTGCCTAGTGGCTCAGCCATTAGTAAGACCACTGCTGCTAAAAAATTAAAGACCTTAGATCCTACATCTCAAGCACACACACACACACACACACACACACACACACACACACACACACAAAATGAATGCAGTCAGGCTTAGCTACCTTTCAGGACTAAGGAAATGACAGTACTATGGAACTCTGCTTGGGCCAGACCACATCTGGAATATTGTGTTCTGCTGAGTTGTGGGCACCACTGTTTAGCACCAACATTTCATTGATATGCTGAGGAGCATACAGAGAAGGAAACAGGATGATAAGAACGAGCACATGAGATCACTTCTTATAAGAGTCCACTGATGGAATTAAAAATGTTTAGCCTGGGGATGAAAAGGGAGAAAGGATAGTTGCCTTCAAGGTACTAGAAAGGTCTGTCAATGCAAACAAGAATTAGACTTGTCTTTCTGGGCCAGGGGTACTTAACCTGGGTTTTTTTTATGGTTTGAGGTGGAGGGAGGTGTCTTTGGGATCTGTTGGTAGATTTCATTGGGTCTGTGAACTGTAACAGGTAAAATCTGATATAAGGGAGATGAGAAAATTTACATCTTTATCCTCACTGTACTCTAACTGAAATTTAACATTTCTTTCAGTTATTTAAAAGCATTATTCTGATGTATCCATAGGCTTTACCAGATTCTCAGAAGAGTTCCTGACACAGAAAAAGTTTAAGAACCTTTGTTCTGGGCCTTAAAAGACAGAACTAAGTGCAAAAGGTAGGGTTAGAAAGAGACAAATTTAGTCTTAACAAGAAAAAAAATTGTCAACAGTTAAATATGTCCAAAATTCAATTCAACTCAGTTCAAGGAGTATTTATTAAATGTCTTCTATATACCAGGCTTTGAGAATAGAAAAAAATAGTAAAATAGTCTCTGCCCTCAACAAACTTGCCACCTTTGGGTGGGGGACAGTCTAAAGAGAATGGGGTTACAAAAGCTCTTAAGAAAAAAAAAACTATATATAATAGAGATTAGTATTTTCACATGTAACTTTCATTTTCTGTTCTGCTTTGTATGTAGAAATGGGATTTGGGGGCTCATTAAATTCAGAATAAAAATACATTTTAAAATCAAGTTAAAAATGTCTTTCTGGAGCTCTGAGAGAATGTATTCATTTTTAACTTATTTGATCACTGCCTATGTCTGCATCTGCTGGTAGGGTCGTTCTCACTGGATTCAGAAATCAAGGAAATTAGAAATTTAGAATGTAGATGTCAAAAGGCCTTAAAGACAAGGCCTTATGGAATGGTCTTAGTATGGGAAGGATTTTTTATGAGTGTCAGAAGAGTCAGAGTCTCTTTAAATCACCTTCTTCATACTCTGATCCAATCACACTGGACTCCTCATCATTCCATGTTTTCCTCTGTTAGCCTCCTATGCCCGTATAACACATGCCACCTACCATGACTGAAAGACTTTCTCCCTTCCACTCCAATTTCCTCACCTCAGTTTTAGAAAACTCAAATTTTTTAGACCACTCTGTTTGACATCTTCTGTGCACTGAATTGTTTCCTAACATATTGTTACTTGTGTACGTGTCTCATTCTCTCAGCTAGATTATAAACTCCTTGAGGGCAGGCATTATGCCATTAATTTTTTTCCCAGTTCCTAATAGGGATTCCCTACATGACTTGCATGCAGCAAATGTTTCATAAATGCTTGTTGTACAAGCTGTATGTACAAGCTTTACATCTTGTCAGAAATTTTCTCACTTCTCTTGGATAATATGACCCTCTGGGACACCTCTTACCCCCCATAGACTGAATCCAACTTCTCACTTTTCTATTTTGGAGGCAATCAGGCTTAAGTGACTTGTCCAGGCCAACTTCTCGCTTGTAAACTATGATTAAACAAAAAAAATTTGTTAAAAGAGGGAATAAAAAATAGAAACCCTTAAATAAGGAGGCAATAGTGTCAAAGACCTACACTTAGGAGAGTCACTTAGGAGAGCCAAATGCAAGGGCCCTTTGATTAATACCCTCCACCCCACCTCCTCCACCCACATACACCCTGGATTTTCTCACTGTTCTCTGCTAGTCCCAGGGATGTGGGGATGGCTTTCTCTCTGTCTTGCCAGCTTCCCGTCATGTCAGCAGCACTACTGTCTGAATTTTACAGCATGGCTATCCAATGCTTTTAGTGTCTCAGGCCAAATAAGGAAGAATCTCTAGGGTTCTTCAGGTTTCCATAAGATATGGAAGACCCAGACTTCTCTTGTCTCATCAATGTCACTGCTCCTTTCTTTCTGACTCTTCACTCTCTTCTTCCTCTTCTCTATTCCAGTAAGGCTTCTGAAGCAAATGGGTTAACATGTGTAAAGTACCTTGCAAACCTTAAAATGCTATATAAATGATATTATTATCATTATTATTATTGTCACTTAGAGATATTGTAGAGGGAATTCCTATTCAAGTAGGAGTTGTTTTAGAAGATTTCTGAGGTCCCAATTCTGACATTTTGTGATTTAGAGTCTAAATTGTAGGTGATGCAGAGTAGATTAACTGGGGACAGTGATGCCCAGAGATGGCACATATATTCTCACTTCATAGCTCCATATGAGCAAATGTGATTTAACAACTCCCAATCAGTAAAAGAGAGTGGTCCTTTGACAGAAGCATACTCTTCATATGGCAGTTCTTCACACATGGTTACAAAACATCTTTTTCCAAACATCCTTAGAGAAAGCTTCTAGATAATCAATTTAGCTTCAACTTCAAAGAGAAGCTCCAATCAGTACCTAGCCCAATCAATCAAATAATAGAAAAGAACTTGTTAAGCTTCCCTTATGTGCCAGGTACTGTGGGAGGTATTACAAAGACAAAAAAAAAATCCCCAAAACTTCTGCTCTCAGGGAGCTTACACTCTATCACAGTGATGGTAGCACCAATAATGATCATCATTCTTGCACCACCAGATTCTTTCTTTAGACTGGAAAACAAAATCATCCTTACGGTAGCTGGTCCTACCATACCTGACCAGGGATTTTCCCCAAGGCACTGACAGTACTTACATTACAGAGACTTAGAAACGACTGGTCTTAGCATCTAGTTAACAATAATTGTTAGTTAAGGTTGAAAGATACCAGATGGTTCACTACTTTCCCTCACTGCTTATACTCCAAGGAAGAACTTTCTCAGCTGACCTGGCCCTGCTCCTGAACCCTGCCATAGACTCTCCATTAGTGAACTATCCCAAGGTGTCTCCCCAATCCCATTGAGTGTATCTTTAAAAGTTCATTTGAGGGCATGCTTTTCTGCTTTCTCAAAGTGCACTTGATAAATCTTGCTCCCAGAACCAAAACTACAAGGTATAACTCTAATACAGAGTTTGTCTTTTGGACTTTTCCCTGGCATTGTCAACAGGGTTTGGGCATCAATGAAAGTAAAATAAGTGGGTCCTGGGGATCCAACTTCTAACCAGAAGTCCAGTAGGCATCTCATACATATGTCCAAAACAAGACCAATTGTCTTTCCCTACCAAACCCTCCCATCTTTCTAACTTTTTTTTTGTATCCATCTAATCATCCAGCTACACAACCTCAAAAGTATACTAAACTCTTCACTCTCTTACCTATCTTATTCAATCAGCTGCCAGGTCTTATGGATTCTGTCTCTACAGATCCCATCACACCTGTCCTCATTTCCATTCATATGGCTACCATGTTAATTTAGACTCTCATAACTTCTCACAAGGTCTACTATAATAAGATCTTAATTAGTCTTTCTGGCTTAAGTCTTTGGCTTTTCCAATCCAACCTCCACATAGCTGCTAAATTGATATTCCTTAAGCACAAGTTTGACCAAGTCACTCCTCTCCTCAAAAAAGCTCCAGTGGCCCCCTTGCCTCTGGAATAAAATACATGCAAATTCTTTTGTTTGGCATTCTAAAGCTGGCTATGACCCACCTTTCAAGACCTATTGTATGTTGCTCTCTTACACACATCCTATTTCCAGAAAAACTGGCCCACTTGGTGTTTCCCACACACAACATTCTATCTCCTATCTCCATGCCTTTGTACAAACTGCCCCTCCCCATTCCTGGATCACACTCCACTCGCCCCCACATCCCACCTCTGCTTCTTGGAATCCCTAGTTTTCTTCAAGGCTACTTCAAATGCCACCTCTTATATGAGGGAGTTCTATACTAGTAACCTCAGTTGTTAGTAACTTCCCCTTAAGCCCTCAGAAATGTACTCAGTGTTTACTTTGCGTACATTTGTATTGACTAATTCAGGTACATGCTGTTTCCTTCCAATAGAATGTAAGCTCCTTGAGCTCAAGGACTATTTCATTTTTACTTTTGTATCTCCAGCTCCTAGCACACAATAGTTAATGAATGAATGAATGAATGAATGAATGAATGAATGAATGAATGAATAAAGCAAGAGGAATGGTTTGGTCGCTTCTAAAAGAATCCCAATAATATTCAGCTTAGCTACTTGGTTACCAAAAAGAAAAAAGAAAAAAAAACATCTTTTTCAAATTGTTCCTACAACCTGAAAAGATTATTAACTTTGTTTTACAACAATGATATAGCCACCTAAATTCACCTGTTGATGACCTTAACCAACTGAAGACAACATCAATGAATTTTGAATGGTGTCCCTCTCATTAAACCCACTTGGAGTTTTACTGGATTCTACATACATGGAGCCTTTGTTATCCCATAATGAACTGGATATATATCTGATGCACAGAATGTCTATTTCCAAGAGCTGCCTTGGGCCATTGCCATGGGCATGAGAAGTGGGAGTAGCCCCTGTTGGAATCTGCTCGAGCAGGGCTAATTGTACCAAACAGAACAGTTCAGTAGAGTGGAAAATAGTCCTCATATATCTAACTGAAGAAGATAATGACCTTTTAAATAACAGAAGCAATTTTATTTCAATACCTCAATTACTCTGAACTCTCAAATGTCAAAGTGCCGGGCACTTTCAAAATAACTTAATATAGACATTTATAGCACTTAGACACAGCTAGTTTCTTATCTAACCTAATTATGTGTTGTTCAGGAAATTGCAAAGCATCACAATTAATGTTATTTTTTATAGTGATACATAGAAGCTGCCTTTGGCTTTGCCCATTGTCTGACAGGCTGTGATTCATGTGGAAGTCTTAGATTCAGGCTTACTTATAAAGAGACAATGGGGCTCCACTCTCCGTATTAGAGTCATCAGTCCCCAGCTTCTTAAGGGTGGGTTCCCAAATGGTGGATTTGGTGAAAAACAACAAGCCATTCCAAAAATACCTTGTTTTGGGAATCTTGTGCAAATGAGAGGTTCTCTGAGGCAAAAGGAGTGAAAAAGGACCTGGGTTTGAATTTAGACTGCTTAAAGGCACCATGGCATAATGGATAGAGAACCACCTTGGGAGTCCAGAAGACATGGGCACATGTCTTGCGTTTGACACATGCTGGATGTGTGACCCTTGGCAAGCTGATTAACCTTTCAAATGCTCCTGCCCATACAGCTGTCTGGTACTATAAATTGCTGAGAAGTTGGGAATTTCTTCATCAGGAGTTCCTTATACCAATGAAATAAGAGTCAATCAGTCAGTCAATAAACATTTATTAAGCATTTATTATATGCCAGGCACTCTACTAAGCATTGGGGATAGAAAGAAAGGCAAAGGATGGTACCTGCTCTCAAGGATCTCACTCAAATGAGATAAGGGGATCCAATTGGATCTCCATCCCCCGACACCTACTTACTTCCTATGTGACCTTGGGGAAGCTATTTACCTTCCCTAGGCCTTGATTTCCTCACTTGTAGAATTGATTGGTTGGATTTGGAACAATTACAAAAAGTCAGCAAACTGTGTAGACTCTCTGACCAAGCAATACCACTACTAGCACATACCCCAAAGAGATAAAGGAAAGAAAGAAAGGACCTCTATGTACAAAAGTACTGAAAACTGCATTTCATGCTGCACCAAAAACATGGAAACTAAGGGGGTGACTACCTATTAAGGAACTGCTGAACATATTGTGGTATATGATATAATGGAAAATTATAGCACCATAAAAATGATGAAAGGAATGGTTTCAAAGAAACTTGGGAAGGTTTATATGAGCTAATGAGTAAGAATGAAGTGATCAGAACCAAGAGAATAATGAACTAACAATTGTAAAATAATAATAATAATAATAATAATAATAATAATAATAATAATAATGATGACTAGTATTTATATAACACCTACTATGCTCTAAGCAAGTGCTTTACAAATGTTATCACATTTGATCCTCACCACATCCCCTGAGAGGTAGGTGTTATAATTTCCATTTTACAGTTGAAGAAACTGGGGCAGAGATTAAGTGATTGGCCCAGAGTCATACAGCTAGTAAGTATCTGAGGCAGGATTTGAATGTAGGTCTTCTTGACTTAAGGCTATCTTCAATTCACTATATCACCCAGCTACCCAACTTCAAAAGACTTAAGAACTGTCATCAGTGAGATAACCAACTATGGCTATACAGGACTAATGGTGAAGTTTGCTTTGTCTTTCCTGAAAGAGAGATTATGAACTCAAGATATAGAAGGAGACATATTTTTGGATACTGACAATGAGTGGATTCATTTTGCTTGACTATATTTATTTGCTACTAGGGAGGGTTTTTGTTTGTTTTTTGAGAGGACAGAGGAAAATTGAAAGACAGAAGGGTAATGATAGTGATGCTAAAGAAAAAGAAGAAAGGAAATAAAGCTGTAAGATTGGAACATTGTTTTAATGCACTGTATAGATGGAATTTCAGAGGGAGACAGAGAAGAAGGATAGCACGGGAACTAATGTGTTGAATTTATCACATACTTTAAAAAATACAAGCTGTGTACAATAGAGATTCATAGTTCTCGGTACAATCCTCTTTTTCTTTCCTCTTTGTATAAGGAAATATTCATGTTTGTTAGTATTTTCAAAGTTCAAGATAACATTAACAAAATAAAAAATAAAATGAGTTGTAGAAGTAGGTGACCCATTTAGCATTTCTTCTTTGTTCCAAGGTTATGGAGAAGATATGATCATAGATTTAAAGTTGGAAGAGACCTTAGGGGTCAAGGTCTTGACCAACTTTAGACCAACTAAGGTCTCTTCCAACTTTAAATCTATGATCATAACTTCTCCATAACCCTAAAATAAAGAACAAATGCTAAAGGGGCCTGAGGTTGAGATATAGCATGGTCCTTATACTATAAATTCAATTTAATTGAATTAAATACAGTTCAGCAAGACTTTGTTAAGCTCCTATCATGTGCTAGTCACTTTGCTAGGCAGTAGAGATGTAAGAATAAAAAACAAAATGGTCTCTGCCATCAAGTCCCTACATTACATTCTTATGAATATCAAGGTTCATCCTGTAAGCTCCTTGTAGGCAGAAACACTTTTTGTGTTTGTCTTTATAACCATAGTGCCCAGTTGAGTGTATGCATATGTTAGATAATTAGTTTTTGCTGTTGTTGTAAATTGTCCTTCATTCTTGAAGAGGACTCATGACATGATGAGGATGATGTCTTGACTTGGGAGTGATTTGGATTTGAGGGAAACAGAACTGTGTAAATTTGTGAGCCTCGCTCTCTCCTCCAGTCATTGGAATTCAGTGGCAAGACAATGGTCAGAATGACTGGAGATGGCCCAGGATGCAGTGGGTGACCCCAGCCTTTCTAAATTAAGGCCTTTCTCATGCCTCAGTTTGACTGAGGGCATACCTGTTCAGTGACTAAGGGTTATTTAAGAATTGAGACAAAGATGGCCCAGTTTGCCATCCCAGAGATATCAATCAGGGAGGAGAAGACCCTCAGAGTTTCTTGCCACAACGGAAAACAACAGCTATTTACACTCATTCTAAGCCATCAGAATCTAAAAAAAGAGCTGCAGAGGCTTGGTCTGGGCCTACTTTTGGCCTTTTAACAGAAGCCGGAATGGTTTAAGTCTAAAGGTGTAGTCAAGTAACTCCTTTTAATATACAATGGGCTTTTTTAAAGTCTGTTTTTCAGAGCTTTATGTCAATAAATCAAAACTGAAAATTGCCCAGGACAAAAGGAAATTGTCTGAGCTTTTTGAAAAATAAATTTAAAGGAGGAGGAGAAAAAGAAGAATAACATTTTCCAACTTCTGATGAATGCTGAAATGAATTAAATTACGTGCTGAAATGAATTAAATTAAGATGCATCATCATCAAAAGAGACCCCAAAATCTGAACCAGAGTTATTGACTCTTCCTTCTGGCTTCATCAAATCGTCTTCTTTTGGGTGTTGACACCTGTCATGCAGCACTAGGAATGCAGCCCCCTTTTAATTGCCCCTGTTCTATAGTAGTTACCTTTGCATTGGGGAACCATTTACTCTGTGCTATATGAAATAATGGAGGGATGCCAAAGGGGCTCCTTTTGCTTCCCCACTCTTTTATGAAGAGAGAAAGAATCAAGCTAAGTGCTAATAACATGAGAAAGGAGGCAGACCCTGCTAGGTGATCAAAAGACACTCCAGGGTGTAAGAAAGGCATTAGAATAACATTTAGTGAACTCAAGCAGTAACTTACTAAATGGTGCTGGGTACCTATACCTCCCCAAATGCCCAACTTATATTACATGTTTAGCTTACTGCCCTGTCAGGATTTGGCTTCATAAAGAAAATAAGAATCTTATGATGTCCCCATGGATATTGGCCCTATGTGCAGCTGTGGTTGAAACAACCAACAAAATGTCGGGCACCATCAAGAAGGGAATTGGATACAAGACAGATATGGTATCTAGCCCTTATGTCTAGTATCCACCTTTGGAATTTGGTGGGAGATTTGGTCTGCTGAAGCTAAAAAGGGGTGTAACAGACCTAAAGAAGGCACAGAGGGGGCAACAGAACTAGTAAGAAGGATAGAGGTACTACTGTCTACAAGCCCAGATTAAAATGTTGGGCTCATTCTTCTGTCTGGAAAGAAGGCTGAGAAAGGAGAGGACCCAATCACTGACTATAAAATCGAGGATGGTACAAACAAAGACGTGTTTGCCAAATCCTGAACAATACACTTCCTCCTTAGCTTGGCCTCTGTGAACCCTAGTTTCCTTCAAGACACAGTTTAGCTAAGGAAAACTTCACACTTCCACAAATCTCATAAACCTACACCTTAGGCGTAGCTCTCAGTGGGGCTCTAAGGCTGGGTAACTTTTTAGAATTCATGCCAAACATTCTTTCTGCTAAGGGGCCACAGGGGAGAAGGTGTATCACATTCTTCCTGATGCTCATCTACACCAGTACATGTATTCTACATAGGATAATAAATCTGGAGTTGGAATGACTCTTAGATGTCATCTGGCTCAACCCCTTCACTTATAGAGGTTACGTGAGTTGCCCAAGGTCTCATAAGTAGCAAGTAGAAAAGCTGGGAATAAGACCCAGGTTTTATAAGTCCAAATCCAGGGTTCATTTGCATTGTACTGTGTTGCCTTCTTGCTATATGCCCCCAGTATAATGTGACTCATGATAAAGGCTGCTGACTTCCTGTCTTTAAATTCTAAACAACTAGAACCATGACTTTCATATTTCTTTTTGGGATTAGATTTGTGATTTCATTGGCATAGGTAACTTGCAGAGAAGAAATTTCCTCTACCAGTGTAGATCAGCATCTTTCTTGCACCATAATCTTAGCATTTCCTGAGGCACTGAAAGGTTAAATTACTTACCCAGGATCACATGCATCCAAAGTAGGACTGGAGCCCAAATCTTCCTGAATTCATGATGACTTCTACCTGGAATATGGTAGATGCTTAATAAATGTTATAAATAACAAATTGAATCAGAATACCAAAATAAGAAGGGTACCTTTGAGCAAAATGACAAGAATGAAAGAAGTACCACTTTACCAATGGGCACTATGCTCATGGAACTTACTACCCCAGAATGCACATATGTTTCAAGTATATATTCTTCATATAGACTTCTTAGCTTTTTGGGATATATTGCATTACCTTTCTGATGATATTCCCTCTATAAACTTGAGAACAGAAATTGCCAGTTTTAATTCTTATGCTATCTGGGCTCTTCCAGAATTGAGCTCTAGATCCTGAATGGTGCCTCTGATCCCAGTAAATGAATACATTTTATATGGAAACAAAACTAACCAAGTAGAATAAAAAAAGTACCCCTTCTTTCCCCTTGCCTCTGTGGTTCTCAATGACTCCCTATTCCATGTTTACCCAACATGGAAGTCTATGGTATCCCAGGACAGAAATCAGGAGACAGTGTGTTGGTGGACATCCCAACAATATGGGGAGTCCAAGGGTGCCTCTTAACCCTGTGAGTTAAACCTGAAGTGGTGACAAGTTACAGAGCTTGAGGTCTCATTCTGAGGACAGTTTGGTGTCTCTACCTTCCCCCACATTAGGATAAATAGTGTTTCTCAGGAAGAAACAAAGAAACTGCCTGGGGAATCTCTTCTCTGTTTGTATGTAGTCTGTAAACCGGCTCCCTGGGGCAAAGAGCAGCTGAGAGCCAGAAGTGTTCTTGGTAAAAGATGTGTGTGATACCAGACACAGCCCACGCAAGCCTTTGAAATAACAAACGAAGTCAGGGTGTTCACGTGGTGTGGTCCTTTTGGCAACCCATAATGCCGAGATGATGTCAGTACCTATTTAAACTCTTCTGAAGGCCACAGTAGTGTTGAGGGCAGGGAAGTTCTATGTTGGTGAGCACTGTTGTTCCAGGGAAAGAACCCTGAACAGGACTTGAGTTTAATTCACAGCTCTACCATTTACAACCTACGTGACTTTGGGCAAGTCACATCATCTTTCTATTCCTCAGTTTATTCATTTGTAAAATGAAGGGGTTGGACAAAAAGACCTCTAACACATCTAGATGTAATCATCTTGGCTGCTGTCATGGACTTGTTTGCCCTGAATTTTCCTTCTGAATACTGACTCGTCTTCTTTCAGTTCAGTGGAATCCAGGGCCTGTTGTGGGTGTATGCGGCCTGTCCTTAAGGCTGTGTGCACCAATACACATGTTTTCACCAAAGTCCGTCCTCCCCCACATGCCCACACCTACATGCACACTGCCACAGAGCTTCAATTACAGAGACTGTTAGACAAGCTTGTTTTGTTAGGCTGGTCTTTGATGGAAACTAGTAGAGGGAGGCTACCGAAGGGATAAATATAGTACAATCTCTTCCCTGAAATGAAGGAGTTCTGTAATATTTGGGTCTGAATAACAGATTTGAAAATCTCATTTCTTCTATTCCTATTAGAGAGAAAAAAAAAAGTGCCTAAGAAATCAAACCACACCAGAGCTGAAACTAGAGTGGAACAATGAGGCTTTGTCCCAGGGTGCAAAAATTTATAGTATGCTGAAATTATTTATTTGATCCTACTTTTGAAACTTTTTTTTATTCTTTTTATTTTGAAATTTGGAGGGTGTTGTTAGAAATTGCACCTTCAGCAACGTAGAAGTAACAGAACTTAGCGTATCAACAGTGATAATAATTAAAAAATAATTAGTTAAAAATAGGAAGTTACAGACAGCAGGCTGGGGTGAATTTCTATTCTGTCCCTCTTTAATGTCCACCCTCCACTGAGATGAATTTTATGCACCTTGCCCCTACTCTGTTTTTTGGAACTTGCTCCTGGCATAAAGGTTGCTTGTTAGTACTTTGAATGACTCCAAAGAATACATCAGTTCTTCATGCTGCCAAATTACAAAGTTTTCCCAGGTTTGCTAAAATTATATCACTGTCATTTCTTCTCTCCTATTATCTCTGTATCTTCCCTCTCTCCTCCCTTACAGATATTTCTTTAACCATTCTCCACTGGGCTTCCTACCATAGACCAAATGAAGTACTCAGCCTGCTTTGTTATCTGGGGAACATTCCAACAAACTTTTCCTTCTTTCAAGATCTAATTTAGAAGCCCTCTCCTCCATGAAGCTACCATGATCCACCCCCAGTTGGGTGTGATCTTCCTAACCTCAGATTTCCCATAACCCAGCACATATTTGCTTAGCACTCCTTTATCACTATTTTATTCCACTGTGTACCACACTTATTTGTGTGTGTATATACATATATATGTATATGTAATATTGTGTGTGAATCACATATATACCCAAATGTATATCTGTAGGTACAAAATGTCACAAGAATACCTGTTGAAGATGAAACCTACTGACTGCCTTTCTAGAACAAGAGATGCCCCAATAGGACACACTGATACATTCTGAAAGGAAAGCTGCTAGGAATCTCACACTAATAGCCATATTGCTTCAGTGCCATGAAAGTCCCAAACGACTTCTATCCACACCCCAGAACTCAATTGCTCTGTGTCAATCAAGCAATCAATCAGACAACAAGTGCTTATTAAACATCTAATATATGCCAAGCATTGTGCTCAGTATTGAGAATGAAATGATAGAAAAATAGTCCCTGCCCTCAAGGAGCTTATGTTCTATGAGGTAAGACAATTTGTATATGTATACATGTATGTGTGTACATATCCATATGTGTACGTACACACACATATATTTGTATATGTAGGATATATATAAAATAAAGATGAGATAACTTTGGTAAGAGACCCCTTATGAACTTCTCAGGTGGTTATTTTTAAATGCATAAAACAAAATACTTAGCATTTCACAAGAAATAGTTGGAGTGAGAAGGGGAGATCAGGAAAGGTTTTATGCAGAAGATTCTCCTTGAGCTGAGCTCTGAAGGAAACTAGGAATCCTGAGAGATAGACATGAGGGCTAGGTGCATGGAGGTGGGGGATGGGGTGTTATACCTAAGGAACAGTAAGAAGGCCAAAGTTTGGCTTGGACCAGAGAGTGTGAGACTAGAAGTAATGTATAATAAAGCTGAGAAGGTAAGTTGGGGTCAGATTATAAAGGGTTTTAAATGTGGAATAATGGAGTTTTTATTTGGTCTTGGAGGTGCTTTGGAGCCAGTAGAATTTATTTAGTAGGGGACTGCCATAGTCCTGTGCTTTGGAAAAAGTGATTTTGGCAGCTGTATGAAGGATGGCTTGGAGAGGGGAAATAATTAAAGCAGCAATACTAATTAGGCAAAGTACAAGTGAAAGGTTATGTGGGCCTGAATATATCTTCAAGTCAAGTCAAGAAGCATTTAAGTGACTCCTATGTGCCAAGCATTGAGCTAAGGACATGTGTCCAAAGTATCATGAGGGACATTCTGAGGCCATCATGAATGTTCAATGGTCTCCATTGCTTTATGTACTTCAGATTCTTCTGAAGAGTGCTAGGGAACCTGGGTGGGGACTTTTCCAGGATGAATTCTATGATGAAGCCTGCTTTGCTCCGGTGTTCTGAGCGTGTGTCTTTCCTTTTCCTAGGATCAGAATGCTAGGCAATGGGTCTAAGGGAGCTAAGTCTTGTCTTTCATGTTCTGGAAGAGCAGGCTTCCCTGGAGGGAGCCCTCTGGTCTATGTATGCCCCTTAAGGAATGGGGTTTAGGAGGAGGTCTAGAGCTGCTCAAGCTGAAGAGAAAGGCATTCTTAATGAGGGGTGGCTCCAGGTTGGTATGGATAGATTTGTGAATAAAAGCATGATTCTGAAGCTTCATCTATTTCTAACAGAAATTCAAATCTATCAGGGAAGATACAGTACCTTCATAAGGTCTGTAAAACCAAAGGACTGACTGGAATCTGAGGACCTGCAGCCAGATCCCACTTGTGACCCTTACTACCTATGGGACTTTGGAAAAGTCACTTAACTGTTTTGTGCCTCAGTGTCCTCTTATGTGAAAGGAGAGGGTTTGAATAGTTGGTTTCTGATGTCACTAAGATCTCTAGGGCTGCACTCTAATGTCACTGTGATCTCTCAGGTGGGGTCCCTGAAGTTTTAGAAAGTATTAGATGAGTATACTAGTTTGCTGGTATATTAGTTCTCTCTGTCTCTGTCTGTCTATCTGTGTGTCTCTCACTGTCTCTTTCTCCTTTCCTCTCTCTCCCCTCCTTCTTTCTCTCTCTCTTCCTTTCCCCCTACTTCTCCCCTTCTTTCTCTTCACTTTTCTTCCTTCCTCTCTCTCCTCAGAAGTTTGAACCAACCAATTCACCTTGAGAGGCAGCCCACATCACTTTAAACTCCTTGGAAGCTGGCTTTGTCCCTCCAGCACAGTCTAGAGCAGAGGTTCTTAACTTTTGGCAGTGTCTAATGAACCCTATGGACCCCTTGTCAAATTAATGTTTTTAAATACATAAAATAGAATGCATAGGATTATAAAGAAAACCAATTATATTGAAGTATTGTTCTCAAAACCTTAAACACTCTGAGTTCACAGATCCTAAAGTAAGAACCCCTATTCTGTAGGGGGAAAATGTTTATGGAATCGATCTGGGGAACTCCCTTGATCAATACTCCTTACAGTGGTGGTTTTCAAACTGTGGTCCAGGGACTTTTGGAGACCCTTAAGACTCTTTCAGAAAGTCTCCAGGATCAAAAATAGTTCCATAATAATACCATGACATTTTTATTTCTAATACAGTAAATATTGATAAATATTCACATAAAATTCACATAAAAACTCTTTGGGCTCCTCAATAATTTTTAAAGTGTAAGGGAATCCTGACACCCAAAAGGTTAAAACTGCTACCTTACAGGTGTTATTTAGCTCCATGGGCACTTGTGTGGGTCTTTGAAACTCCCACGCCCAATAAAGCTTTAGAAATCATTGGACAAAAGTAACCAAGGCCACTGAGTTTCCTCCCAAGCAGCGCAACTCTCCACATTCTTGGCAGATTCGAGAATCTAGTAACTTTAAGTGTGCAAGAAGATTTCTTTGCTAATCACCCTCAATCTCTTCTCTTTTGATTATACCCACTTATTCAAGTTACATCCCCTGGTGCTTGGTTAAATGATCCTTTCCCCTCTTTGAACACTGACATATTTGAAATACACCATAGACTGCTCTCACAAAGCAGCCAGCTTCAATCACTACTTTGCCAAACTGGCCACTTTGGGCTCTTTCAACCTCTTCCCATAAATCCTTCCCTCTCTCCCTCCTTCCTTCCCCTTCACTGAATCATTTTGTCTCCTTTCTCTCTGCTCCCTCCAAATCGCCCCAGTTCATTTAGTCTCTAGGCAGCCAGGACAAGGCACAGTTCCCCAAATGCTGTTTCATCAGCATGAAGGACCAGGCAATTCTTGATTCCTTCCTTTGGGATACGTTTCTTTTTCTTGTGGGTCTCAGAATGAGAGAGGACTTTTTAAACTTTTTGGAGATGCCATGCCATCCATGCCTCATGATCATATGGAGGTGGGGATGTGGTAGATAGTGGATGTGCCAGGCTTGTAATGAGTCAGGGAACATGTGGGTTCCAATCCCACCTCCAATACCAATTCCCTGTGTGATCTCAGCCATGCAAGTCACTTCACTTCTCTGGGCCTCAGTTTCCTCCTATGTTACATGAGGAGGTTGGATCTGATGGTCTCTTTGCTTCCTTTCAGTCCTAAATATGTGATCCTGTGACTACTGGTTGATGGAGGATGGAGGAAGAAACTGTAAAAATTAATATTGCCTAATTTATCTGACCTAATGGGCTTTTTAAAATCAAAAATGCCATTGCTTGATTTATCTGACCTACCTTTAATTACTGCAGTGTCTAGTTTATCAATGATAACTTTTGATTTGGATATTCCCCTATCAATACCCCCTTTGAAAGAGTTTACATACATAATTTCTATTGAGTTAGAGCAAAATGGAACAGACTCTACATTGGCAAATATTCCATCAGGCCACTCAGCAGGATGTCCAGCTGTCCTGGGCTCCTGCTATATCCTCTTACCTGGAAAAATGCAAAAAGCAAACTTAGTCCACAGTGGAATTATTAGTAGAATGTTTTCAATCCACCTCAAACCCTGAAGTATTTCTTCCATAGACTGTGTCAATCCTCTTGTCTGCAATAACTATCCTGATGCTCTACCCTCTTCCAGTGAGACTAGACATAGAAGCATATGATGTAGAACTAAAAGGAAGCTTAGGGGAGGCGATGAGAGTGGAAATGGATTTTTATTTTGCTCTATATCCCCAGGATATACCATTGTGCCCATACATGGGGATAGGTTCACCATTCTATAATTTCATTAGAATACTGAACTCTCAGCTGAGGAAGATCTCTGCCAATGAAGGTTGGCACCTTTAATAGAAATAAGAAAAAATGGAAGAGCAATGGTTTGGGGAGAATAATAATGAGTTCTATTTGGGACATATTGATTTCTAGATGTGTCCAGGACATCTAGTTTGAAATATCCAATAGGCAGCTGATGATGTTGAGCTGAACTGAAATGCAGGGGAGAGATGGGAGCTGGACGTATAGACGTGTGAGTCATCCACAAAAGATTAATAATTAAACACAAGGGAGTTAATGAGGTCAGAAAAGAAAAGAAGATAAAGAAGAGAGAGTAGAGAGAAGAAGAGAGGGCCCAGGATAGAGCCTTGGAGGATAGCCACAATTAGAGGATATGATTCGGATCCAGCTAAGGAGACAAAGACTGAGCATCCAGACGAGAAGGAAGAGGAGAAGGAGAGAGCGGTATCGCAAAAACCCATAGAGTAAATACTGTCCAGGAGGGTGAAGGTAGTCAACAGTGCCAAATGCATGAGCTAAATTGTGAGGAATGAAGACTGATCAAAGACTATCAGATTTGGCAATTAGATATTTGACATCTTCAAAAAAGCAGTTTCAGATCAGAGACAAGTTCAGAAGCCACAATATTGGGTGCACCCCTATAGTGAACTCTTGGAAGAAGATGGATGAGAGCTGCATAGGATAGGCTGACCCAGATAGGCTGAGATCTGCCCTATTGAGTGAATATCCCTAACTGATGTGATCACAAGTCTACTTGAAACCTTGAGTGAAGGATTCAAAATGTCAAATTAATTATTAATTGTCAAAGCCGCCCTAGTGCTGGCAGCTGCCCCAGGAACCTGGAGAAGAGAGGAGAAAATTCTGAAAGTCAACATCAGATGATCATAAGGAGGAAGGGACCTTAAAGGCCATCTAATTCAACTCTTCATTTTACAGAAGAGAAAGCAGAGCCCTGACAGGTAATTTTAGTGACTTGCCCAAGGCTGGGCATGTAGTAAAGAAGCGGAACTAAGAGAATAGTCAAGAGGCTAGTGGAGATCATAGTGGATAGAGTGGTGGACCTGGATTCAAATACTGCCTCTAACACTTACTAACTGTGTGACCAAGGTCAAGTCACCCTACCTTTCTGATCCTTAGTTTCCCTGATAATAATACCTGTAATTTCTGCTTCAGAGCATAATTGTGATGATCAAAAGAGAAAATATATGTATAATGCTTTGGACACTTTGAATCTAGATAATAGTACCTTATTCAAGATTGACTCCTCCCATGGACAGTGAATGTATATGGGAGAGTTTGCCCCAGCTTTCAGAGGAGGATAGAGGTGGGATGTTTTGTAAACTAATGTTCTTAGTACTTCAACTTAGAAACTGTCTTTCAAAAGAGTAAATAAAAAATACCCCAAAGAGAAGACATAATAAGACATCTTCCTCTACTTTTTTGGAAGTGGGGGACTATGGCTGTGGGGTGCTACATGTAATGTCAGACTATATACATACATTTATAAGTATATGTATATGTGTATATATATTGGTGTGTATAGGTTAATTTTATAGAATTTTTTTTCTTTCTCTCTTTTTTGTCTTTTTTCTAAGAGATGGCCCTCTGGAAGAGAGTGGAGAGAATGAAATGGTGGGAAGTCTAAGTAATATTTTTTTAAAAAAGATATCAGTAAAGATGTATTTTTAAAAGTAAATTCAGTGATCTTACTAATATATACACCACAGCTGACAGGGGAAGCCTATCTATTTCACAACATTACTTACACCCAGGCTAGCCAGGGAGATTGGCACCCTGCCTGAGGAGTGGGGCTCCAAGGCCCAACACACTGGAACCTCCAAGACAAATAAAAAATAAAGGCATTCCACCCACATCTGCCAATAAGAAAGCAGTAATAGCACATAATAAAATGCCTGTTCCTTGAGCAGCAGTCAGGACGCCCACACATTCCCTGCCACTAATGGCATTTTCTCCTGTTTGCTGATGGAGGACTCTTGTAATAAAGTTTAATGTGGAAGAACCAGGTGCATTTAACCAAAGCTGTAAACATCTCTAATTCTATTTAAAACCAGAGGATGCAGCGCATTAACATTTGACAAGTGGACACTTAAGTGGGTGTGAACCTTAGAGAGCTTCTGGAAGGTACCCAGGCATCTTTGGCATCTTTTATCAATGACAGCAGGAAGGGGGCCAAACATCCCAACTCAACCCCTTGTTTCTCCCCTCTACACTAATGAATTAGGTGCTCAAAATCTTTTCTAAAACTCCTGACATATAAAGAGACAATGGTTCTTTGGATTAAAAAAAATTGGTTAGCCATGGCCCAGTTTAGCCCAGTGTCCATGAAACATTGATATTAAGTAATTTTCCCCATCCAAAATTAATCCCTTCAAAGAATTGAACCTCTTAAGATCATAGATCTAGAGTCAGAAGGAATGTCTGAGGCTCTCTAGTCCAATTTCCTTATCTTATAGATGAGGAAACCAAGGCCCAAGAATATGAAATGATCTGCCTAACTTTACAAAAATAGTGAATATCAGCAGCACAATTTGAACACAGATCTTCTCACTCTTTCCACCATACCATGCTGCCACCTCAGGTTCTCAGCTTCCTCCTATAAAGAAGAAGTAATAGCTCAACTCCCTAAAGTCAGAGGCAGCCGGTGTTTCAGTGGATGGAGCACTGTGTCTGGAGTCAAGAAAACCTGAGCTCAAATATGGCCTTAGACACTGACTAGGCAATCAATCAGCAAACATATATATATATATATGTATATATGTATATATAGATATATATAGATATATATAGATATATAGATAGATAGATATAGATATAGATATATATAGATATATATATAGATATATAGATATATATATATGTGCCAAGCACAGTAGGATACAAAAAAGAAGCAAAAGACAGTCACTGCCATCAAGGAGTTTATAATCTAGTGGTGGAGACACCATGCAAATAAATATATATAGGGTAAGTGAGAAAAAATTAACAGAAGGAAGGCTCAAGAAATGAGAGAAAGCTTCCTGTACAAAGTGGGATTTTAGTTGGGACTTAAAGGAAGCTAAGGAGATTAATAGTTGGAATGGAGGAGGGTTCCAGTTACGGGGGACACCCAGAGAAAATGTCAGGAGCCTAGAGAGAGAATGTCTTCTTTATGGAATAGTACGGAGGCCAGTGTCACTGGATCAGAGTATGTGGTGGAGAGTAAGGTTTAAGGAACCTGCAAAGGTTAAAAAAGGGGGGGGGGGCAGGTTATGAAGGGCTTTGAATACCAAACAGAGGATTTTGGTTTTGATCCTGGAGACAGTAATGGGTCATTGGAGTTTACTGAGTAGGGAGATGACATGATTTATGCTCTTTAGGAAAACCACTTTAGTGGCTGAATGAGGATAGATTGACATGAGTGTCTGGTCCAGAAAGAGACTTGAGGCAGGCAGACCCACCAGCAGACTGTTGCAGTCATCCAAGCATGAGGTGATGAGGGCATGCCCCAGAGTGGTGGCAGTGTTAAAGGATAGAACGGGGCAAGTATTTGAGAGATGTTGCAAAGATGAAATTGACAGGATCTGGGAACTGATTGGATATGGGGATGACAGAGGGTAAGAAGTCCTGGCTGACTATTAGATTATGAGCCTAAGAGACCAGAAGGATGGTGTTGTCCTCCACAGTAATAGGGAAAGTAAGAGGCAGGGAAGGTTTAAGGGGAAAGATAAAGAGATCTATTTTGTATTTATTCAGTTTAAGATGTCTACTGGACATCCAGTTTGAGATATCTGAAAGGAGATGTGAGATTGTAGATCAGAAGAGAGATTGAGGCAGGAAAAGTAAATTTGAGAATAATCAGCTTAGAAATGGTGATTAAATCACTAGAATCTGATGAAACCACTAAGTATAGTAGTACAGAGGGAGAAAATAAGAAGGCTAGGACAGAATTTTGCAGAATACCTGTGGTTAGAGGGCATGATCTGGAGGAAAATTCAGCAAAGGAGATAAAAAAAAGAGTGGTCATATAGGTAGGAGGAGCACCAGAAAAGAGTGGTATCCTGAAATCCTAGAGTGAATCAAGAAGGAAAAAGTGATAAACAGTGTGAAAGTCTACAGAGGTCAAGGAGAATGAGGATTAAGAAAAGGCTATTGGATTTGTTAGTTGCATCATTTTGGATCATTACTAACTTTGGAGAGAGTAGTTTCAGTGAAATGATAGCCACTTAACCTCTGTCTGCCTCAGTTTCCTCAACTATAAAATGGGGAATAACACCTACCTCAAAGGGTTATTGTGAAGATCAAATGAGATAATATTTGTAAAATTGCTTAGCACAGTGCCTGACACATAGTAGGTACTATTTCCCTTCTCCTTTTCTTCTAGTGCTAAATCTCTGGTCCTATAGTCCTATGAATACAAACTTCACAGTGAATTAGGATAGGTACAGAGGTTTTCCTTCTCAGTTCTGAAATCCTTAAAACCTTGGGAATGCCCTCAAATAGATTTTCTTATTATTCTTATTTTTCCTGGAGATTTCAAGGGCACTTGGAAGAATGGACTGCACTCGCCTGGCATCATCTGCTCTGTCTGCTTTGCAGCTTAGACCTGCCTGTTCTCTCCTGACTTATTTCTTCATCTGTCCCAAAGCCCAGGACAGCCAGGAGGAGATGAGCTGAAACCATTTGTGCTTCATGCATCTGCAGGGGAATCTTCATCCCCGCCAGTGAGGCAAGAGACGTCCACATGCCCCACTTGGCATCTGGAGCCAGAACTAGTCGCATGAGGTGGTCTCCTAGGGAACCAGCATGGGAAAAAATGATGCCATTTGGATTATAAGAGAGGCAGAACATTCTAGATCACTGTCTCTCACTCTGGTCCACAGGAGGCCTCCAGGGCCATGAGGTTCCCCATCCCTGCTCTATTGTTTAGAATGCAGGATTATAGATTTAGAGTTGGAAGGGCTATGAGAGGCCAATTAATCCAAAAACCATCTCATTTTATAGGTGAGGAACTGCACCTCAAAGAGATGGAACATCCCACAAATAACAAATAACAAAGCCAGACTTCAAACCCATGTCCTCTGACCCCAAATCCAGCATGCTTTTCATTATACCAGGCCACTGTTACATATGGCGGAATTAAGCTTTGTTTCTGTTATGAGTTAAGGGAGGGAAGGGAAAGAAAGAAGAAAAGAAGTAAGAGAGGAAGGAAGTAAGAAAGGAAGGAAGGAAGGAAACGAGCATTTATTAAGTATCTACTATGTACCAGGAACATTTATTAAGTACCTACTATGTACCAGGCACTATACCAAGTGTAATATAGTTATCTCATCTGAACTTCACAACCACTCTGGGAATTAGGCACTATTACTATCCCCATTGCACAATTGAGGAAACAAAGGCAGACAGAGGATTAAGTGACTTCCCTGGTCACAGAGTAACTGTCTAAGGCAACACTGAACTCGGGTCTTCTGACTTCAGGCCCAGCACACTACCCACTGTCCCATCTAACTGCCATGTTTTATGCACAGGAAGAAACCACAAGTGAAGGGCGTGAAGTGCCTTGTCCCAGAGTCACTGAATAACCTTGTGGGAGAGAGGTTGAAGACGACTGGAAGAGTGAGGAAGGCAGGTAATGAAAGACCCTGGAGGCCAAAGAGATAGTTCTACATTTCATCTTAAAGGTGATAGGGAGCTACTGGAGTTTCTTGAATGGGAGGAGGATGGGTAAGGATGTAGTATATGGTCAGATGTGCCCCTTAGACATCAGAATATAATATGTACTGGAGTTGGGAGAGATTTGGGTCAGAGAGGCCAACCATCATGCTACTACAATAGTCCAGGTACGAGGTGATGAGGGACTGTGCCAATCACTCAGTCAACATTAAACACCTACTATGTGCCAAGCACTGTGCAACTGCTAAGGTTACAAAAAGAAGCAGAAGATAGTCCCTGCCCTCCAGGAGCTTACAGTCTAATGGAGAGGCGTACAATTTCATGCACCAGGATGATACATGAAATGAAGGCAAGAATACACAGTATATGGAAAACAATGACCTTGCCTCATTGCTTTATTTTGACTCAAATTCATTTGCATACTAAATCAGAGAGGATTTGGGGAATGTCTAACTATAAACAAGATAATTGTCTGGGACAAACAACTGGGATCTGCCTCCAAATATAATAGTTAAAAAGGAAATAATTAAACTTGGAGAGGGAGCATTCTGTCTAGCTTTTATTAGCTGGGATTTATGGCTATGATTAAACAGCTATCAGCCTGCCCTTATCAGAGAAAGGTTTTCTAGGCACTACACCCTAGATATTCATTCATTTAACAATAAAGTGACTATCAAATGCTAGACATTGTTCTAGAGGAAAGAGAAAATAAGTATTTATTAAGCACCTACTATGTATGAGACCCTGTGCTAAGCACTTTACAAATATCTCATTTGGTCCTTTCAACTCTGAAAGAACTCTGGAAATGATTTTCCTCATTTTACAGTTGAAGAAATGGAGGCAAATAGAGGTTGAGGGACTTGCCCAGGGTGCTTGTTGTGATGGTGATGGTGGTGGTCCTTCCTTCTCGAAAAGGACCAATGACATCACTAGGGTGATGCCTTGAATTGTATTTAGGTGAAGCAGAGCTGCATAAAATTGTCAGCCTCACTTTCTCTTCCAGGGTCATCAAACTCCAGTGACAAGATATGAGTCAAGGTGACTGCCAGTGACCCAGGATGCAATGAGTGTTGCCTCAGAAAAACCAAGGCCTGGTGAAAGACTTTATAAAAATGTAGTAAGCTACTCAAGGACAAGAATGAAGTCTTATAGTTTGCTATAGCCCCTATAGGGCCTGTACGGTGCTCAGTACACAGCTACTAAGTGTCTGAGAGAAGATTTGAACTCACAGGCCCAATGCTCTCTGCACGACGGTGCACCCCCCAGCTACCTATGTATTGTACTCTGTGCTAGACAGTGAAGATAGAAATAAAACAACATTAACTGTTTGTCCAGGGCTCATGAGCTATGAGTCTGAGTGAATGTGGACCCACAGAGTACTTATAACCTGATGTTTTAAGTTATTCTGATGTTATCCTGTGGGAGAGGGAGTATTCTCACCCTATACAGAAAATAAAGGAGCTATACTATAAACCCCTAAGGTCCCCTCTACGTACTTTGTCTGGGTGAAGGGACCACATGCCTGACAAAGCATGAGCATGCAATTCATGGCCAAGAGTCTAGCTGCCACTGTATAACGCCACCACTGAGGGACAAGTTTCCCCATCCTATAGCTTTTTTTCTTTGTTGCTTCATAAGAAAGTGGTGAGAACTAATGAGATAATGCCCCTAAAGTCATTTGAGCTCCATAGAGAAAAATTCTCTGCTCTTACTGTCAATTGAGACAAAAACCTCAGAAAGATCTTGAGAAGCAATAAATACAAAGCCTTAGGATATAACTTTTATTTAACAAATTGCTTTATGTATTAAAAAAAATTACTGTATCGTTATGTCTTGGTAAGGAAGCAGGGGGAGGAAGAATTATTCAGCATAAGATCTACCTCTCAGCAGCTATCCAGGTTTGTGGAAGTTTTCCCAGGTGTTATTATGGGGCTTGCATCCGTAAAGCTTCCTGAATTACCTTCCATTAGAAAGCACCTCATTGCAGTGAAATCTTTTGCAATGGTGTACCCAGAAAACCAGGGAAGGGGAACATGACAGCAAAGCTTGTGTGCATCTCCTCAGTTGGGTTCTGAGAGAACTAGACTGCAAACTGGCCACAGAATGTGCTGTCAGTGGGGACTTCCAACAATGAGGGATTGGGGCTCACCAATAGTATGCTGATTTTCTAATGGGGCTGTTTCCCGTTACAGATTTTCCAATATTTTGTAGAAGGGTAATATATTTTTCTACAGCTTTGATGGTGATGCTCATTTTTGATAATTAAAGTGTTCCTTAATTCTTTGTATTTTTTGATCTCCCCTCATTCACCACAGGGAGGAAACTCATTCCTTCATTTACAAAATAAAACACTCACTTTAATCTTCTGGGTTGTTGGCTTTATAGCAAGGGTTCTTAACCTAGGGTCCATGGACTTAAAATTTATTTTGATAACTATGTTTCAATACTATTGGCTTCCTTTGTAATCCCATATATTTCATTTTATACATTTGAAAACATTCTGAGAAAGGGTTCAGAGGCCTCGCCAGACTACCAAAGGGGTCCAAGACATAAAACATGGTTAAGAACCTCCCTGCATTAGAAACTCATTGAATCTCAAAGCTAGAAGGGATCTGGGAGACCATCTATCCAGTCCAACTCAGACCTGAAAAGGGATCCCATCTTCTACATGTCCAGCAAGTGGTCAACTAGCCTTTGCTTGAGGATATCCAGCTAGGGGAAACCCATGATTTCCCCAATTATTCCCTATTTTTGCTCTGTGTATTTTGGTATGAATTTATAAGTTCCTGTGAGTAGAGATTATTCCATTCTTTGTACTTGATCCCCGACACCTACCACAGCAACTTACACACAGTAGGTGCTTAATAAATACTTGTAAATTGATTGATGGACAGTTCTAATGATTAAGAAATTTTCCCTCACATCAAGTCTATAATCACCTCTTTTCAACTTGTACTCATTGGTCCTGGTTCAGACCTCTAGGACCAACCAGAACATGATTAATCTTTCTTCCACGTAGCTACTTTTTTAACATTTAATATTTTAACTATTTAACATGAGAATGTCATGTTCCCACCAACTCTCCCAAGCCTTTCTAGAATAAATCCCCTTAGTTTCTTTAACCAATACTCACATGGCCTGATTTCAAAATCCTTCCCTGTCAAAAGAGGCTTCCAGATAGCTAGTCCCTAGAATTGAATATTATTCTCCAGGTGTGATATGACCAGGACAGAGGACTGGGGGACTGTCACTTGCACAGACCTGCATAAATATCCCTGATGCTTAGCACTTTACTCCTACGAATATAGACTTAAGATCACATTATCTCCTCTGGAAATTCTGATCATAGATATTAAGAAAGCTAGATTTCCTGTCTCCATTTTAGAATCATAGCACATTTTAAGACTGAAAAGAAAGGAAGGTTCAGAAAGAAGGAAAGGAAATTGATTATTGTTTGTGCAATTGATAGTACACTTCAGGAATCATTAAACAAGGGGAACAAACATTTGTTAAGCACTACTATGTGTCAGGCACTATATTAAGCACTTAACAGATATCTCATTTGATCCTGATTGTTGCTTAACTAGACTATCTACTAATCTACTTTTCTATTTTTTTTTTACAAATATCAAATAGTTTTGATGATTAGTATAAATTGAGGTCTGTTAGTCAAAGGATATGAACAGGCAGTTCTCAGATGAAGAAATTAAAGCCATCTACAGTCATATGAAAAAAATGCTCTAAATCACTATTGATTAGAGAAATGCAAATCAAAACAACTCTGAGGTACCACATCACTCCTATCAGATTGCACAACATGACAAAACAAGAAAATGATAAATATTGGAGAAGATGTGGGAAAATTGGAACACATGCATTGTTGGTGGAGTTGTGGACTGATTCAAACATTTTGGAGAGCAATTTGAAACTGCCCAAAAGGCTATAAAAATGTGCATATCCTTTGACCCAGCAATAGCACTTCTAGGGCTATATCCCAAGGAGATCATGAAAATGGGAAAAGGATTCACATGTACAAAAATATTTATAGCAGCTCTTTCTGTAGTGGCAAAGAATTGGAAATTGAGGAGATACCCATCAATTGGGGAATTGCTGAACAAGTTGTGGTATATGAATGTAATGTAATGTCGTACCAGTGTGCTATAAGAAATGATGAGGAAGTGGAATTTAGAAAAACCTGGAAAGACTAGTATGAACTGATGCTGAGTGAAGTGAGCAGAACCAGGAGAACATTGTACACAGTAACAGCCACGTTGTACAATGACTAACTTTGATAGACTTAGTTGTTCTCAGCAATGCAGGGATCTAAGAAATCTTCAAAATTCTCATAATGGAAAATGCTACCCACATCCAGAGAAAGTACTATGAAGTTTGAATGCAGATTGAAGCATACTATTTGCTCTTTTTTTGTTGTTGTTTTGTTTTGTTTCTTGTTTCTCAAGGTTCCTCCTATTGATTCTAATTCTTCTTTACAACATGACTAATGTGAAAACTTATTAATAGGAACGTATATGTAGAGCCTATATCAGATTGCATGCTGTCTTTGGGAGGGAGGGAGAGAAAATTTAAATCTCAAAAGTTTATAGATGTGATTATTGAACACTAAAAATTAATTAATTAATTAAAAAATAAAAATGGGAAAAATGGGAAAAGGACCCATATGTACAAAAATATTTATAACAGCTATTTTTCTGGTGGCAAAGAATTGAAAAATGAGGGGATACCCATCAATTGGGGAATGGCTGAACAAGTTGTGATGTATGAATATATTGGAACACTATTATTCCTTAAGAAATGATGAGCAGATGGACTTCAGAAAAACCTGGAAAGACTTACATGAACTGATGCTGAGTAAAGTAAACAAAACCAGGAGATCACTGTACATAGTAACAGCAACATTGTGCGATGACTGACTTTGTTAGACTTAGCTCTTCTGCGCAATGCAATGAATGATCTAAGACAATTCCAAAAGACTCATGATGGAAATGCTATCCATACCCAGAGAAAGAACTATAGAGTCTGAATGCAGATCAAATCATACTATTTTCTCTTTTTTTGTTGTTTTTTGTTTTTTCTTTCTCATGGTGTTCTCTTTTGTTCTGATTCTTCTTTCACAACATGACTAATGTAGAAATATGTTTAACATGATTGTACATGTATAACCTATATGAGATTGCTTGCTGCCTTGGGGAGGAGTGAAGGGAGCAAGGGGGGAAATTTAGAACTCAAAATCTTATTAAAAGTGAATGTTGAAAACTAAAAATGAATAAATAAATAAAAATAAAGAATATTTTATAATCAAATTTATGTGTTTTGAATGTGTCTTTAAAGATTGACTAACAGATCTTTATGCATTTGTTGTAATTTCTAGTGGAATTTCTCTTTTAATTATTTCCTCTTGAATTTTGTTTTTGACATATAGATATCCTGATGATTTGTGGATTTCATTTATATTCTACCATCTCATTTGTTTATTTGCTAATTCTTTGGGGTTTTCTAAGTAAACCATGATGTTTAGTAAATAAACAGGAATAATGCTGTCTCTTCTTTACCAATGCTTATTCCTTTAATTTATTCCATTGGTCTTATTGCTGCCACTAACACTTTTAGAAGTATGCCAACTAATAGTGGGGAGGGAAGTGGTTCTTTCTTTTCTCCTCTCTATATTGGGAAAATATCTAGTGTTTCATCACTGCAAATAATGTCAGCTTTTGACTGTAGACATAATGAAATTTTTTAAATGGTTGTTTTCATTTTTAATATGACCATGTTAAGTTTTTTTCTAATGTTGAAACATCTTTGTATACTGACTATAAATCTGACTTTGTCTTAATGAGTAATTTCTTGGATATAAATTTTTGCATTAACATCCATTAGTGATATTTATTCTGTAATTCTTTCTTTATCCTTTCCTGGTTCAAGTATTAAGACTATATTTTTATTATAAAAGGAGTTTGGTAGGATGCTTTCTTTCTTAGTTTTTGATATTAATTTTGTTAAGTGTTAATTGCTTTTTAAACATTGGAAAGAAGTCACAGGTAAATCCATCTGTATCCGGTTCCTCCTCATCACTCACCATATCCATAGCTTTGGGTAGTTCTTTTATGGCTTGTTTAATTTCATTTTCTTTAATTAATTTGTATGCATTTTCCAATTCAAATTATACTGATTTGAATATTAAATATTACATATGTGTGTTAACCTGACATTTCTTTTAAATTCTTAGTTTCATTAGAACATAACTCTATGTTGTAGGTTGTGGTAATTAGTTCTCTATTTTATGATTACCTTTACTTTTTTTAAAAATTTTGACCTTTTCATTTTCTCCTCATAATCTTTTTGCTTTTCAATTTATCTATTTTCCTGTAATTTTCAATATTTCCCCTTTTTATTTATTTTGGGTTTCTTGTTGGCTTTAGAGTTATTTTTAAATTGCATATTTACTTCGTTAATCTTTTATTTTCCCATTTTATTAATATATATTTTCAGGGAGATCATTTTTCCTCTAAGCACTATTTTAGCTGAATATCAGAAATGTTGATATAACATTAGGTAGTATATGTGTGTGTATGTATATATATATATATATACACATACATACACATGTATACACATACCTGTATGTGTATATGCCTATATATGTATATATACATACACACACATATGTATATGTGTATATATACATACATACATACAGAGCTTTAAGGTTTGCAAAGTTTTATATATATATATATATATAATATAAATACGTAATCTCATCTGAATAGTTGATGCTGTCTCATCACTGTCATTATCTTTCAAATAATCATTTGTTGTTTCTATGATTTTTTTTCTCTATATTTCCAGACCATACCATCCTCCTCAATTCTCTCTCAATGGAACCACCTGGAACCTGCCCCGGCCTCTCATATGAGTACTTCCATTAAATGCTGCCCAGACCAAGCCTCCACATCACTTCATAGCCATTTTCAGACAATGCTCCCTCCCGCTTTGACTATATTTCTCAACTTCTTCCCACCAGAACCAGGTAGACTCTGTCCCCTGAGATCCTTGGCTCTATTAGGTGAATATTTACCTTATCTTGCTTGGGACCAAGCCTCCATGTCATTTTCTGGCCATTTGAAAATTACACGACTATGTTATTTACCCTTTCCTGTCCAAATTACCCTCTTCCCCTTTCTACCTCTGACACTCTTCTATGTATTAATTTACTCAATTAGAATGTAAACTCTTGCTTTCTTGTATTCTTGTGTAAGCAACCCTGATGCTTAGCACAGTTCCTGACACAGTGCTTAAAAATGTTTTTTCTTTAGTTCACTCAATTCAGAATTTATTTTCACTTTTTCTTGCTAACACATATTGCTGAGGCTGAACATTATAGTTTAAATGATGCTTTAAGGTGATCTGTAGCTTTTAATTTTCTAGACCAACTTCTTTTATTAAGCACTTAAGAATTAACTCCTCTGAACTATGTGATCAGTTCTCTATTTATAATATGAAATTAACTATAATCAAGGTTCATAAATATTGGAAAAATGCAAAGGGTTATATAAATGAGACAATGTTTTTCAAGGGATTAGAAATGTTAATATAGCTTTCAAGTTCCTTATCTAAAACTTTGCACATGGCTGCAAACCCTTCACTTTTTTTTTTTAAGGGAGATGGATTCTATACAGTGACATCAAATTGAATCCAACCTCATAGTGCCGTCTCACAGAACTGTTTTGTTTCTTCAAAGACATTGGGAAGCCCCAAAAGGTGTCTGAATGCTTGTATAAATGAAGGAGTGCCATGGAGAGTTTTTAGTGCCATATTATAGTTCTTTTGTAATGGAAACATTTCCAAAACACTTGTCTGCTATGTTATATCAAAATCAATTCTTTATACCTGATTCACTACAAATGCATACTAAATAATTTCAATTAATTTCAGTTGGGTTTTCTCCTTGCTGCCTAGTATTCCTTTGACTCTTCTCTCTACGCTTCCAAGGTTACACTCAGTTGTTTCTAATCTCTTCTATCAAGCTCCCAATCACCTCATTTACCTAGCCACCATTCCTACACTTCGCTGAAAACCATTTGCCCTTTTATTTTTTTTTTCCTGATGGGGGAAGATGTCAAGCACTGGCTTCAACTTGGCTTGTTGAGGAGGAAATGGTGATTCTGAAGATAACCATACAATGTGGGACCATTTTAATTGAATTCTTTACTTTGCCTGAGTGTGGACGGGGAGGTGAACATCAGAGTATCTTCTGTTTAGCTAGAAATTGATTGAATCTCAGAATTAGATAATTCAAAGAGAATGCGGAGTTATCTAGTCAAATCAGTGAATAATATATATCCTCACTATAGCACAACTCCCATGTGTTCATTTAGCCTCTGATATAAGGCCAGAGAACCCATCAGTTCTTGAGGCAATCCATGTCTGGAAAGCTTAAATAGTCAGAAAGTTGTTTTTGTTTTTGTTTTGCTTTGTTTCTGGTATAAAACTTAAACTGTTGTCTGTGTCCTCCACCCAAGGCTCCTGGTTTTGCCCTTTGAGGCCAAATAAAACAAATCAAATGCTGCCTGCATATGACAGCCTTTCAAATACTTGAAGGTGGCTATCATGCTGCCCCTCAGTCATCTCTTTTCTAAGCTAAATATTCTCAGTTCCTTCAAATTTCGTATTTTCCATTTTCATTTTATTCTCACAAGGGCTTTGTATGGTAGATAGGTCAAAGAAGAGGGCCATTTTCCTTTCCCTGGCTACTAGGATAATATGGGAAAGAATAAGGACCAGATCCTAGAGGAAACTGTTTAAAATATATTATTTACATTATATACATGTTCCATGATGTAGCTCCCACCCCAGACTTGTACAATGTTCATTCTACAATCCCTCACAACGAACAAATGCATCAGAAAAAGGTCACATTAAGAGGTCAGTTTATGCAAAGGGATCCTTCTCCTGTGAAAAATCTTGGATTTGATTGGCAAGTCATAGGTCTGTGTTCTTTCCCCTTTCTGTGTGAAAAAGGATGTTTGTGTCAGGTCCAGACACCCTTTCAGCACTTGGTGAAGTACTTCTCTAAGACAGCTTGGCTAGGGTGGTTTCAACATCTTGTCCTTTTGATTAAGGGAGATGGTCAGAGGAACTTTACATATTACAGTATTTCAGTTTATAACCCAATCAATGTTGACTGTGCTCCACAGCTGAAAAGGGAAGCATGCCCCAAAGTGGCAAGAGAAAATGGCAGTGATGACTTATGTTGAGGGGCATAACTAATAAATAATTACATCATATACTCACATAGACTGTCTCAGCCAAGAAGTTCCAATCCCTATACCTATACCAATATTTCCACATCGTAGATTGGGATTGGGGTGGGGAGTATCCAAAGCTATGATTCCATCAATGTAGGGATCTCCAGGTATGAAAATTGTGAATTTCCAATGCAGATGAGCAACTCTCCTATAACTGAGAGTCTTTGAGAGTTGCCTGGGGGCATTCAGATGTTAAAGTGATTTGCCCAAGATCACACAGCTAGCTAGTGTGTGTAAGAGCCAGACTTGAATTCAGGTCTTCCTGACTCCAAGGCCTGCTTTCTATCCACCATAACATGCTGCTTCATTTCCATTTTGCATATAGAAAAATGGAAGCACCAAGAAAAGCCAAAGTTCACAGTCAGTTTGGGAATGAAACCTACCCCACCCCAAGCCCAACCCCTGCCCAGGCGTTTATCCACTAGAGTCCTTGGGGTCTTGGAATCAAGGGGATGAGTAAGCAGTCAAAGCGAAAAGATGCTTACAAAATGGATTTTTAGCTTCTAGGTACTCAATCCATGTTATTCTGGTCCTTTGAAAACCAATTATGACATAGCTACCATCATACACTTTGCTCTATAATGGCATTTCCTCTAGCTATATGTTATAGGTTTGATATCATCAGTACAGGAAGAGTAAAAAATACATTCTCTTGGTTTAAAACAAAGTCCTGGGAAAAAGGAAGACATCAGGGGTTCTGGCTGAGCAGAAGAATCTTCTCTATTGCCCCCAGAATTTGAGGAGTAAGATAACGTCCTGATCCAGAAAAAGAAAGAAAGAGAAAGAAAGAAAGAAGGAAAGAAAGATAAAAAGAGAGATAGAAGAGAAAGAAAGAAAGAAGGAAAGAAAGATAAAAAGAGAGATAGAAGAGAAAGAAAGAAAGAAAGAAAGAAAGAAAGAAAGAAAGAAAGAAAGAAAGAAAGAAAGAAAGAAAGAAAGAAAGAAAAAGAAAGGAAGGAAGGAAGGAAGGAAGGAAGGAAGGAAGGTAGAAAGGAGGAAAAGAAGAAAGAAAGAAAGGAAGAAAAGAAAGAAGAAAAGAATAAAAAGAAAGAAAGAAAGAAAGAAAAAGAAAGAGGAAAGAAAAAGAAAGAGAAAACAAAAAGTTGACAGATCTGTCATGGATTCCCTTAGAGAAGAGCCTGGGGGCTGGGGCTCCTGTCTCTTTGTCAGGAGCCAATTCTGTGACTCCTTCAAGCCCTGGGGATGCTACTGGGGAACAACACAGAAGTGTAGAAGTACAAAATACAAAAACAAGGACTTTGTTTCTGAGGTTTCATAAATAATGGGCCTGATGAGTATTAAATAGGACGTTGAGAAAAGCCCCGGGAGGCAGATGCTGGGAGGCAGGTTTACAACTTGTTCTCTTCAAAGAGAATCTGGGCATAGACCGTGCTGGTGGGGAGGCCCTTGGATGCCTGGTGGGGTTTAATCAGCTCCAGCTCAGCATATGTTAAGCTTTCCTCCGTGATTTTTGGCTGCAAGACAAGAACAACAACAGAGTTACAGATGACTGCTTTCTTTTGGAAAGTGCACCATCACCCAAAGAGATCTCCCTTACCCTGAAAAGTAGGGACATGGGCCTAAGGTTGGGGAAGCGAGGGGAGCTGTATATTTAGAGTTCCTTAATACTTAGTACCTTTGACAAACAAGGGAAGCTTCTTTATGAACCAAGACATCAGTGGTCACAATTCCAGATGAATTGATGGGAGTAAATGATCTGGCATCTAACCAGCTGACTACCCAACATCTGGACATATAACATGAAAGCATGCTGATCTTTGGAAGCATGTGCATTGGTCACAACTCAAACTGATCAATCAAAGTTTCTTAACCCTTAAAATACTTGTCACAGACATTTATTTTTGGCCTTCATTCCATAAATGAGCCCTGCCTCCATGAATGAAGGCGGGGAGGGAATAAACATTCATTTAGCGCCTATTATGTGCCAAGCATTGTGCTAAATGCCTTACAAATATTTAATTTGATTCTGAATGATGGAGCAGTTTGGTTTTGCCTTAGGAGTTATAGAATCTTAGAGTTGGAAAAGACCTTAGAGAGGTCATCTAATCCAACTTCTCACCCAGTTCGGGATGATGATGATGATGATAATGATGGTGATAATGATAGCTAGCACTTACATAGCACTTTAAAATTGGCAACATACTTTATATTTCATTTAATTTTGTTGGAGTCCTTCCCCAACAACATAATGGGTCACATTTATATACTATTTTATAGTTTACAAAGCTTATTCCTCAAAAAATCCTGCGATGAAAATAGAACAAATGCTATCCCTATTTTACATATAAGACACACGAGGCTTAGAGAGTTTAGGCAATATGGCCCAGAAACCACTCAACTAGCAGGTAGCAGAGCTGGGATCTGATCCCAGGTTTGGGGGCTGCAGTTCTAGTTCCTTTCACTCTTTCACTTCGACTTTCTGATGACATCCCTGATAAGTGGCTAATCAACTTCACTCGAACGCTTCCACTAGCAGGGAGCTCATTGCCCCACAAAGTAACCCATTCCATCACAGGGCAGCTCTAAGCTGAAAAGTTTTTCTTTGTACTGAACTGAGATCTGCTTGCCTGTAAATGCCACTCGCTGATTTCATCTTCTTGATCCAGGCAGAGCAAATAATGAGGACTGAATTCTCTGCTGGATTTTCTGGGTGACCCCTAAGAAGTTACCTTTAAAAGTTTCCCATGTGTTCCAAGAAGGCAACAAAGCTGATTCTAGCTCTAAGGACTAAGACTGCACCTCCTCTTCTGTATCTTCTTGTTCAAGGTGACTTGGTGAGCCATTCACCCAAAATAGTCCCAGAATTTGATCCTTGTTCCTCACTATCTTATGCAACAGAGCTGCCTCTGAATGGCTGTTTCATGGGTAAAATTCACTCTCAGAGAATAACAATTTGCCACCATTGAGGAGACCGAGAAGAATGGGCTGCAGTTGGATTAGTCCTCAAAAGGTATTCCAAAGCTAACTATTTAGAGCAATGCAGTAAATATATGGTACCCCTTTCCGATCCATCCTCCACCCAGCTGTCAAAACTATTTTCCTCAAGAGGAGGTCTGGTCGTGTCATTAAACTCCAGTGGCTCCCTATAACTGCTAGGAAACATAAAATAAAATCCTCTGTTTGATATTTAAAGTCCTTGCCAAGATGACCTCTACTCTCCTCCCCATATCCTAAGATTCAGTCACACTGACCTATTTGATGTTCCCCACATAGGGCACTCCACTTACCAATTACAGTCTTTTCACTTGCTACACCCACCCCAGGAATACTTTCTCTCTCCGTGTCTACCTCCTGCTTTCCTTGAATTCCTTTAAGACTCAACTTAAATCCCACTTTCTACAGGAAGCTTTTCTTAGTCTTTCCTACTGCTGTTGCCTTACCTCTTAGATCATATTCAACATATATTTAATTTGATCCTGAATGATGGAGTCATTTGGTTTTGGTTTGGGAATTATAGAATCTTAGAGTTGGAAAAGACCTTAGAGAGGCCATCTAGGCAATCTAGATAATTATATGTTTATGGTAGCTAGGTGGCACAGTGAATAGAGTACTGGGCTTGGACTCCGGAAGACTCATCTTCATGAGTTCAAATCCAGCCTCAAACGCTTACTAGCTGTGTGACTCTGGGCAAATCACTTGGCCCTGTTTGCCTCACTTTCTTCATCTATAAAATGAGCTGGAGAAGGAAATGATCAACTACTCCAGTATCTTTGCTAAGAAAACCCCAAAATGGGGGTTATGGAGAATCAGACACAACTGAAATGACTGAACAGTAACAAATATATGAATATGTGTGTGTTAATATGCACGTGCACATATACACACATGTTCACATACATGTATTATTACATGTATATACAAACGCGCATGTGCATATAATATTATATATTTATGTATCTTGGGTAAACATAGATATTTGAGTGTTGTCCCTCCCATTAAAGTGTAGGCTGTTTAAGTGCCATGTTTTTATCTTTCTTGTATCCCCAGTGCTTATCATCATACCTGGCACATAATAATTGTTTATTAAATACTTATTGACTGATTGACAGACTGCCTAATTGCGTTATGGGTTTGAGCCTCCTAAATTAGGTGTCAGGCAGAGTGGTACAGAAAAAGAAAGCTCTGGTTTTGGAGTCAGTAGACCTGAGGTCAAATGCTGGCTCTGCCACTAACAGTCAATGGAGCCTCAATCTCTTCAACTGTACAATGCTCAAGGGGGTGGGGGTTGGGTTGGATCTGCGTGAGATGACCTTGAAACGCTGTCTCTTCCATCTCCAAATCTATGATCCCATGATCCCAAGGGCCAGTTTCAGAGTTCTCAAATCCATTCGATTCAACATTTACAAAGCATCTACAGTGGGCCAGTCACTGCTCTAGTGACTTGGGGTGTGACGGAGCAAAATGCCACAGTCCTTGCCCTCATTGAGATTATACTCTACAAAGAAGGGAAAGGCACATTCACTCATACAGTGCATAGTTCAGTATACAGCTCAGCACACAGCAAAGTAACATGAGGCAAAGGCTAGATCCAGACAAAAGGCTCCAGGTAAATTGGAGAACGGAAAGAATGTGGGAGATGGAGAGTGAAGGGAAAATGAGAAAACTTTCACAGAAGAAAGTAGCATCTGAAAAGAGCCTTAAAGGAAGAGAGGAGGATTTGGAAGAATTTCTTAGCAATTGTCTTTGCTTAGTAGTGTCCAACACTTTGTGATCCCATTTGGAGTTTTCTTTGCAAAGATACTAGAGAGGTTTGCCATTTCCTTCTCTAGCTCATTTTACAGATGAGGAAACTGAGGCAAACAGAATTAAGTGACTAGCCCAAGGTCACACAGCTAGTGTCTGAGGCCGGATTTGAACTTGTGTCTCCCTGATCCCAGGCTCAGCACTCTATCCACTGTACCATCTAGCTGCCTCTTAGCAATTAGAGCCATTAAAAAGTGGAATGAGATGGCTCCCTCAAAGCCAGTGGGTTCCCCTTCCTTGGAAATCTTTAGGTGGAAGCTAGGACACATAATTTGTCAAGTATATTAAAGTGGGGATTACTTTGAGTGAGGATGGTTCTAGCTGGCCTCCAAGGTCCCTTCCAACTGTCAAATTCAGGGACTCTGTGAAAGGGAGATATGAAGAGAAATTACAATCCAGGGATAAGATGGGGGTGGAGATGGTCTACATGAATGCACTGGCTGGTTTAGCTTTTTGTTTTTGCTTGTTTCTGAGGTGCTGTAATTTTCTGGCTCATGTTTATCTAGCCTGGTGTTCTTGCTAAAATTCATGACACCTCAAGCGGCCCTTATATCCTCAAAAAGTTATAGATGTTTTCATTGAATTATAGGACATCAGGAATCTATTCAGTGAAGTTTAAAAAAAATTACTAAAATCAAAGCCCTTCAAGGGCTAAAAGTTTTCATCTTTCTCCTTGCAGTAGAAATATAGAGCAAACTATGTAACAGAATGCCGACTGGGTAACTGAATGAAGACTTGATACATAGAAATTGAGGGCTAGGGGAACAACACCGAGATTTCCCCCATCCAACCAGCCAGCCTACAGTTGTAAAGTTCTGAAACTTCACAGGATGGGACCATTATTCTTTCTTTCTTTTCCCTGCTTTGCTTGTCTTTTGTTACTAAAACCATTTTCCACTTCTCACTCACCAACTCAAACCTGTTTACTGCCTGCTTTTTAAGTTAATTACATCTGATATTATAATGATTCCATTTAGAAATACCATGTGTCCTAAAATAACCACCTAACACCCAACTCATGTAAATTTTAGAGCCAAGATTTATGAAATCATATTGTCCAGGTGTTTTATTCTATTACATGGAAATTGCATTGTTTTGTAGTGGAGATTATCTGTTTATTCTTACGTTATTCCATTATGTTTGGATATGAAAAATAACACTAGATTTCTCAATACAGGTCACTGGGCTAGCTGGGCTGATGTGTTGTTTTCATACATTTTTATGATGTTCCTATAGTAAACATAATTTAATAAAGCCAAAGCACACTAAATAAATAATTGCATCTGGAAAAGCAATAAAAACAAATAAAATTAGTACTTTCATAAGTGGGAAAGGTACTTCAATTACCGCTACCAGCAACAACATACCATAAAGTGCGTAGAATAATTTCCCTTATGCATATTTCTAGTGTGTAATAATTTGATTGAAAATATGAGGAAGCTCACAGGAGGTTCACAGTTGTGAAGTGCATACAGTTTCCAGCAAAAGATGTGTAATAACAATTTCTGGAATCTTGGAAGCAACAATCATTTTTCTGATCATCACCCGTGGCTATGGTTATCAACCATGTGTTTAATTACATTTTCCTAGCATGGTTAACTGAAAATAAATTCCTAATGGCCAATGAAAAACAATAGAATTACTTCACTGCCTTTCGCTCAATTTCTTCCTTTTTCATTATTATTTTGTCAGTGGAAGATTTGGACCAATTAGAATGTCATTTACAGAGGACCATTGCCAAAAAGTGAGTATGAACTGTACACAGAACTATGGATTAAAGCAAGAGTTAGGAAAGAGAAAGGTCAATTATGAAGGTGATCTAAATGGAAAGGCCAATGTTCCACCTTCACTTACCACCAAGCTAGGCTCCACAGTCTAGTATAGTGGTATCAAATGGGTCCTTGAAGTCACATATTGATTTAGAAAACCACAAATTAACCTTATTTATGTCATAGACCTGAGTCCAAATGTAGTCTGAGATACTAGCTGTATGACCCTGGGCAAGTCACTTAAGCCTACTTGCCTTAGTTTCCTCATCTGTAAAATGAGCTGGAGAGGGAAATGGCAAACTACTCCAGTATCTTTCCCAAGAAAACCCCAAATGGGGTCACAAAGAGTCAGACACTACTGCAATGACTTAATAACAAAGAATGTTTTTGTTTATTTTGTTAAACATTTACCAAGTACATTTTAATCTGGTTCCAGAAGTGCTGGAGAGTTTTGATGACCATAGGCCAAGAGTCTGATATGTCTGCTGTGATGGATACAATTGAAGGCCAGATTAAGCTGGATTTTATGATGCCAAGGTGTCATTTTCATCCATCTAGTGATCTAAGTAATAGATAGATAGATAGATAGATAGGTAGATAGATAGATAGCAAATTGGTCCATAAAGATGACTAGGAGTTTATGTGAGTTCTGACCTTACCTATCCATGACATTCAGAACACCAGGTTCACCTCTCAGTGGATGACTTAGGAGCTAGTTTCAGTTGTGTCTGATTCTTCATGACTCCATTTGGGGTTTTCCTGGCAAAGATACTGGAGTGGTTTGCCATTCCCTTCTCCAGCTCATCTTACAGATGAGCAACCTGAGGCAAATAGGGGTAAGTGGCTTGGCCGGGGTCACACAGCTAGCAAGTGTCTAAGGCTCGATTTGAACTCAAGAAGATGAGTCCTAATTTCAGTCAGGCCTGGCACTCTGTCTGCTGCACCACCTAGCTGCTGAGCTAGTGAATAAGACATTTATAAACACAGACTACAAAATTACCCAACTCAAAATGACCATTCACTGACCCTCTGACCTCCTAAAGCCCACGGATGGACAGAAGATCAAGGTGACATACATGCCAAACAAGTGATGACTCCTAAGCTTTAATCTTATCACAAAACATTTGGTGGTTTTCATTACACCACCTCACAGGGCAATTTTAAAATGGCAAAGATGTGTCCTCAAAATGAAAGATGTGTTCTCCTATATAAAGCACTAGAAATGATCTATTTAATGATAGTTTCTTAAAGGAGGTGCCCTATCATCATAGGTCACTTGTACTGACCTAACCCCATTTCCTTCATAAATTCATGAATGTTAGTGTTTTCCTTTCTCTTGGCCTTCAGTAAAAAGAAAGTAGAATGTTTTTAATTAGTTTCATTTCCTATTCCTCATATTTACAGTTATCTCACCGCAATCCTGTTTAACCTTACATATGATCTAATTCTTATAACAAATCACATTTTGTCTACATAAGCTCGTAGATTAAGACTTGAAAAGGTTGTCAGAGGTCCTCGAGTCTAACTCTTCCATTAGACAAATGAGGAAAGCTAGATGGAATAGTGTATATCTCCTCATTGGAGGGCTTAGAGTCAGGAAAATTTGAGTTTAAATCTTGCCTCAGACGTTCACAAGCTATGTGATCTGGGGTAAGCCATTTAATATCCTTTGGCTTCCTTTTCTGTAAGCTGAGAGGGTTAGACTTGATGGTCTCTAAGATTCCTTCTAGTTCTCAATTTATGATCCTATGAAACTGAGACCCAGAATGGTTAATGACTTGCCCAATGTCACACAAGTAGTAAATGCCAGAGCTGGGGTTCAAACCTAGGTCTTCTGATTACAAGTCTAGTGTTCTTTCTATGGAACCATGTTTTCTTTGAATTATTAATGCATCCTTGTCAAGAAGGTATAATCAGGTCTTCAGTTTATTTTTCTTTTTCTTTTTTTAATTTTTAGGCAATTGGGATTAAGTGACTTGCCCAGGGTCATACAGCTAGTAAGTGTCAAGTGTATTGATTGCATCACCTAGCTACCCCTAGGTCTTTAGTTTAGATAAAGAGAGATAATGAAAAGAGAATGACTTGTCTATAGAGCAATGAAGAATCTATGGTGGATTCAGGAATAGAGTTCTCCTAACTGCTGAGTTCAATCCAATTTCAATGGCCATAGAGACAATCCCATAATCAACTAAAGAGTCATCTGGCCAGTGGTTGTTTGAAAGGGCACCAAAAGACCCCATAACAGGCTATAGAATCTAAAGCTATTGTATTTCTGGAAGGCTCCTGTTAAAATGTAAATATGTCATTCCACTAATAAACACATTTCCTGACTCCAAACCTAAAGACAAAGTTTCTATATTGAGAGATGTTAAATCCTCTCATGCAGACATATGAGATAGACGGACAGACAGACAGACAGACAAAGAGAGATTGATATCAAGGGAACAGAGACAGAGAAACTGAAAGACAGAGAAAGCTAAAAGATAGAAAGCTAATCAGAGACAGACAGAAAGAGTAAGACAGAGACATAGAGACAGAAAAAGAGACAAAGAGAAAGTAAGAGAGAAAGAGAGAAAGAAAGAAGCTGTTTCTGAGAGTGACAGAGAGATAAAGAGAAAGAGAGAGTGACAGGGAGATACAGAGACAGGGAAAGAGTGAGTGAGAAACAGAGAGAAAAGAGAGGAGGAAGAGAAGAGGGTGAAAGAGAGATGGAGAAAAGGAGAGAGACAGAGAAAAACAGAGACAGAGAGAAGGATGGAAAGACAGAGAGACAGGAGAGAGAGAGAGAGAGAGAGAGAGAGAGAGAGAGAGAGAGAGAGAATGGAAAGAAAGAGAGAGAGGGAAAAAAAAGTTTTTCATAAAGAATCCTGTAAAGTGTGCAAGTTGAATTAGGCTTCAAGAATGAAAGCAAAATACAATTGCTGGCCCATGCAAGTGCTAAAACATTGAGAGTTCAGTTGGGTAATGCCATTATGACAGCAACCGATCAATGAATAGGACATAGCAATGTTGATGTAACATAACCCTCATATTTTAAAATGGGATTCCAATTCTACAGAGTTGCACTATCAGGGATCTATGTACCCAGGAGAGAATTGCATATTATCTGAAGTAGACTTCCCCTCTCTTCCCTTCCATCCCCACAAGATAAGTGCTCATTTTTTATTCAACAGAAAAGCACCTGGTAAAAACCACCCCTCCTACAACAGCCACTACCCACAAAACCTGCTGCCAAAGAAGTCCAAGTTGGGCAGTACCTTTCTTGATAGATGGACCTCAATAGACTTTCCTAAAAAGCTCTCTCAGACACCACTGAGAAAGCTCTCTCATGGTCATTTATCAGTCCAATAAGAATCAATAAGAATAAGGTATTGATATACATTGATTCAGAGTTCCAGGTTGCTCACCTTCCTTGCCAGTCTCTATTTGGCTGAAAGAAGGAACATTTGTCTTTTATATGAGAAGGTTTTAGCATCAGGAAAAGGAAGAAGGATGGTGACAACAATAATGTTAACTAACATTTCAAGGTTTGCAAAGTGCTTTGTAATTACTCTCCCCCTTCCCCACCTTAGGGGCAAGAGATATCTCTCCTTATCCTAGGCAATCCTGGATGCAGACATGGGGCTGCAAGCCCACGGGTGAAGGGAAAACTGCTCCCTCAGAAAGGATGGGGTGACAGTGTTCTTAAGTGCCTTTAAGTCACAACAGAAGTTTCTGGAATGTATAACCACTGAATCAGTTAAAATACAACGTCCCGCCAGTATTTAATTTATTGGTGTTTGCTGTTACAGAATATTCAGGGAAGTATGGCACACAGATATCTGAATATATATAAGGATGATTGTAAGTAATTCTACTCTGTGTGATTCATGAATCTTGTGTTATATAAATTATGTAAACCATGTACGTGAACCATATGAATTTGGTGCCATCTGCACGGACTGCAAACTTTTTGACTTGAGGGAAAATATAATGAGGTATTATTTCTCCTTCTCCATCCTACTCATGTGTCACAGGTGATTGCTCCAGGAGCAACCTCTTTCTCTGTTCTTTCCCTCTTTTATTTTTTTCCGATGCTTTCTTAAACCTGCTAATTTCCACACCTTGGCTCAGTAGTTGTGAAGGAACATAGGGAATGAGGACGAGAGGATAAAGGGTATCTCTAAATCTCAAGGCTCAGTGGAAAATGCAGAACAAGTAGAAAGCACCCCATTTGGGAGTGGGGAGAAATTCACCCTAACTTGTTCAGCAGTGGAAACAGAATCTTGTTTGAACAGGAGTCATAGGTATTTGCTACAGTGATGGCAAAAATCCTTTGTTTAAAGGACAGGTTTGTGCTGTTCCCTAAGGAGACGGGGCAATTGCTGAGAATAATGAAAGTAAATAGCCCAAGCCCATAGCCATCCTAACCCTGGAGGTTAAAGAACACTAATTAGCAAGACTAGCTGCTCAAGAACTGATCCCATATTTGGGGAGAATGAACAGTTGCATTTATGGCAAGAGAGATAAACAGCCATGAGCCATGAAGGTAGAACCATAGAAATTAGTAAACAAGAGATAGAACCATGACAATGAGCCCTTAACCTTGATGTCTGCTATAATCTCACCCAGGGCCATACTATGAGTTATTGAGATTATAAACGTCTTTATGGGGAGAAGGGAAAAACCACCAGAAAAAGGAAGTGGATTCTTTCACCTCTATACATAAGCTCAAGTGTCAGTCATTTATATGTTCGTTACTATGTAAATAGGAGCTGTTCTATGATTTTTTGTTTGTTTTATTAGCCTGAATGTTTGTAAGGGAAGCTAATGAACACCCTCAGGGGTTGGGTGGCATATAGTGATATATACAGGTGCCTCTCTTTCCCAGCTAGAGTGATTTTAGACTCTTAAGATTTGGGGGTACTCCTCTACTTCCCCTCCCACCCTGACGGGCTACTTGGCTGGGCCACGCAATCTAGCTCTTTTGAGAAAGCATTAGAAAACTGGGAGCCCATGAAACCTGGTATGCCTGGGTTAGCCCCAGGCCCCAGGATGCCTATGTGCTAAGATTGAACTGACCCAGAGACCTGGTTGTTTTTTTTTTTACATCCCAGTCATGTTACCCAGTGACACAGGTAGAGTTACGTTTCAGTCCCCTGACACTCATTCCTGATTCCTCATTAGACAATTCAGAGAGGACCCTCATTTCAGTGGTCCTGACTGACTCACTAGTGACATAGTAGTCCCCTTTAGTGCCAATTTGACTCTGACTAAAAACTCCATGAAAGTTTCAGCACCACGGGGCTTTCAGCCCTTCAATCGAAGTATAAGTGGGAACATTTCCATGGTTCCTTGTTGGCATCTCTTCTCCCCCCATAACTGCAACACCTATATGGCAATGTTGCCCTTTTGGAATATCTCCACCCTCTTTGCCTCTGCAACACTGAACAGGAATGTTGACTCCGAAATCAGAGGTAGAGGTAGGATAATAGAGAAAGGAAGAGAAGGAAGGAAATAAGCATTGAATAAACACCTACTGTGTGGGAGACACTTGTCACAAATATCTCATCTGATCTTCATAGCAACCCTGGAACGTAGGTACTATAATCATCCCTATTCTACAGTTGAGAAAACTGAGGCAGAGAACAGTTAAGTGACTTGCCCAGAGTCACCCAGCTAGTCTGAGGCCAGGCTTGAACTCAGATCTTCCTGACTCCAGGCCCAGCACTCTATCCACTGTGACACCAGCAAGCTCCCTAGTAGTGAAAACACTAGTCTATAAGAAGGTTAGTAAAACCCATCTTCAGTAGAAATTAAACATGGTAGAAAATCTTAGAGTTCTGGATAATTTAGGTTGAAAGGGACATATGAAGTATGCCAAACTGTAACTGTGAAAGCCATAGGCTGTAACTCAATTCAACAAATGTTTGCTAAGCAGCTACTATGGGCAAGAGAGAAAGGCCTAAAGGATTAACTTTTGAGGGGGAACTTAGCCATTTAGAGCTTTACAAGTCATCAGCTAAATGGATGTTTTTGAATTTCATCAGCATGTGTATAGGATACCAAAATTCAATTATATATAATGTCATTAAGCAAAGTACTGATACTTGAAACCCTTCATAGTCCCACTGTGATAAGTCCTATGATCTAATACCATAATTCATTTTCTGTATCCAGTGAATCTGTGACTGATATGCTAGATTTAATTCCCAGATGCCCCACAGGAGCGCTTTTACTGGAAGCATCATTCGAGGGGATGTTTATGTTTAGGAAGATAGAAATTGTTGCTTGATTACCTAATTCTACATAAGGTCTGTGCTAAGTAGTCTAATATGAAATACTTACCTGCATCCAGTGTATCTCAGAGGAATCTTATTTGTACGGGGAAGTTGCCTGTAAAGTTTAATCTAAGTCTAAATAAAGTTGAAAGAGCTATGTTGGGTATTTGAGATCAAGTTATCTCAAATCTCTACCATCTTCCAGATTCCTGGTAATGAAACAAATTAGTTCTGGGAGTTTGCTTCAGACCTAGATTCTTAAGCTCTCTCGGTTTTCTAAGCCTGTTGGATTTCACTAAGTACATGAATTAAGGAGGTGATGATTTTTCTGTATTCTACACTGGTCAGACCATACCTAGAGTATTGTATTCATTTACAGGTATTACAGTGTAGGAAGGACATCGACAAACTGGAAAGCATCCAGAGTAGGGCAACCAAGATGGCGTTGGGCCTCATATTCTTGCCATATAAGATCAATGGAATGAATTGGAGATGTTTCATAAAGAGAATACTCAAGGGAGATATGTTAGCTGTGTTGAAGTATCTGGAAGGTTTTCATGTGAAAGAGTGGTGGACTTTTCCTTGGCTCCAGAGAGAGCAATAAATAATCAATCAACATGTGTTTATTTTATTATGTGCCAGGCATGGCACTAATTGCAGGGAATACAAAGACAAAGGTGAAAGCAATCCCTGACTTCAGCAATGGATGGAAATCTCAAATTAGCAAATTTAGCCTTGATGAAAGAGGGGGGAAACTTTTGTACAATTAAAGTAGAATGGACCACTTCAGGAGGTAATGAGTTCCTCCTCACTGGAGACTCAACGACCACTTAAGCATGTTTTAGATGGGGTTTTGTTTCAAAAATAGTTGGTTCAAGATGGCATCTGAGGGTCTTTCCAACTCTGAAATGCTATAGTTCTACTCTACTAGTGAATCATTTCAAACTAAGTATTTACTACAGCATTTACTAAGCACCTACTATGTGCAAAGCACTGTGCCAAGTGCTGCGGATACAAAGAAAGGCAAAAAGTCCCTGCCCTCAAAGAGGGTCTCCCCCATTAGACAGTGAACTCCTTGAAAGCAGGGATGGTCTTTTGTCATTTAGTTCAGTGCCTGGGACATAGTAGGTACTTAATAAATACTGCTTGATTGATATTGATTGATTGAAAGAACTTACAGTCTAATGAAGAGAGACAATATGAAATGACTATGCGAAAACAACCTATATATAGAATAAATTGGAGACAATCTCAGGGGGAAGAAACTAGCATTAAAAGGGTCTGGGAAAGGGAGATTTTTAGCCAAGACCTGAAAGAAGCCAGGAAGAAAGGATAAAGAGAAAGAACATGACAGCAGTGGAGGACAGCCAGTGACCAGAGTCAGGAGATGGAATGCTTTGTGTGAGTAATAATGAGAAGGCCAGTGTTACTGCTTCAAAAAGTACACAGAGGTGAGTATGGCATAAGAAGACTAAAAAGGTATGAACAGGCCAAGTAATGGAAGGCCTCAAATGCCAAAGAGAGCATTTTGTCTTAGAAGTAATAGGAAGCCACTGGAGTTCAGTGAAAAGAGAGGTGACAAGATCTTAGATTTCTCTCTCCAGCTAGATTCTAAGCTCCTATTGTCTCCTTCTTGGTTGTACCCCCATCCAGAGTTGACCATAGAATTAAGCTCACAGTAGACAAGCAATAATTGATTTCTTCTTATTAACAACCAGAAGTTACATAAAAACTGATAGATATCTCATTCACACACTCAAAAGGCTATCTGATCTTTTTGATTTGGAAGTTTCCTGCAAATATGCAGACTACATCCCTGGTACAGTGGAACCCCTGTGGAATGTGAAGTCAGAGAAGACTTTGGTTCAAATCAGTGTGCTCTTGGACAAATCACTCAAGCTCTCCAGGTCTCAGTTTCCTCATCTATAAAATAAAGGAATTGCAGTAGATTGTCTTTTAAGGTCTCTTCTAGCTGAAAAATATATGGTTCCATCATCCTGGAAGGAAGTGATCATTCACTTGTTTGTGAAGCATGAGCCTGCTTCTGGGAAAAAGCAGTTGCAAAGTTGTCTGCCTCGACGGTTCACTTATCTGAGGCATAAGTCTGCTAAGAGTTTCTAAAAGAAGCAGTTCCTCTGACCTAGAGTTATGAGACAGCAGTTGGTCATCTTGAATGTGACAAATAATTGGATGCTGGAGCAAGTAGAGAGCTATAGAATGTATATATGTTGTATATATTGTATATATTGATGTATATATGAAGACTTAAATAGATGGTGAGCTTTAAATTACTAACTAGGGAAATATAAATAGCATAACTTTTCTATGATTGTGGGACAAATATAATTTACTTGATCATAGACAGATGAGAATTGTATTATTAACTATAAGGTAAGATGAGGTAATTGTCTGAAACCAAAAACATAAGAGAGAAGTGAAAAGTCAGATTTCCAAACTGTGTGAGAGACTATAATTCTGTGTGTGTGTGTGTGTGTGTGTGTGTGTATGTGTGTGTGTGTGCATGGGAGTGCTGTCACCTGTAGTTGCTGTTTACCTGGAGTGACTCCAGGTAAGTGGAGGAGCATCTGGGAGGCAGGAGAATCAGAGAAGTCATGGAAAGCTCGGTGAAAAAGTGAGCGAGAAGCAGAGCAGGAACTAAGAAGTTAAGCAGGAATGCGATTGGTTCAACCCAGAAGCCATGTCCAAGGAACGTCTACAAATGGTTGCTGATACAGAGAGATGACACTGAAGTTCACGGCTCCAGAATAGTGTGTTCCTCCAGGTGCGTGGGTTTTCTTCACTCATGCGCCTATTTGGCAGATCACTCTAAGCGGGTGCCCACTCTTCCACAGAGATACTGAATGCATGCATGGGAGAATATGACCCAGTTTTATGTCTGAATTGGGAAGTATTTATTATTTCTGCATTTCCTTTCATATAAGAACCCTGGCATTGCAATGACTTCTTTTTTGCCTTACTATGAAGTCAATAGTAACAATGAAGATACTCTAGACCGGCCCCATCACCGGAATGCTGGAATCCAAGCTGGTTTTCTATTTAATTTGTGCCCTCACAGTCTCTTCAACCAATCTGAACACGATTTTATGGATCATCATTTCATTTCATCCAGGGCTTTGAAGCACTTTACCCCTTCCTTAGCCATGGCCATCTCCAGTGGTCCTGATCTCTGTCTTGCTACTGGACCTGGATGGCTCCAGAGGAGAAAGTGAGGCTGGTGACTTTGCACAGCCCTCCCTCACTTAAATCCAATTCACTTAAAAGTCATGGCATCACCTTCCTAATGTCATGGTCCTCTTCATGAACAAAGGACAAACAGCAACTACTCTGCCTTTGACTGCATTCTGGAGGGCTAGACTGAATGAGAATATAACAGCTAAATGCTGTTAAATACTCTATGTTGTAAAGATATGTTTTACTCTCTACATGACTGAGTTGTTACTTAATAGGAGGAGGGATTTTACATTTTTGTGAAAAACAAAAAAATCTTTTTCTTATAACATATTCTGGTTTTTTTTTTCATTCTAGAAGGTTCTCTTTAAAAATCCATGATATTTGAGGGGAAGAGAAGAAGGGGACATAAGAGTACAGAAACTACAGAGCTATGATATTTAACAATCTATTACACATAATTACACATACATATATCTGCAGCTATGTATGTAGATATACGTGAATCTATATACACATACATATGCATGTGAATATATGCATATGTGTACATATATACACATATATGACGTTACAACTCCTTATATCACTGAAATTGCCGATCAATCTAGGTCCTATCCCTATATCCATATCCATATCCATATGTATGTACATAAATATACAACCACACACATATGTACATATATATGTATGTATATACATACACACATCCATGTTGTATATACAAATAAAAGCACATATTCAAGTCAAGTCAATAAGTACATATTAAGGTCCTAATATGTGCCAGGCACCATTCCAAGTATTGAGGCACTGTGCTAAATGGTATCTATATCTATGTCTATAACTCTATTTGTATCTGTATTACATCTATATCTATCTATATCATATCTATATCCAGCGACGTGTTGATAAGCGTTCAACAACCAGCTCTCCAAGAAAAATAATGAATACACGACACACTTTGAAGTATACTTTGCATTATTAACATGTTTTCCACCACTTTCTTAAGTCTTGACAATCAACAAAGCAATAAATCAAGCCCTTATTTTTAGCACTTGCTGATTTCCCAAGGTGTGGATGCTTATACCGAAAATTAAACAATCAGCTCTCATGAGTCTGTACAAGCTGATTCCATCACATCATTGAGACATATCTATCCATATCTACATAGACATATACATAGAGAACAACACAGAGCTATAGGGAGAAAACTCTTCCCACTAATTCAGAAGATCATGTGCCATGCCACTTCTGGTCTTTGTGAGTTTCTTGTGGCACTGAGAGATAATATGACTTCCCAGGGTCACACAGTCAGTATATGTCAGAGGTGGTATGTGAACTGACGACTTCCTGACTTATGCTTTCTTACCTCCCTGGATGCCTCTCAGCCTTAATCTTACCTCTCAATGGTCCTAGCCTGGGAATTGCTAAAGTATAGAAACTGTCGATTCCTACAGTCACCACATTTACTTGAGGTTAAATACATTTCAGTGGGATTCAGCTTAGCAATCATTTATTAATCTCTTCTCATGTACAAAAGCCCTGGACAAAGGAAGAGGTAAGGAAGGAGAAATGGGATGAAGTTCCATACCCTCAAGCAGCTAAGGGAGATGAGGCATTCTCTAAAAGCTCTGTGGTATGTAACAGAACATTATTGCATGGGCACATAAGAGGCGCTCACAGATGTGTGTATTATGGAGGTCAGGGAGGACTAGGCCATTTCCAGCTATGTGGTAGGTGCTGGGGCTGTATAAGAAGAAATTAATTAACCTGCTCCCAAACCATAAGCCTTAGACACCCAACCCTATATCTCCGAAGAGAATTCGATCATCAGATCATACGACTGAAGAGTCATTCTAGAATCTTTCAACATAAAAGTCAAAAATAGGGGCAGCTAGGTGGTGCAGTGGATAGAGCACCGGCCCTCAAGTCAGGAGGACCTGAGTTCAAATCCAGCCTCAGACCAAACACTTGACACTTACTAGCTGTGTGACCCTGGGCAACTCACTTAACCCCAATTGCCTAAAAAAGTAAAAAAAAAAAAAAAAAAAAAAAAAAAACAACCCAAAAATAAATGAAAGTCAGCTCTTTCTGCTTGCTTGCCAAAAACCAAGTAGGAGATGACTTCAAGATTAGGAGTGATATTCATTCAAATTTTGGATTTAGCAGAGAATAGAACCACTCAATTTCCAGTATTTGCTTATAAGGATCAAAATGTGTTCACAGTGGTCTGTTTTTTTACCCCAAATTATGTTTTATTTCTAGTACATTCTATTTGAGATAGAAAATGTCTTTTAATAATAACTCTCATATACTGCATGCTCAAAAGTGAAGTTTTTTTAATTAAATAGGTTTTTAAAAAATCAAATGTGAGCACAAATGATATTGTTTCATGAGATTACAAAAATAAGAGATAGCAAAAAGAATTTTGAAAAAAATGATTTCCCAGCAGTGCATTGAACACAGCAGCTAAACTCTCAATAAGAGAAAATAAGTTAGCAAAATTCTACCCACTGGAATGGGAAACTGAAATAGGAGCCGTTACGCCAAACATCAACGGCAAATATACAGGAGAAAGAAACCCTTGGCAGAAAAACACCCCAACTGCTGTTATAGGGAAAAGACCACCAGGGTTCATTCAAGCACCATTTCTACCATTTACTAGTTGTGTTACTTTGGACAAATTCATTTAAATTTGCATATTCTCAGTTGGTAGCTCAGTGGATAGAGTGCCTAGCCTGGAGTCAAGAAGACTCGTCTTCCTGAGATCAAATCCAGCCTCAGACACTAACTAGCTATGTAACTCCAGGCAAGTCATTAGCCCTGATTGCCTCAGTTTCCTCATCTGTAAAATGAGCTGGAGAAGGAAATGGCAAACCACTCCAGCATCTCTGCCAAGAAAACCCCAAATGGGGTCACAAAGAGTCGGAAACAACTGAAAACAACTGAACAATAAGTTCTCAGTTACTCTCATCCCCTTCAGTAGGGATAATTACATTTGTACTGACTATTTCAGAGAGTTGGGCTTAAGAAAATGATACCAGGTAATAAAGGAATGACCAATCCTGGTCTATAAGGACAGATAATGGAAAAAAATGTCTTTTTCCCCCTAGAAAATTAAGTCAACAAGTATTTATTTAGAACTAGGACTAGAGTCCTAATCCTCCTCTGACCTCAATACTGAATATATCTGTAAATGCCTCTCTTGTGTGCCTACTGGTTACCAGGCATTTGAGGTGGGGACTACTGTGGCAGAATGGTGCACATAATTCCAGATACAATTGCTGTGCCCCTCAGTTTTGCAAAGCTTTTTTTCCTTTGTTACAAAGAATAGGTATACAATCATGGGGATGGAAGTGGGAAAGAACAGACTGGGAAAAAACCATAGTGTATAATAAAAGAACATTATCACTTTGATAACTTCAAAAAATCAAAAGCTATCAATATAACTAGAAGATGATATTATAGAAGTAAATAAATTACTTTGTGAATATGAACTGTCATCATCTCAACCCATGGCCATTGTCAGCAGCTACTAATTAATTGTTCATGTAACTGTATGCTGTTATTCAGAAGTATTCAATCACAAGCCAAGTGTTCCCCCCCCAAAGTTTGTGTGAACAAGTGTGTGAATGTCAGGGTGGGGAGGAGATAGCTATAGGAGAGGAGATTAATTTTAGTATTCTTCTACTCAACAAAATTCCCAAATGAAGCTTCTTTCTCATAATTTGAATTTGCATTATTTGAGTACTTCCATAAAGTTCTCTTCTAGGTCTTCCTGGAGGATACAGATTCAATTTGCTTCCATTAAAGTTTATGTTTGATCAGTAATCAGTGAAAAATATAATAAATCCTTAAAAGCAGATGGTATCTTTCATATTTCCACCTGGATGTCCTAAAGGCATCTCAAACTCAACATGGCTATAATGTTACTAATTTTATTTCCCTTTTCCCCAAAAAGTCCCCCATCCCTTATCCAAATGTTCCTATTTTCTGTTGAAAACAATAGCCTCTGAACACTTGACCTTACTTTGAATCTCTCCCTTATAGCTCTGGCCCAATCACTTCTCCACATAGTGGCTAGATTGAAATCTCTAAAATAGATCAGATTGTATCACTCCCCCAACTCAAAAATCTTTGAATATTGCCTCTGGTAATAATAATAATATCTAGTATTTACATAGCACTTTAAGGTTTGCTAAATACTTTACAAACATTGTCTCATTTGATTCTTGCAATACTCCTGGTCAGGTAAATGATAGGACAAAATACAAACCCTCATCCTGGTATCCAAAGTCCTTCACAATGTGGCTCTCCATTACCTTTCCAGTTATGTTATATTAATGCTCTCTGAACTCTGTTTTAATCAAACTTGCCTGCTGGCTCTTCCCTGACCTCCTATGTGCCGTCTCTGGACTTTGTATAAGTGCTTACCCATATCTGGAGTAGTCTCTTTCTTGACCTCTCTTTGTGAACTTCCTCCCCTCCATAGTTCATGATGACTCCCTTTAAAGTGTCTTTCTATTACTTTGTACAACAGTTTATATATAACCCCACTAGAATGCAAGCTGCTTGAGGGCAGGAACTATTTTCTTCTTTACACTACCAGTACCTAGCACAGTGCCCTGTAGGTACAGTGCACTCAGTAAATAATTGTTGAATTGATATAGTCTTTCATGAGATCAAAATATTATATTAACCTTCTGTCTTACTCTGTGACCCATTTGGGGTTTTCTTGGCAAAGATACTGGAGTGGTTTGCCATTTCCTTCTCCAGTTCATTTTACAGATGACGAAACTGAGGCAAACAGGGTTAAGTGACTTGTCCAGGGTCACACAGAGAGTAAGGGTCTGAGGCCAGATTTGAAGTCAGGAAGATGAGGCTTCCTGACGTCAGGACTGGCGCTGTATGCATTATGGTGCCACCTGGCTACCCATGTGCCTTGAGTACTAGGAGATTAAATAAATTGACAAATTGACCCAAGATCACACAGTCAGTATGTGTTAGAGAAGAGACTTGAGGTAGCACATGGCTCTGCAGCCAGTGTTTTACGCAAGATGCAGTACTACCTTTCCTTTATCAGTTGCAACTGCTTAGCAATATGTAAGGATGACTTGGTAATGTCTTCAGTACCTGACCCAGTGTGCTTACTGTGCAGTGAGATTCCAGGGCTCCTATGAGGGCCAGAGGAAGTATAACTTCTCTCTGCTTCTGAGTCTGAAACAGGGAAAAGCTGACCTCTCTGGACACTTCAGATGTCTTAATAAGAATCTTATCTCACCTTAGTAGTTTTGCATCCCAGAAAGATCACATTCCGCTCAAAGCCACTTGGTGCCACTGATTTGTGGCCTACAGAGCCGTCTCTTCCTCTCCCTTATTTTCTGACTCCTTCATCCGACGAACTTTCCTTGAATCACTATCCCTTTCAAGATTCCAGCAACCATTCTTCCTCTCTCTGCCACCCCACCCCCTACCCCCAATCTATCGACATACATAACTCCCAGTGACAATAATGTGAAATGCATGTGTACCAAGGGGAGCATAGAATTTTTATCTCTGCTGAAATGGTACCAATCCGATAGAAGGAAGTTGTTGGGGTTTTGTTTTCTGCTTTTTTGCTTTTTTCTTTTTTCCCAAGGCTTTTACTCAGGGCGACGGATTGCGTGTTTGCGTAATGGTGGTGGTTTTTTTTTTTCTTTTTAATTTTAAATCGAGATTATGTACATATTTTATGCAGGTTAATATATCCTTTTCATGTAAAATTTAACTGAAGCCAATTCTAACACATTAACGACAACAAGAGAAATTCTCCAGCTTATTATAAACATCCTTCAAAAAACCTGAAATGCATGTCCTCTGGAAATAATTTTGCCAGTATTTAGGTTATTATTAAAATCCTCTCAGAATACTAACACTGGTGTCTAATGTGCCTTAAAGCCCCCTTTTTCCCCCCTTCTTATGATAGCAAAACTCTTTTCTGGCCCTGGCGGTACGTTCTCTATGGCTAGAACATAGTGATTGAGAAGAAGAGATTTTTTTCCCACAACCCAAGAAAGCTCTAAACTTGATGAGAGAGCTCCATTTATTCTCACTTTCCTGAGATCTAAGGCCACAACTGAACACAAACTCACTGTAGGGAATGATGAATTGAGTTCATTCTGTGTCTTTAACTCTGACAGACCGAATGATAGCTCAAATTTCCTGTTGATGTTTGCTGAAATGTGAGGTGATCCTGGGAAAGGATGTATCTGCCACAGCATCAAAGATTTACAGACTCCTGGAACTGAAAAGAACCCCCAGGGTTTACCAGGTGGGTTAGACTATACATACAAGAGCCAAACAAGATAGGTTATTTTCTGTAATGTTACTGATTTCTAGAGATAAAAATCTATAATCTCCTTTAGAAGCCAACTAGCACAGTTATGTGTTCTTGATGTAAAAACAGTTTCTTGTTGTCTAACTGACCTGTTATTGCAGAATAGGGCTCACTCCTTTGTCTTTGATGAAAGTGGAGGCAGAGGGCACTGGTAACATAATGCATCCCTATTTTATAAGCATTCCTATTCTCAATGATGATATTTAAGTTTTACAAATTAGTCCTTATTAATACCAAAAAAGTGACTGAGAGAACATTAATAATAACCAGTCTATTTACCCATTCCCCTAACTATACAAAATCTTTATGAGAGTCATCTAGATAAACACGCCTTGAAGCCATTCTCAATGAGGGTATTAGTAAGAAACAAGCGCACTTTCATAAATAATATTCAACAGTGGGCCACATAGTTATTATTTCAAGATTGATTGATACATGCAGAGAACATAAGATCCTATTGTGTTAATTATTGTTGATTATAAAACATAATAAATCCCGTATAACAAAATGCTGCCTGTTGTTCTGTTACAACAAAATGTCTCTGATCCATAAAGCACAATTATTCAAGATTTCAATGGAAATAACCCTATTTATCAACTATTTGATAACAAATATCAGGAAAGGCAAAAAAAGGAGATGCACACCTGGTAAAAGTGCTCATCACTGTAATGGAGATCTAGCAAAGTCCAAGTTGACAAGTGATTCCCTATGGATGGTGTTGTCTTGTAGATGGATAATCTTGTGCTAACTGCAACAAGCCCTAGAACATTTCACAGACTTTTGGAAGAAATCTGTAATCACTCAAAGAATTTGGCCCATCCATCCACACAGGAAAGACCAGGTGGATAAAGAATGTCTACCAACCAGATTTCACCATGCATTTAGACATACAGGCTTCAGAACTCATCCAACATTATGTATATCTGGGAGAAAGAGTACACATGGATTGCAAGTTGGGCCCATGGTTGTACAGAAGGAAAAGAGCAAGCTGGATTGTTTTCAGGAAATTATAAAGCACCTTTTCTGACTCCAACCTTACAATGAAAAGGAATCATCTAGCTGATGTTTAATATTAGAATATTTGGTCTAAACAAAATTCTAGAGAAATTCATCAACTTTAATTAGTCATTCTGATGGCTTGGTAGTAGGCATAAACAGCCTTCCTCATCCTCTTTTCTAGACTGATGAACTCTATTAAATCCAATTAAATAAATATTGATTATGTGCTTTCTCAATACAAGGCATTATGCTAGGAACTGAGGATACAAAAGCATGTGAGTATATGTGATTTTTTTTTCAATGACATAATTCCTACCCTACAGGAGCTTATACTCTTAGTAGGAGGAGGGGAATAACAGGTGCAGAATAGCAAAATATAACAAAAGGTTAAGCATGAAATAGAAGAAGGGGAAATCTAGACAAATTGCTCTAGGGAAATCTGAGGGAGAAAGCACTTTCAGCTTTGGGATTAGGGAAGGCTTCATAGAGAAGGAAGCCCATGAGCTAGATCTGAAAAGCAGACAGAACTGCAAAGGGCTATGAGTTCCAGACTCAGGAGAACTTAAATTTAGGGGTTCTTAAGCATTTTTTGTTTGTATATGCCATGGGCTCAGGAGTGTGCTAGAGCCAGCTCACACTGGCTTAAGTGAGCCAGCTGTTCGATTTTCCATGTGAGTTTTACACCTGGGAAATCAGCAAACACTACAAATTAGGGCTTGATTTGTTGTTTTGCTCATTCTTGAGATTTAAGGAAATAATGAAGAAAAAGTTGATAATGCAAATTATACCTAAAAGTATGTCGTGCATGCATTTTTCCCCCCAGAGAGCCAACTGTTAAACATTTACCAGCACACTCCTGAGTAGACCCCAGTGGAAGTCTGGTGAAATCTATAGACTCCTTCTGAGAATAATGTTTTTTAAGTGCATAAGAGAAAATACATTGGATTACAAGGAAACCAATTATTTTGAAATACAATCATCAATAAAAAATTAAATAAACAAGTTCACAAACCCCAAGTTTAGAATCCATAATAAATGAATGTACAGAGGCAAGAGGGGTCAGGGTGAAATCAGAGGACAACCAGTAGGGCCGCTTTGACTGCACTAGAGAGTAAACAAGGTGGTGCCATAAAGCATAGAGCACTGGACCTGGAGTTAGGAAGACCTGAGTGAAAATCTCTCCTCAGATACTTACTAGCTGTGTGACTCTGGGTGCATCACTTGATGTCTGTTTAAAATGAGGATAATAACAGCACCTCCCTCCCAGAGCTTTTGTGAGGATTCAATAATATTTATAAAATGATTAGCATAGTGCCTGGTATAAGTGCTTATTCCCTTACTCTCATTCTCCCTAGAAGGCATGAATAGCAATACATATAAATAAAGTTAGAAAAAAAAAAGTTACAGCCAGATTGTGAAGGCCCTCAAATGACTAACTAAGGGGTTGTTATTTCGTCTTATGAGCAATGGGAAGCAACTGGAGATTTTTGAGTTGAGGACCTCCATGGCAAAATTGATACATTAATATTATTTTGATGTGAAATATGAACTGGAAAGGGGAGAAATTGGAGTGAAGGTGACTAATCAGGAGGTTATTTTTTGCCACACTCTAGGCAGATGGTAAGGCCCTGAATAGGGGTGAAAGCAGTTTGCCCTGAGAGTAGAACCGAGAGAATATGGTGACTAGATTCATGCAGTGTGAGTTGGGGAGAGAAGAGATTGGGGAAGAACAATAAAAGATGAGTTCTGGGTCATGAGCCTGGATTAGAAAAGGATGATAAATTATGAATGGCATTAGGTATCTTAACAGCAGCATTATATTGTTGACTCAACAATGCCTGACTTCCAATCTTCTATCATTCTTAACTAGTTTTTCACCTGATACTCGAGATAGCTTAAAAAAGGGGGCATGTACGAAACTTCACCTTGTTTTTTCACGGCCCTGATAGGTATACACATAAAAGTGACCACGTTTGGCCTCAGGAGAAGGACCAATGTCAATGCTTGCTCCAACGCGCCTCAGGACACCAAGCCCATGCTCCATATATGCTTATGATGGACTATCTATCTAATTGATCATTTCAGATAGCTTGCTTCTCTCCCAAGGTCTTGGCAATTTGATTCAATTCTACTCAAGAAATAACTATCAAGCTACCATTATGTTCAGTGGATTGTACCAGGTGCTGTGAGAGATACAAAACTTAGACGTTACCTTACATTGGCCATTGTTAAATAAGGCCAGCATTCCTAATTCTACTGTATTTTTTGCAAAGCTATGCCAGTAAATGATTAACAACTGGCTCTCTGGGGGGGGGGGGAATCTATATACCTGACATACTTTTAAGTTTATTCTGCATTATGAATATTTCTCCATCCCTTTCTTATCAACAAGACAATAAATAAAATCCTGGTTTGTAGTGCCTGCTAATTTCCAGGGTGTAAATGCTCACTGAAGATTTAACAATCTACTCTCACTGAAAATTTAACAATCCACTCTCATGAACCAGGTTGAGCTGGCTCCAGTACGCTCCTGAATTTGACTTCAAAGACATTTCCTTCCTGCTTAGCCCCATTAAGATCCAGGATCATAGATTTATAGCTGGAACATGCTTTAGATTCCATGGAGTCTATCCCTTTAGTTTTACAGATGAGATAACTGAAAGTATCTGAGGCAGCATTTGAACCCAGACTTTCCTGACTCTGTTCCCTCCATATCTGTACAATGCTTGTTATCTCCAGCACTTTGCACAGTGCCTGGCACATAGTATGGACTCAATAAATGTTTATTGACCATTGACTCTCCCCTACAAGCTGGGGATGGGGCTAAACAACACAATGTTCTTTAGTTCTTGTCAGATGGACACAAAGTTAAAGTGACTTGTGCTATAGATTTTAATGCATTTTATTGTAATGGTCTTCCTGGAAAGGCTTGGGGGCCTATAGGGTTGGACTGATTGCTTCATGAGAGGTCTCCATCCACGTCAGGCACCAGGAGGTTTGACAAAATTTGTGGTCATAATGTCCAGCCCATTACTTTGCTGATGATGGTAGGTCTCTCTTACCTTGCTTCCATACAAATGCCTAGTCTTAAGTCAGTAGGTATAAGTGAAACCCTTCTCTCTCTGAGATAAGCATGCTTTTATTCTAGATAGAGATACTGAGATACCAAAGTGCATTTCCCGAATAATAGTTTGTTTAAAAAAAAAAAACTTTCCTGTAAGCTGAGACAACACTAAGGGCAGTATTCCCATCAGTATATGGAAATGCAGTGAGTCCTGTGCTCTACACGCTGCTCTTTCAGTTCATTACGGGATACTCAGGACTTCCCATTCCCTCCACAAGATACAATGAAATCTGGTTCCTGCTGCTTACAGGATTGTAGTGAAATTCATACAAAGTGCCAGATAAATGGAAGCTGTCATTACTATTCATCCTTGTTTCATTGCTTTTAAAAGCTAGTTTGTTTGTTTTTGCCCAGATGCCTCAAGATAATGGAAATAATTGTTTTTTCTTCCCTTCTCCAGCAACTCACTGAATCCATGACTGACCTTTCAAAAAAGTCACCTTTCTGTCTTTTATAATTTGCCTTAAACCAAGGAAGTAATTATTGTGGTTCCTCGAAATCTAAGTGTGAATTTACCTGACAGAGGAAAGTATGTAAGGGGGAGAGGAGATAGATAGACCAAAATACCTTGATCTCTTAAAAAACAAAGAAATAAACAACAACAACAAACCATTAAAAAAAAAAAAAACCCAAACCATAACTTTCTGGGATTAGTGAGGCAACAGCCTCCTTTTTGCACATAGGCCTGTCTCCCATAGTAGTGGACTGTCAGGGTGATTGAATATCACCCCTCCCCACTTGTCCAAGTTTAAAGGCTCACACAGGTCCTGCTGGCTCACAGAGAATAATAAGCTACACAGGCAGCTAGACTGCACAATGGATAGACTGTGAGATTTGGACTTAGGAAGTCCTGGGTTCAAATCTTGCCTCATATACATAGTGAGTGGGAAAGTCCCTTAAATTTTCTCAACCTTAGTTTCCTCATCTGTAAAATGAGAACAACAATAGCACCTATCTCCCAAGGTGTTTTGAGGATCAAATGAGACGACCTATATAATGGTACTTTGCAGTACATAAATGCAGGTTATTATTGCTGTTGCTATTCTTATGAAGCTTTTTGCCCACACTGAGTCCTTTCTTTAATTCGCCATGTCATTGGACTTTTCTGGCCCTTTTTTGGCCTCTTGGTTCGGGGTCCATCCTGGAATCTTTGCTTTCTTGCTGCTGACTCCTTCTCTAGAAGGGTGACTAGTGGTGCAATGGATAGAGCACCAGACTTAGAGTTGGGAAGACCTGAGGTCAAGTCTAGCTTCAGAAACTTCTTGGCTGTGTGACCTTGGACAAGTCACTTAACCTCTGTTTGCCACTGGAAAAGCAAATGGCAAAGCACTTTAGTATTTTCACCAAGAAAACCCCATGGACAGAGTTGGACACAACTGAACAACAACAACCTTCTCTAGTGTTTATTAACAGGCCTCTTGGGTCTATTCCTTCTAAGATTGCTATGTTGATGACCCTCCACTGCTCAGACTTACCCCTTGTTTCTAGCCTTTCGCACACTGTCAATTTTCTACGTATTCTTATATAGCATGAGATCTCAGTTCCAACTCTCATCTGGGTCTCACGAAATCTCATCTCTCAAGATCTCTACTGGTGCCATAGAAGACTCATGTCCAGTCCATGTTGTGGGTTCTAACACTGGGTGGAGCCAAGCTGAATAGAAGGTAGCATCCATTTGTAAGAGTTGACTGGGCAGTTGAGAGGGAGGGTTCCCCCCTCCCAATATGAACATTGATCTCCCTTCACGAAGTCTAGGCATGTTATTGGTGCCTTGTTTAGAGGACACAGACAGATCCTGATAATTTTAGTCAACGAGGTTGCCTCCAAGATGATGAGTATTATGAACTCTTGTTGGAGGATTGGACCCTCACCATGGTCTGTAAAAATACAATAACAGACCAGCTTAGTATTTGTGGGACTTTTTCTTCTCTTTCTCTGGTTTGGAAGACAGAGTAGCACAATGGATGTATGTTCTGGGGCCAGTAAGAAAAGAGGAGTTTGAGAAAGCGTGTGTGTGTGTGTGTGTGTACACATACACAAGAAACTTAACACAACAAACTGATAATGGGTGCCTTGGAACAAAAGCACATGAGGAGTTGCATGAGCTTGCCCAAGACCTAAGAGTTGACTGTCTCAGCCCAAGAGACATCAGCCAATTAGGGCATTGATAAGAGTTCTTACAGAAGCACATGGCTGAAGCAGACATATGTTTACCTACTGAGGGTGAGTAAAGAATATATGGACAACATTCCTGATTAGAGCCCTTCTTAGGGAAAGAAGACTGCCCACATGGTTACTGAACAATAACTTCTTAGAAGGTAATCATCCATGTGGCTCCTGAAGCTAGAGGGACACTGAAATTGACCTATGACTTGGAGAAGCAAGGAATTTGAACCTTGCTACATTATCCCTAGGGCAACTAGGTGGCACAGTGAGGCAGCTAGATAGTGCAATGGGTAGAGGCCTGGAGTTAGGAAAACTCATCTTCCTGAGTTCACATCCAGCCACAGACACTAACTTTGTAACCCTGGGCAAGTCACTTAACCCTGTTTACCTCCATTTCTTCATCTGTAAAATGTAGTGGAGAAGGAAATTGCAAGCTACTCCACTGTCTTTGTCAAGAAAATCCCAATGGGATCACGAAGAGTCAGACACAAATAAAAAAATGAATAAATGAACCATATTCCTACTTTTACAGTGAGTGATTTACACAGTACAGGTCAGATAGGAAGAGGATTGTTTGTCCAGCAGCTCCCAAGCTAGTTTCATCTACTTGGATAAAGTATGCTTATCTTCTGCTTGCTCTCCCTGGTACAAGTCTCTCCCCATTCCTGTCCAACTCCTGCTCAGCTGTCAAAGTGATTTTCCAAAAGTGCCCCTCTTAGCACATCACTCCCCTACTGAATAAACTGGGATCCAATGACATTGGCCTCCTTGCTGTTCTTTAAATAATATACTCCATCTCTCAACTCTGACCATTTTCACTGGCTGTCCTCCATGTACGGAATGCTCTTCCTCTTCATCTCTGCCAGGATTCCCTGGTTTCCTTCAGATTGCAGCTAAAATCCCCCAAAATCCCTCAGCTAAAACCGGCTGAAAGACTTCTACAGGAAGCCCTTGCCAACCCCTCTTAATTCTAGGCCCTCCTCTCTGTTGATTAATTATCCTTTATAGTTTGTTTGTATATAGCTGTCTGTATGTTGTCTTCTTCATTTGATGGTTAGTTCCATGAGGGCAGACACTATCTTTTTCTTTTCTTTATGTCTTCAGAGCTTATCCCAGTAGCTGGCACATAGTAGGTGATTAGTAAATGTTTATTGACTCTAAATCATACTGTGGTTCTAGGAGTCTTGGTGGGGTGGGTATTGGGGGATGGCGGAGTGGCAGAACATGTCGTGAAGAGAAATTCACTAGAATAACAAAGGGTTGCTCTGATGGAAAGTCCTAGTTTAGTTCCCTTCCAAGGACAGCTTATAGGCTACATCAATGTTTTATGTGTTTTTGTATCTATGCAATTTTGTGAATGTTGTGTATCCTACTCACATGTGTTATATCTTTGGATGCCTATTTGGGAGCTAACACCCTGTTATCCACATCTGTGGATATATAGGCATCAGCCAAACCCAAGCCGTATTTGGAGATTTTCCTGATATAGACTGTAAATGGGTTCAACAAGCCGAAGTCTTCCTTTTTGGGTCAGCCCCCAGACCTTATCTGCTAGCACAGAGCTCTAGAGGTCTTTGGACCATGGAAATCAAACTAAGAAACAAGCATATAAACCTTACACTACAATGAACAATGCTGCACAAACCCCTAACAGCTATTATCACATAAGTATCATTACATTATACCTCTGTCCCCATCTATTGGGACCCCAAAAAAGGAAAACCCTTAGAATCATTTTTCTAAAAGTTCTTGCCAAGGTCTGTTAGGGCCAACACATAGCTATTGACTGTTGTTTCAGCAGACATCAAGACTTACTGATCTAAGAGGTAAATATTGATTAAGGTGAAACTAAGGTCAATACTTGCCTCTTGGGACAATAAATCTTCACATTCACTAAAACCTGCAGACACTACACATAAAAATTTTGTGTACTGTAGATTTGACCCTGGAGTCCTCATAGGGAGTCCACAGGTATTGTCCAGGGCCTGGCCAGTTCTATCCAATATGATGAGTCCTCACCAATGTACTTTGCTTTGCATAATTGACAAGTTTCTGAAAGATTGCATGTAAAACAAATATTTCTAAATAAAATGATAATTAAAATGCATTGGGCAATTTGACAGTAAAAGAAACCCTAATATAAATAGTTTTATTAAATAAAGAATTGTTTTTTTAAAAAAAAATTAAGACTGGGTCTCCCTATCTCATTGATGCTAGAAAATGTAGTGGATATTCAGACCTGATCCCACTACTCTTCAGCGTGGAAACTTTTCCTGCTCTGTTTTCAGCTTAGGCTGGTTCATCCCTCCTTAGACAACTGGCCAGCCTGCTACTCCTGGAGGTTCACTCTGTTAATACCACACTAGTGTGGATATTTGATCACCCTCATCAACTGCATCTCAGAACTCCTGGATTCAAGAGATCCCACAGTCTCAGCCTCCCTGCTGTATGGGGTTATAGGCAGGTACCACCATGCCCAGCTAAGAATTGATTTTTCAGAACAATTAATCATCAGGGATCTTCTGATCTACCTTCTGTGTAAATATTTCCATACATTGTGTTTACTTAAAGAGAGATATATCTGCTAAAGGGTTAGTAAATATACCTGAAATTAGAACCATTATTCTGAATATGTCTTTTTAGTATATATCTAAGTATTAGAGAGTCTGGAAAAATTATATATTTAATATTTCATACTTTCAAAGAGGTCAAAGCTTGCTTCACCTTAAATGGAGAGAGACAGACAGACACAGGATGACAGAGAGAAAAAGAGACAGCAGCAGTTCTATGTTTGAAAAGAGGACCAGATTCAGGGTCAGAGTTTAAACCCTATGTCAGAAAGAATCCCGCCTGAATGTAGGACAAATGGTGCAATGCACAGGCCCAAGGAAATGGGACAAGGATCATATCAGAAGCTGAGGGCAACCGCTTCCCTGGAAGTGTAAGCAAGAAAAGGACTGACCACCATTTTGTCAATATTTCTAAGTTGATAAAGACACCATTCGCTTCTTTGAAAACACTGAGAGCTTGAGGTGAAAAATAAAAATAAGAAGCAAAAGTACTCACCAGAATAACTTTTCTTTGTGGTTTCAGCAACTTTGGTTTGTGGAAAGCATTAGCTATTGGAGCTAAAGAAACAAATAGAGAAATTAGTCTGCCAACTTCACTTAGGAGTTGGAGAAAACACATGCAGTTATCATTCCAGACCATGCCTTCCTTTCCTCTGCCTGGTCAAATATTCATAAGAACAAACAGGCCTCTCCATCAAGCCATCTCATGCGCCAATCCACCATCTCAGGTGGCTTTATTTTCTTAAAAGGTACAGGACACACCATCTTTTCAACTTCCAAATTCAATATGGAAGCTCCCTCCATACTGAGCATATCCTATAAATAGGATGAGAACATAGACACACCCACTGAGGACAAAGGGAGCAAATTAGCCTTTATGTCAGAATCCTTCTTACACTGTTCCTTCATAGCTCCTTCTGTAATCTCTCTTTCTCACAAAGGTGATATCTGGAAAGTGAGCATCTCCTGGCCTACCAACAAGCAGAACTAGAGTGAGCCAAAGTATTGCCTTTGGAATTAACCCCGAATACATTTGTCTATCTATTTCTTCACTCTTATTAAATTATAATACTGGTCTTTCCCCAGAGCATGCTGGAGGAAGTAATACTAATAACTTCACCTAATAACTAATAACTTTAATAAAACATAGAACTTTAAACTTTCTCAAAATACTTTTACATACATTATCACAATTGATTTTCACAGAAACCCTCTGGAGAATGTAGGAGATATTATCATATTTTCTTTTTTAGCCAGATTTGTGATTTTATCAATGTAGGAAGCTTCCAACATGGAAACTCCTTTTCCTGATGCATATCAGCAATGCATCGGTCTTAGAGAGTTGTCTGGGCCACAGAAATGCCCGAGAATCACAGAAGCACAGATTTAGAGATGAAAAGGCACTTAGAGGTCATCTAGTTGAACCTCCTCATTTTAAATATGAGGAAACTGAAACACAGAGAAATTAAATGACTTGCCCAGGGTCATGGAACTAGGAAGTGCCTGACATAAGGTAAGTCTTCTAATTCCAAGGCTAGCCTTCTTTCTATTAGGCCATGTTGGTTCTAATTCCTGTTTTAAAAATAAGAAAACTGACGTTCATAGAGATTAAGGCAAATTACCCATCATCACAAATGAGTTAGGTTCAAAACCAAACCTAAAACAGCCTCACACATTTAATAGCTGTGTGAACCCAGGCAAGTCACTTGAACCTTTTTTCTTCAGCCCTTCATCTGTAGAATGAGCTGGAAAAGGAGGTGACAAACCACTCCAGTATCTTTGCCAAGAAAACCCCAAATGGGGTCATGAAGTCGGACGTGACTGAAATGACTGAATGACAAGGACTAATTGTTATAGAAAATGTAATGTAGTGGAGTGAATAGAGTTCTAGAAGGTCTGGGTTCAAATCCTTCCTCTGGAAGTTAGCAGCTTTGTGACCATGGGCCAGTCACTTCAACTTTCTGAGCCAACGATAATTCTCCAAGACCCTAAGTTACAGACAGGTTATGATATGCTGGGGAGAAGGGAGTTCCCACCCTCATGAAATTGCAGGTCCTGCATAAGAATTATGCAACCATGGGTATAATTACAAGTACGATGCAACCATGAACCTCCATGATGTTTCCATATTTATAAAATTGGTTCCTTAATGTCTCTAGTACCCATTCCCGCAGGGCTATCCTGAGGCTGAAATGAGGTATGTATATAAAGCCCTTTGCAAAGTTTCAGGATATATGTACATTTCAGCTCTTGTTATCATTATTATTGAGGTATTGGCATATTTACTATAGACCTTCAATCTACAGCTTCTCTATCTCTTCTTTCAATCCAATTCAAAAAACATCTATTAGTCAGTGCTTACTATGCGCTCACAGGAAAAATTCCAGACAAATTTTCAGGGCTTTTTGTGCTTTGAGTTTGTGAAGATTTACATCCCTCTCAGTACCTTTGGCAGGAACTGCAGGAGGGACATCAGGCTTCTCTTTCCTCTTCTTGATCTTTTTTGGTTGGAGAGGTGACAAGCTCGTCACACTGGTGACTGTCTCCCCTGAGCTGTGAAGAGAAAGACTCCTTTTGAAGCTCCTGAGCAGCCAGGCAGGAAAGAGACAAACTGACTGGGAGGCAGAGGAGATTTAGAAAGAGACAAAGAAACAGAGACAGATAGGCAGATAGGGAGGAGAGAGAGAAAGGAGGGAGAGAGTTGAAAAGAGAAAGAGGTAGAAGAGGAAGGAGGGAGCAAGAAAGAGGAGAGAAAAAGACAAAGGAAGAGACAAAGAAGGAAGAGAGTAAAAGAAGAAAGAGGGGAGGGAGAAAAAAGATAAAGGAACAGAGATTGATGGAGATAAGGAGGAGAGAGAGAAAGGAAGAAGAGAAAGAATGGAAAGAGCAGAAGTAGAAATAGAAGGAGAGAAAGGAGGGAAAGAGGGAGGAGGGAAAGAGTAGAAGAAAAGAGAGGGGAGGAAGAGAAAAAGACAAAGAAATAGAGACAGGAGGAGGAGACATAGAAAGGAGAGAGAGAGAAGATGAAGAAAGAAAGAGGAAGGTTAGAAAGAAGGAGAAAGAGGAGAGAGAGAGAGAGACAAGGAAACATATAGGGAGAAATAAAGGATAGAGAGAAAGAAGAGAGTGGAGAGTGGAAGGGAAGAAATAAGGGGGAGAGAAAGGAGGGAAAGAGAAAAAAGGGAATAAGAGAAGGGAGAGCAAGAGACAAAGAAACAGAGATAGGGAGACAGAGAAAAGAGAGAGAAAGGAGAGAAAAAGAAGAGAGTAGAAGGAGATGAAAGCGAGATAGGAGGGGAAAAGAGAAGAGGGAGAGAAAGAAACAAAGAAACAGAGATAGGGAGACAGAGAAAAGAGAGAGAAAGGAGAAAAAGAGAAGAGAAAGAAAGAGACTGACAAAGAGACAGCAGACAAGTCCACCCCATGTCTACACCTGTTTTCCAAGCAGTATGACTTAACCTGCCTGATTTGTGCTAAAGAACCAGGGATCCCAGTATTCCCCATCTCCCTCCAAGGCAGGTTAATATCATTCTAAATTTGGGGTATGTCCGTCATTACTGCTGATGAAATGCAGGAGTCATTGTTTTGCCTCCTATCCCACCTGTCATGTCCCACCATTTGTTTGCTTCATGTCTTTTTATAAGGTATAATAACTGTTTTTAAAAGGCTTAAATCTGCACACAAAATCACCCTATTTGATCCTCACAACAACTCTGTCAAATAGTTAGCACAGCTATTATCATTTCCCTATTTTAGAAAAGAGGAAAATGAGGCAGGTAGCTCATAGCACAGCCAAGACTCCAAGTACAGGGCCCTTTGGCTAACTGAACACTGTGATCAGGAACAGAGATTAAAGAATAGGGGCCCAAAGAGATCAACTGAAGGAAAGAATGATAAAAGAAAATGAGGTGATAAACTTAAGAACTCGACCGAGTGAGCTTTTGAAATCACTTTATTCCTCAATAGTCGGAAAGCTTTACCATTAACTAAATCCAGCACTCTAATATAAAAGCTGGCTCTGGTATGAGGACCTGGGTTCAAATTCTCTCTCTAATGATTACTATTTGTGTGATTTTTGGTCAGTCAATTAACCTCTTTGGGGCTTCAGTTTCCCCATGTGTAAAAATGGGGATTGGTCTAGATGGCCTCTGAGGGCCCTTCCACCTCTATGATCCTATTCATGCCTCAGATCAACCACTTACTAGCATCATGCCTTGGGGCAAAGTGCCTAAGCTCTCTGAGTCTGCTTCCTCTTCCAAAAAATGGGAATAATAATGCTGGCACTCATCCTTTCACAAGGTTGATGTGTCCAGGAGAATAAAGTCAGTAAAGCACCTTTTAAGCTGGGGAGCTATACATTAATTATTTATTTGTTAGTTTTATCATTGCTATTACTGATTCTAAGATATGATTCCGCTAAAGTTTTACTCTGATACCTAATTCCAAACCTATAGGTCCCAAACCTATTAGACTTAGAGATGCCCTTGGGTTCTTGAAAGCTCTGCCTGTGGAGTCACTGGCACAGCCCACCAAGCTGGAAAGGCTTGGAGCATAGGCTCAGTGACAGGCTACTTATCTGTTAATCCAGGAATGGCCTAGACAAGTTTCACAGAGATTCTTACCCAGGTTAACTGTAGATTGATGAATTATTTAGATGAAGAAACTTTTGAAGACCAGTTACTAAATCAGAGAGGGCTTGCAATCTGGTGGAGGGAATACCCTTACACACCAAATTAAAGGTCGTTATAGTACCGCGGTATGATTATTACTGTTCTGGATCAAATTAAATGAAGAAGCAAAACAGTGTAGGGGGCAAAAAGTGTAGTAAATTCCTAGATTTGATTGTGTTAGGAAATTAGGCATGAGCAGCACTAATAAGTAAGCATTATCAGTTAGGCTTAAATATACAGCCAAGCAAATGTTTTGTAACACTATTCATTTATTCAATAAGCACTTACTGAACATAATTTTTATGTAAACAGTATCCTATTAAGCATAGGGCTCTGAATGAACTAAATTACTACATTCGTCATTGATTACACCCTCCAAATTCTAGTCAAACTGACCTGTTTGCTCTTTTCCATTCATAATATCTCAACTTCCATCTCTGCAACTTTGCATAGGCTGTGTCCCATGTCTTGAATTATCTTTCTTCTCCTTTCTGCATCTTGGAATCCCTAGCTTCTTTCTATTCTCTCCCCTGCCCCAAATTAGCCCATATTTTGTATTTACTTCTCTGCATATGGTCTATCCCTCTCAGTAGAATGTAAGCTCCTTTGGAACTGTAATTAGTTTCTGTCTTGGTATTCCTAGCATGTAGTACAGTGCCTGGCACATAGTAGTACTTAATAAATGCTAGTTGAATTGATTTGAAGTATTATTTCTGTATTTCTTGTGAAAAGAAGAAAAGGGAAGGGAATAAGTATTTATATAGCTCCTGCTGTGTGCCAGGCACTATGCTAAGTGTTTTACAAATAAATATTATGTCATTTGGTTGCACTACATCATAAGAAGAGAAGAGAAGAAAAGAAAAGAAGGGAGAGGAGGGAAAGGGGAGGAGAAGGAAAAAGGAGAGGGAAGAAAGGGGAGGGGAGGGAAATTTCCAGGCCTACAGGGAAGTTTCCTACCTACTATGGGTTTAAGTTGCTTCATCTGTAAATGAGAGAGTTGAACTAGATAATCTCTAAGGCCTTTTCCAGCTCCAAATCTAGGATCCTAAGAGATTCTCATCTGTAAAATGGGGGCACTGGACTAGAAGATGCTTAAGATTCCTTCTGGCTCTAACCAGATTAAACTATGATTCTCCAACCATAGAACTCCTGTGAATTTTGATTTTTGGTTTCTGCTTCCAACCTGAGGCTGCCATGTGCACAACTGAACATCTCACGGGCCCACAATTCAAATTGTTATCCTCAGTGCATCTTAGTTTCCCCATCAAAACAACAATGCTTGTGAGCACACTTGGCTGACAAACAGCACGTCTTTGTGTCTTGGGTTTCCAATGAAAGGGAAGTGAGGGTATTATCTTAGGGTCCAAACAGTGTGGTATTATATCTCTGACAGGAAAGAGCAAGCTTCTCTGGAGACAGAAAAACTGAGGGAGTTGGGAAAACATGCATGGATGGAAACTCCCTGAAAATGAGGGTGCTTGGTTAGCTGGAGAGAACTGCTATTTGTGGGTAGTTTATTTTTAACATCATTGCCTGATGTTTCTCTTCTCCAGGCTGGGTAAATGCCAACACACTCCATATCCAGGGGGCTTGCATTTGTGGGGTGGACAAAAGCCTCAGGGATTCCTTCCAAATCTTGAGCACTTTCCATCCCAGAAGGATGTCAATTGCTTTGTGCCCTGTTTCTTCCCTCTCTGAATTAACATCCTTCTCCTACAAACCTTAATGTGGTGTAGAAATTGGGAAGGATGAATCGTCCCCCACCCCAACAAAATCTGGTTGGACTTCCAGATTCTCAATGATATCTATAAGAACAGCCATGATGATGATGATGATGACTCTCCTTCCAATGGTGCTTTTAGATTTAAAAAATATTTCCCTAAAAATAACAATTTGAACTTTGAGAGCCTCAGAACTATATACCATAACATTAAAAATTGCATATGAAAGCATAGAGGCAGTATGGGTTAGAGTACTGAGCTTGGTGTCAGAAAGACCCAGGTCCAAGTCTGATCACCTACTTAATGTCTGGGTGGCCATAGGCATATCTCTTAGCCTCTCTCTGCCTTGGGCAACTCCCCTGGATTTTTCTAACAAGTCTTAGATGGACTCTAATCGGTTGGTGGAAGGAGTGACCACACCTAAAGTTCCATAGGATGGCAAAATCACAAATTGTCTGAATATGAGCATATGAGAGTATAGGAAATCTATGAGACTAGATTACATTGAGATTAACCAGTGCAATGGAAAAAGGGCTGGATTTGGAGTCAGGAGACTTGAATTCTGTAATTTCAGTTAATGCAGTTACCGTGAGTCTCAATTTCCTTATCCATAAAATGGGGATAACACTTGTACTTTTGACCTCACAGGGTCATTGTGAGTAAAGCACTTTATAAGCGTTAGAGTGCTATAGAAATATGAATGAATATGAATTATTATCATTTCTTGAGGTACCATGGTGTAGCAACTAGAGAGCTAGACTCAGAATTAAGAAGACCTGGGTTCAAGTCCCAATTCTGAATTGCCTATGGTCTGTGTGACCCTGGGCAAGTTAGTGATGTTCTGTGGTAGAAGTGTCTCCAATGTGAGCTCCCAATGAAATCACAGATCTAAACCAGAAGTTAGTATTTCTTTGGTGAGGGGGAGGATAGCTTTGATAGTGATGATTTCATGAAACAAAATAGACAAAAATATCATATACATATCATAAATAACATACATATAAAATATAATGTGTGTATATATATGTATACACACATATATATGTAGTATTTATATCTGGCTTTCTGCTTTTTAAATATTTTGATTTTTCTTCCAGATCATTCTTTTTTTTTCCTTCTCTAGCCACAGTTCATTTGGGTTACTACTGATGGTGGTCAGTAATATTCCTCTCACTTTTCTGTCTCAGGGAGGAAACAAAGCAGGCTAAAGCCCTAAGGAGAGACAAAAGGTTTCTTGATTCTGTATTATGCTCTGTTATTAGAAGCAAACTACTCAGCAGCCCCAAGTCTTCATTGCTCTCATGCCCTTGGTGTGCTGGGATAATGTCAGCCATACTTGACATGATCATTTCAGAGGGGAAAAAAATCCTTTCAATATTTCCCACATCTTTAACATGCTCTTATCTCAATCATATTGAAAAGAGTGGGCAGAAAATAGTTAGACTTTTTCAATCTCATCTTTCTGGTCTACTTTTAAAGCCTGTATTCATAAACCTTCAGCCTCTTTCCCCCAACTGCCTTTCACTTGACCTTCAGAAAGGAAGACTCATATTACTGAGGAGATCTTGAATCCACAGAAGTGGCAGAGTTTCTTGGGGGAAATAATAAGGTCCATTCAGAAATTGTGCCAATAGTCAGTAACCCAGTCTCTCAACACTTCTGTGATATTATTGCAGGCTCCTTTGTAGTGCTTTTGAAATCCTTTCACCTTGTTTCTCATTTCACCACTCATCATCACAAACTGCTCTTTCTGGGTGGGATCTCACAAAGAATGACACTCATACTAGAAGCTCATCATTTTTGGCTCCCTACTTGTTGATTAACATCAGGACTTGTAAATGTCTGAAAGGATTAGATGAAAGGTTCTTACGCATTGTGCAGAAGGAGAGCTCAAATTAGTTCAATTTAGCAACTAGGCATTATGTTAGGGCAACAAAGAGAAAAATGGTAGTCCCTACCCTTGAGGAGTTTACATTTTACACAGGGGTATGTTGTACTAGGGAAATGAAACATACACACAAGCAAGTAAATCCAAAGCATGTACATGGATATTTCAAGAGGAAAAGGATGCTTATAGCTGTGGCATCAGGAAAGGTCTCATGCAGGGGGTGGCACCCAAGTTGTGGTTCTTGGGAAGCTAGAGGTCAACCTCATTGTAGGAATAGAACACTTTGCTATAGGGAAGAATGCTGCCATCATGGAGGAGATCCATGGAAACATCATCCCATGTGATGATAAGGGAAAACCAAGAGATTTGATTCTCAGATACCACAGATTCCTATAGAAGTCTTCTATGCTAGAACTTTGGGTAGTGGGGTTATAGTATCCTGAGGAGTCCCCATACAGTATGTCTACTACTTCCAGTCCTGCCTCCAGTCTGACCTTCTACTCCACTCAGTGAATTGAAATCCCTTCCTACCAAGGGTTATTTGTGACCCTCTAAATGGGACAACTTCTGCCCCCTACTTGTATGTTGCCTTTCCCTCAGAATCTTTATTCTTTGAGTTCTCCCTTACTTTTGTACTGGGTTAAGGCATTGCATTACCTGGAAGGGATAAAGGACCTTGGATGACTAGCATTTTAGCAAAGACTCAATTATTTGATTAATCCAATATGAGCTACTACTATATTGCAGAAAGCATAGTACCCAGGGAATGGAACACAGGACAAGGAGGTTTTAATGAGGGTAGGGAGAGAAAGCAAGATATAGGCCAGGCTATCTAGAGCCAATGAGACACAATAAACACTATGCTGCATTGGAGAGGATAACCCAAAGAATTAGAAGCTGAGAGCAAATATGTTTGCTGGGTATATGTTTCTGGGTACATGCTTAGAACATCGTGAGAGTAATATGCAGGTCTCTTAGGCAGAGATATGAGTAAAGCCAATTTTGTTTTAATAGCAAAGGAAAGTAAAATGATTCTAGGTTCCCTGGTTGGAAATAGGAAGAAAACAGTCCTACCTGTTCTGGGGGCATTTCACCAAATAATGTTTCACTGTGAAAGGAAAAACAAAACAAAACAGAAGACTGTAAATAAATGCTATTTCATAACTAAGTGTTTTAGGAGTTACCAGAGATTCTGGGGCTTGGGGAAGCTGCCTGTATCGTTATCACTGGACAGTCACTAGTTATGGGGTCCTATAGGGCCCATCTTGTGCTTACCTCTGGCATAATGGAAGTGGGAGGTGGGGACCTAGCAACCATTCCTTGAAACCAATGGAATTGTGTTGTTGAAACTCAAGTCAGCAGCTGAAAAAGAGTCCCAGAAATCCACCCAAACTCCAAGGACCAATTGTGTCAACAGGAATTCTCACATAAGGAAAATTATGACCTAGATGGAACTCAGCTGTGGTGTTATGCATCATAATGTGTTTAGTCTATCAGCCTTTTCCATAAGTGGGGCAACAAAGAGTTCTACCATACAGAATACTGCCTTAAAGCATGTATCCTGTCCATGCTAACTGTTTTAGCTCCGCAGCACTTTAAGTTACTTATTGACACTGGACCTCAGTCATATCATCTGTAAAATAGGAGGGTTGCATTAGATCAAGGGTTCTTAACCTGGTGTCTATGAACTTAAAAAAACGTTTAGTCATTTTTCAGTCGTGTCCAACTCTTTGTGACCCCGTTTTGAGTTTTATTGGCAAACACACTGACGTGGATTGCCATTTCCTTCTCTAGCCCATTTTACAGATGAAGAAACTAAGGCAAACAGGGTTAAGTGACTTGCCTAGGGTCACACAGCTAATAAGTGTCTGAGACCAGATATGAACACAGAAAGATGTCTTCTTGATATACAGCTGTATTTAATTATAATTGGGTTTTTTTGGGAATTCTGTGAATTTTACTTTATGCATTTAAAAAGATTATCCTGAGAAGTCTACTGGCTTCATCGGATTGCCAAAAGGGTCCATAAAACAATAAAGGTAAGAAATGCTGTTCTAAATAATCACTAGGTCTTTCTTCCATCTATAAATCCTATGATCCTATCATTTATCCCTATGTAAACTCATCTCATAAGATTTGGGCCATCACTTTAGCCTGTCAAGGTCTTTCTGGATACTAATCCTGTCATTCAATGAAATATCTCTCTGTCTCAGCAACAGGACTCTCACAGAATTGATAAGCATGGTACCTAAGTGGAGAAACAAAATGTGAGATGGCAGGCACTTTCCTTCCAGTTGAAATCAGTCCATTACTCAGTTTTCTTCATGTATTGTTGTTTCACAAGTTATGAATCCACCTAACTGCACTATCGTTTTGTCTATATTTCTCTGTCTTTTCTACCAGGACATAAAAAGAAACATCGGCAAATTCCTCATCAGAGTACAAACAGATTTAATCTATGGTATCCTGTAGCATGGAACATGAGGGGAGCGGGGGCCAGAGCCCAGGTTTGTTGCTTTTACTTCTTGGTGACTTTTGGTAAGTCATTTACCTCCTCTGACCCTCAGTTTTCTCATCTATAAAATGAAGGGGGTTGGCAAGATGACCTAAGGTCCCTTGCAGCTCTCAAACTCTTACCCTTGATCTGCCCATTTAAAAACTTTGTCCAAAAGAAAATTAGACTCAATCTGGCATGACTTGCTCTTAGTGAACCAATGATGTCCTCTACTGATCACTGCTTCTCTTTCTAGGTATTAACTTTCTATTTCCAGGTACTTTTTATTTTAAATCCATTGTAGAATGTGATCAGGAAAAATCTACAAGAGAGAATCTCAACATCTAACCTCCTTGGTGATATTCCCACTGTCAAATGCAACGTTTTGTGTATGGTTGTTTTTAACAAGTAGAAATGGTCTGAATGTTTGACAAAGGAAACCGTTTTTTAAGACTATAATTTTATATATGAGATCAACAGCTGAGGTCAAAACTAAGAAAGGAGAAAATAAGCCAAAAGAATTCTTCTTAAAGAAGAAGGAAAATGCACAATCTGAAGATGGCTGTGATTTATCTCTATGCATTTCTGATATACATCTGTGGATGACACATGATTTTAAGAATTTCAAATGTTTTATAAGTTTAATTTTTTCTATAGTACTGTGAATTCTGTTTTTTAAAAAAATCTGTTTGGGAAATGATTTGATTCTATTAACTAGCTGATTTGATTAAAAAGGAACCTTGTGTATAGGATTGCTAATTTAGAAGAACTTCCATTCTAGGAGATTTTTTTTTCCCCTTAATAGTATTTTTCTTCCAAAAGATAATTTCCAACATTCATTTTTGTAAAATTTTGAGTTCCATATTTTTCTCTCTTTTTCCCTTTCCTCCTCCCTCCCCCCCCACAAGACAGCAAGCAATCTATATAGGTTACACATATACAATCGTGTTAAACATGTTTCCACATTAGTCATGTTGTGAAAGAAGAATCAGAACAAAAGGGAAAAACCACGGAGAAGAAAAAAAAAGTGAAAATAGTATGCTTTCATCTGTATTCAGTTTCCATAGTTCTTTCTCTGGATATGGTTAGCATTTTCCATCCTAAGTCTTTTGGAATTGCTGTTGCTGAGATGAACTAAATCTATCCTAGTTAATCATTGCACAATGTTGCTGTTACTATGTATAATATTCCCCTGGTTCTGCTCACTTCACTCAGCATCAGTTCATGTAAATATTTCCAGGTTTTCTTAAATCCATCTAATCATTGTTTCTTATAGAACAACAGTATTCCATTACATTCATATACCACAGCTTGTTCAGTCATTCCCCAATTGATGAACATCCCCTCAATTTCCAATTCTTTGCCAGCTTAGAAAGAGTTGATATAAATAGTTTTATACATGTGGGTCCTTTTCCCTTTTTTGTGATCTCTTTGGGCTACAGAACTAGTTGTGGTATTCCTGGATCAAAAGGTATGCACAGTTTGGTTGCCCTTTGGGCATAGTTCCAAATTGCTCTCCAAAATGGTTGGATCAGTTCACAACTCTACCAACAATGCATTAGTGTCCCAATTTTCCCACATCCTCTCCACCATTTATCACTTTCCTTTTCTGTCATATTAGCCAACCTGATAGGTATCAGGTAGTACCTCAGAGTTATTTTAATTTACATTTCTCTAATCAATAGTGATTTAGAACATTTTTTTCATATGACTAGAGATAGCTTTAATTTCTTCATCTGAAAACTGCTTTTTCATATCCTTTGATCATTTATCAATTGAGGAATGACTTACATTCTTACAAATTTGACTCAGTTCTCTATATATTTTAGAAATGAGGCCTTTATCAGAAACACTGGCTGTAAAAATTATTTCCCAGCTTTTTGCTTTCCTTTTAATCTTGCTCGGATTGGTTTTATTTGCACAAAACCTTTTTTAATTTAATATAATCAAAATCATCCATTTTGCATTTCATATTGTTCTTGATCTCTTGTTTGGTCATAAATGCTTCCCTTCTCCATAGATCCGACAGGTAAACTATTCCTTGTTCTCCTCATTTGCTTATGGTATTATCCCTTATATCTAAATCATGTACCCATTTCAACCTTATTTTGGTATAGGGTCTAGGAGGTTTTTGAAGCTAGGATAAGTGTGAGGAAGTAGGAAGTTACTTGAGCCATAGGGTTTATAGGGGGAGGGACCAAAAGAGGAAGAGGAAGGCACATCTTCTGGGAATGGCCACAAGGTGGCAGAGTGAACACACATAGCCTCCCCCTGCTGTCCCAAGAAAGTAATCTATAGACCAGGGAGATGGGAAGTTGGGGGAGATTCCCAGAGGCTCCCTGTGAATTTAAGATGGTTGGCAAGTCTACCAAGGGAAAACGATCTTAGCCTCCTTTCTTCCACATCAGATACTTATGTTGACAAGAAGACCTCTTAGGACTCTACCAGAATTAACATATAGCTGGAGTGTTTGACTAGCATTGCTCTAGAGAAGTTAAAATATCACATTGAAGTGTGGTGTTTTTATGGGATATGAGAGATTAGACAGGGCCTGTCGGCAGCACCCCAAGTCTGGTGGAAACATAGTAAGTGTTTCATGGGGATGTAAATTCAGGAGGACTAGGAAGGTCTCCCTGACCTCTCCCCCTGCCTACCCCTGCTATATACATATATATATACTTATACGTATACATATACATATACATATGTATATGCACATGCAGATACACATACACATATATATACATATACACATACACACACATACACATACATATACATATACACACATATATACATATACACATGCATATACATATACACATACACATACACACATACATATACATATACATATACACATACACATACACATACATATACATATACATATACATATATATGAATATATACACACATACGCACACAAACATATATGTGTGCATATATATTTCTCTTCTTCATCTGGATAGTTTCAGTGGGAGAAAAAGCCTTTTATTCCATAATCAGAAATTATAATTAAAATACAAATACTCTCAGAAGAAAAAAACACATAATTTTTTTTTTCTTATGGGTCCATAGATTTAGAGGTCACCTAGTCCAAACACCCAACCTCCTTTTTTTCTTTTTTTTAGCAGATGAAGAAAATGAAGCTCATAGATGTTAAGTGATCTGTCCAAGGTTAGATAGCTTTACACAGCTAGTTAGTGGAAGATCACAAATTCAAACCGGTTCCCTAATTTCAAATCCAGTAGTCTTTCCACTGCACCTTACTGCCCACTAACATCTGGTTCTTTCTTGTGATCAGATTTTGATTGGAAAAGAAATAGAAACCCCAAGCTAGGAGAAACCATTCTGTGGGCAGATGAGTTAGGGGATAAGGATCACAAGCTAAGGGGACACAGAAAAATCAGGGGAGCCAAAGACAAATTTCAAAGGCTTCCCAATCTTGCTGAGGGCTGGTCCCATCCCTAAAACTAGGGTAACCACTATCTAAACAGCCCTTCTGAGAGATAAATCAGACAGGCAGGGTAGCAAGAGTAGTCATGAAAGGAAAATGCCCTTTAGGTTTGTTAATTAAACAAGAAGGATGGGAAGTCATCATAGAAAAGAGACAGCCAGGTCTAATGAATAGAAAGATAGCCTTAAAAATCAACAAGACTTGTATTCAAATCCTACCTGAGACACATACTGACTGAATGACCCTGGGGAAGTCACTTAATTTTTCAGTGCTAAGCAACTTCCCAAGACTCTAAATTGCAGAGAAGGTGCGCATCTGCATTAATATAGGAAGATTTTGCACTGAAAGATCCCAAAATCAAAGAAATCACAGGTCTAGTCCTTGTATGTTTCATGGCAGAACTATCAGAGACCTCTTGATTCAAGTTTTTACAGCCAAAGGAGCACTGATTTTGAGATAAAAGATATCTTGAAGTAACTCTTGGAGGAAAGTGACCATTCTGGACTTTGTCCTTGTATTTTTGACACTGACCACCAGATCTAGTAATCAACAAGCACTTTTCATTAATAGATTTCCATCAATCAATTAAACACCTACTATGTGCCGGCACTGTAATGGGTGCTAAGATTGCAAAGATGAAATGAAATGCCCTCAAGGAGTTTAAATTCTATCAGGAAGGTAATATATACACATATACAAGTATACACATAGTAAATATAAGGTAATTTGGGAGGGAGAAGGCACCACCATCTGGGAGATCAGGAAAAACTTCATGAAAAAGGTGGTCCTTGAGCTGAACTTTGAAGGAAACAAGCAATTCCAAAAAGTAGAGCTGAAAAAAATAGTGTATTCCAGGAATGGGCGACAGCATCTACTACTTTGCCAGGCTTTATGCTAAATCCTAAAAACACAAAGACTAAACCAAAATAGTCCCTCCCCCCTAGAAGCTTATATCTACCAAAGGAGATGACATGTACATATATAAGAATATACAGAACACATGTAAGGTTGCTGGGAGAAACATCAACAATCTCAGATATACAGACAATACTACTCTGGTGGCAGAAAGGGAAGAAGAATTAAAAAGCCTGTTGATGAGGGTGAAAGAGGAGAATGCAAAATCTGGCCCCATTACTTCCTGGCAAATAGAGAGAGAAGAATTGGAAGCGTTGTCAGATTTTATTTCCTTGGGCTCAAAGATCATTGCAGATGGTGACTGCATCCATGAAATTAAAAGATGCTTGCTCCTTAGAAGGAAAGCTATGGCAGATCTGGAGAGCATACTAAATAGCAGAGACATCACCTTGCTGACAAAGGTCCTGATAGTCAAAGCTATGGTTTTTCCAGTAGAAATGTACAGCTGTGAGAGTTGGACTATAAAGAAAGCTGAGCACCATAGAATCTATGCTTTCAAACTGTGGTGCTGGAGAAGACTTCTGAGAGTCCATTGGACAGAAAGGAGATCAAATAGGTCAATACTTGAAGAAATTAATGCTGACTATTCATTGGAAAGACAAATAATGAAGGTGAAGCTTAAATACTTTGGCCACATAATGAGAAGACAGGACTCACTGGAAAAGACTGATGCTGGGAAAGATTGAAGGCAAAAGGAGAAGAGAATGGCAGAGGATGAGATGGATAGATAGTGTCATGAAAGCAACAAATATGAGCTCAACTTCAGAAGACAGTGGAAGACAGAAGGTCCTGGTGTGCTATGGTCCATGGGGTCACAAAGAGTTGGACATAACTGAACAACAACAATGGTGGGGAGAGTGGCACTAGCCACTAGGGGATCAGGAAAGACGTCATATAGAAAGGGACTCTTAAGTTGATTCTAAGAAGCAGAGGGAAGGAGCAAGTATTCCAGGGATTGGAACAGCCAGCGTTAAAGTAAGGAGCCAGAAGATTGAGTGTCTTGTGTAAAGAAGAGCAAGAAGGCCAGTTTGACTGGACTGTGAACTATAGGAAAAGGAGTAACATATAATAAAATTGGAGCCAGGGCTTTAGATGCCAAACAGAAGGGTTTGTATTTGATCTCAGAGGTAGCAGAAACATACTAATGGTTTAGTAAATGTTTGCTGAATTGAATTCAAGGGCCTCCAGTTAAACACCCCCATTATACAGATGAAGAAACTGAGGCCCACAAAGTCAAAGTGACTTGCCCAAGATCACAGATATAATAAGCAGTCAAGGGAGGATTCAAACCCAGGTTCTCTGACTTGATATCTGTTGTTCTGTCCATTATGCCACATTACCTCTCATTCAACATTCTCCTGAAGGGAAAATTATGATTTCTTTCAGCTTCCCCTTCCCTATCCCCCATCTTCTGCCCTTTTACTTCAAGAGGGGTTTGTGTGTTTATACCAAAGATGACTTCTGCTTGATCAAGTTTCATATAATTCTGCTTGAGTTATTTTTGAACAGAATACCAAGCATAAGAGTAGGGTTTTCCTCACATTGATCCAAAGAATGATGGATCCTGTTGACCAGTGTGTGTGTTAAAGAAAAGAAAATAAAAGTGGAATCCGCAGTACTAGCATGCTGTGGTTGCTCTGTTGACCACCAAGGCTTTACAATACAGCTGGATATGGAAAAAGGACTCCCCAAAGTCTCATGGTAGGAGTTCCATCAGTAACTTTTCACATCTGTTTAGTTTCTGAATCAAAAGCCAAGAGTCTGAAACCAGTGGTGTGGCAAACTCAGCTTGGCATCATCTCTACACCCAGCCCTGTTCTTCCTGACTCAAACCATCGTGAGTAACAAATAAACCACAGAGTTGGACCAAAGCTGACACCACCAATGTTGTGTGAAGTAAGGCAAAAAGGAGTGTTGCAGTCATGGAGTGTTCAAGCTAGAAGGTACCTTCAAGGGAATCCAATTCCCTCATACCATAGATGAGGAAACTGAGGCCAGTAGGTAAGATGACTTGACTTTGGACACCCAGCTAGTAAGTATCAAGAGCAGAGATTCAAAAAGAAGACTTCAAATTCAATGCTCTCTCTACTACCATTTGCAGTTTTTCTTCTCGGACTAAACTGGTTCTGCAAGAATAAAACAGGTCAATCACATATGTGATTTTGAAAGGAATTTCTTCTTCCTACTGTGATCATCCTTAAGGACATTCATATATGATTCATTCCACAGTTTCTGAAATTTCTTTAGCCCTCAATATTCTTATAAATTAACTTACTGTTCTGCAAGCTCATTTTTGCTGCTCCCCATACATGACAGTTCATCCTTTATATGTATTCCCTGTTATGTGTTGTCTTCTTTGCCGAGAAGGCACTCCCTCTTCACCCCTGCCTCTTAGAATTGCCCATTTCCTTCTAAGTTCAGCTCAAAGACTGCCTTCTCTGATCCACCCTGCCCCACATGTGCTAATACCTTCTCCCTCCCAAATTATCTTGTGTCTACTCTGTATATACCTTGCATATATTGTATGTATATATGTGTGTGTGTATATTATATATGTATATGTATATACACATATATACACACATAGATGTACATAATACACACATATGTGCATATATGTATATATGTCTATATATGTATACACATGTAGTTGTGTGTGTGTATAGTTTTCCTGATAGAATATAAATTCCTTGAAGGCAGGCAGTGTTCCATTTTCATCCTTGTATCCTTAGCACCTATCACAGTGCCCATAGATAGCAGGTGTTTAATTGATTTTTGAAAACTCACCATTTCATTTATGGTCTCACAAACTGCTCACCTTCCCCCCAGGTGTAAAATACTTATCCTCCTCACTTTCATCCCTTAGAATCCTTAGCTTCTTTCAAAGCACAGCTGTCGTCACCTACTCCAAGAAGTCATTCCCAATCACTCTAGCTGTTCTCTCTTCTTTCAAATGATCTTGTGTTTTTATTATGCTGTATGCTCCAGTAGAATGTAAGTTTCATGAGTGCAGGGGCTATTTATTGTTATTATTTCTGTCTTTGTCCTTGTATCCCCAGTGCCCAAGATAGTACCTTGTCTAAATCACATGCTTAATGAATTTTTCCTTAATGAAGCAGAACATGAATAAGAAAGCAGTGTGGCATAATGGATAGAGTTGGGCTTGGAACCAGGAAGACCAAAGTTCAAGGCCCACCTCTAACATATTGGCTGTGTAACCTTGAGCATGTTACTTAATTTCTAAGTGTCCTAGTCAGCTTTCTAAAACCAAAAGTTGAAGAGAAAATACAGCCTTCCATTGGTAGAGGGAGTTTTCTTATTCAAAAATGCCTTATATGAATTAAATTATAGGTCTAGACCCTTCCCCTATACTTATGTGTAAGGAGAAAAGAATGCCAATAAGCAACTTCTAACATCTTTGTGAAGAAGAAGAAGAAGAAAAAGAAGAAGAAGAAGAAGAAGAAGAAGAAGAAGGAAGAAGAAGAAGAAGAAGAAGAAGAAGAAGAAGAAGAAGAAGAAGA